>NW_008350255.1:633986-694876 GCF_000622305.1 Nannospalax galili | reverse complement strand
GGCTAAAAGTCAAAATGTCCTTGGGCCTCTTAGCAACATACTCTGTTCCAAAGACCAAAAGTGTCAAAAGTATTTGGGAGCTTGTATCTAATCCTTAAAAGATTTTAGGGTTACCTCTTCAGAGGGGGGAATGTTGGAGGGGAGGGAGTGGGCATGGATTTGATCAAAACACTTTATATGCATGTATGAAATTCTCAATAAAGTTTTTGTAAAAGTTTAAAAAGATACAGTTTTATATAATTGTGTTTAAATGAAGCACAATTTTATGGGACCAAGTCTTTAAACACCAGGGCCCACTAACAGGTCCCATTCTGAGAAACAGTGGAAACTGATCACAACTGAGGAAAAGCAGGACCCTGAGGAAACAGGTTGGGTCCTCTGGGAAAATGTTCAGAAGGAAGGGTCTGCAGAAGAGCCCACCCTAATGCACCTGCTGCCGAGATTGTATGTGTACTCAAGCATGGGTCTCACTGACTGACCAGGATCGTTGCAACCTGGAAGAGTTGTTGAGAATCGTAGTCTAGGGCAGGGAGCTGTTTCAACAGGTAAAAGCATTTGCCAGGCAAGCCTGATGACCTGAGGTTGATCATGAGAACCCACATAAAAAGCCAGATGTGGTGGCTCACATCTGTAATCCAAGCATTCCTAGAGCAAGATAGGGAGAAACAGAAGCTTCCAGAAGCTTTCAGGTCAGGTAAGCTGGAGAGAACTGAAAGAAACAACAATACTTCAACAAAGGGGAAGAAAGAGCCAAGTCCTAAAAGTTGTCTGCTGACCTCCACATGCATACCCTGTGGCTCTCAAATATCAACAATAATTTTTTTAAAGGCCAAAGAAGTTCAGCAAAGTGGCACGTATCTTTAATCCTTTTCAAAAACAAGACTTCGAGCCTGGAGAGGTGGCTCAGCAGTTAAGAGCACTGGCTGCTCTTACAGAGGACCCAAGATTGTCAGCACCCACATGGCAGCTAACAACCATCCATAACTCTGGGTCCAGGGAATCCAACCCCTTCTTCTGACCTCAGCAGGCATTGCACAACATAGGTGCACGGACACACATGCAGGCAATACACCCAGACACATGAAATAAAAATAAATAAAATATTAAAAAATACTGTATGTGTATGTTAGTGTGGATACACACATGTGTGCATGCATGTGGAGGCCAGAAGAGGTCAGCCTTGGGTGTTGGTCTTTCAGAAACTGTCTACCTTGTGCTTTGAAACAAGGTCTCTCATTAGCCTGGAGCTCACCAAGTAAGTTAGGCTGACTGGCTAGCAAGCACCAAGATCTGCCTTTCCCCACCTCCCCAGTGCTGGGATTCCAAGTGTGCCTCATCATACTTGACTTTTCTTTGTGTGTTCTGGGGATCAAACTCTAGTCTTCATGCTTTTTTGACAGGCTGGACTCACTCTGTAGCCAGGCTGGCCTCAAACTGGCAATCTTCCTTTCTCAGTCTCCTGAGTACTGGGATTACACATGTGGGCCACCATACCTCGTTCCATGGGAATTTTCATGATGCTAATACTGACTTTACACTAATTCAGATGGGTCGGGAAAACTGAGGCCCTGTGTATACAGCACAGAAATCACTGGCAGAGTGAAGCTAGAGCCTGTCCCTTGACAGAATGCTGAGCTCTGATTTTACAACCATCTTCTGGTAAAGAGATGCACATGATGGAGAAAGGATGTGACCTGTAGTGTGGTTACTGGTACTAAGGGGTGCTGAGTGAGTTGTAACCCATTCAAAAGAGATCTGGTAAATACAGTGTTCATTTTTCAGTAGTTCAAGGCAAAAATTTTTGTTAAATTTAGTGGTGGTTATTGGTTTGTGGAATGACTCAGATAGTACATAAACTAACGTATTTGCAGGTAAAATTTAAGCCTTTAACTTCAAAATGTTTATTATACTGTGTTGGGTCTCCGGGACCCTCATAATTGTGGCATAACTTATGACGAGGCCTATTGTAACTTCCTGAGCCTGACTAAAGTTTGGCGACCTGTCTCTGGCTGGTCACTTCCTCATGGAGGTGACTCAGCAGGGCCCGACCTGGACTGCCTCTCCCCAATCACAGCTGGCGTGGCCAATTCCCAGTGGCTCACAGCCATTGCCCCAGATGACATACACCTTTGCCCTTCCCTTTTCCACACCCCTTTTTGATTAAACTATATAAGGTAATGCCTGACGCAATAAAGTGAGTTCCTGCCTCGACAAGATTCCCGACTCAGTGTGGTTTTTGAGTCGCCGACACTCACCGTCCCACTCAGCCCCTAAGAGAGGAACCCAGGCTGGTCCTGGCCTCTCTCCCTGTGCCGTACCTGTCGGAGAGTGATCCAACATTACACTTATTTTTTGCATGTGTGCATATCCATATATGTGTATATGTAAGGGTGTGCACATGCCACCACATGCATGCAGACACCAGAGAGCAACTTTTGGGAGTTGGTTTTCTCCTTCCACATAGGTCCTGGGGATCAAACAGTTTGTCAAACTTGGCAAGAAAACACCTTTACCCACTGAGCTATCTCGACAACCCTTAATTGTTTTTTGACATTTATTTGTTTTATATGAGTGTGGCGGTCAGAGAACAACTTCTGGGAGTCATTTCTTGCCTTCCTCTTTATGGGTTCTGGAGATTAAACTCTGGTCATCAGGCTTGGTGACAAACACCTTTACCCACTGAGCCATCTCACCTATACCTTTAGCTTTTTGATTGCTTTCTATTTACAGCAAGTGAGGCTGGTATTTCATTTTATGGAAGTACTAAAAAAGACACTTCGAAACCAGGCATGGTGGCCCATGCCTATAATCCCATCACTCAGGAAGTTGAGGCAGGAGAGGCAGAAGTTCAAGATTATCCTTGGCTACATAACAAGTTCAAGGTCAAAAAACACAAACCCTTCTAAAATGTATTCAGTTGTATAATTATGAGAAAATCGAACAAAATTATTATTTCTAAACCATCCTGATTACAGTTATATGAGAAGTCAGGACTTTGGGAGATGCCTGAGGATGAGGTGATGACATAGCCTCTGGAAAACACGGACCAGAAATGTAGGGGACAGCCTAGGCAAGATCAAAGGCCAGGCTTCTTCCTCCTATCATTTTCTATCCTGCCATTTCTGCAGTGATGGCACAGGCGCCCTTGAGGTGTTTCTGGAGTATGCCCGTTCCCTGTCCACAGGAGACACTCTGCCTCTGCACACCCTGGTGCTTCTGTTGGCTTCCTCCACTCTTCAGAGCAGTGACCTTCCTGGTAGATTCACACAAGCCCTGAGAGAAGATCAGCAGACTCTGGGGGCACAGTGACAACTGGACATTCATTTGTGTTTATTTTTTTAAGACTTAATTTTTTTTTCTTTTTTTTTGTGGTGGCACACGCCTTTAATCCCAGCACTTAGAAGGCAGGGGCAGGAGAATCTTTGTGAGTTCAAGGCCAGCCTGGTCTACATAGGGAGTTCCAGGCTAGCTGAGGCTATAGGGAGACCCTGTCTCAAAAAGACAAAAAGAATTGATATATTTATTTTTATTATGTGTATGAATGCTTGCCTGCATGTTTGTAAGTACACCTGTGCTTGCAGTGCCCACAGAGGCCCGAAGAGAGCATCAGATTGATCTTCTGAACCTGGAGTCATAGACTATTGTTAGCTGTCTTGTGGGTGCCGGGAATTGAGCTAGGGTCCTTTACAAGAGCAGCCAACACTGTTAACCACTGACCCATCTCTTTAGCCCCAAGTTTTTTTTTTAATGTGTATGATTGTTTTGCTTGCATGTACATATAGGTACCTATGTGTGCGGTGCTCACAGAATCCTGAAAAGGGCACCAGATCCCCTGGAGCAGGAGTCACAGATTATTGTGAGCTGCCCAATGCTGGGTACTGAATCCAGGTCCTTTTCAAGTATCTTAGCCACTGAACCATTGCTCCAGCCCATCATTTGTATTTATTTTGTCTAAAATAAAGGAAAACATATATGACTCATGGGTTTCATGTACGTCAGGCAAGCGCTTTACCAATGAGCTCTACTACCAGCCTCCAGCCCTATTTCTCTTTTTGGGACAGGGTTTATCGAAGTTACCCAGACTGATCTCAAGCTAGCCCAGGCAGTCCTCAAATTGAGATTCTCCTGCCTCAGCCTCTCCAGTAACTGGGATTCCAGATATGTGCCACCACATCTGTCTTATATAATACAGCTAACCTTTTCTTGGCTCATTTGAAAAGAATGTTTGTACACCTCTAAGAAAGAACTCAGCTTGTGCTGGGAATTGGGTACACACACACACACACACACACACACACACACACACACACACACACACACACACACACACACACACACACACACACACTCATCAGAATCCACACAAGTTTATTGCAGCAAGTGTCTACCCTGGCATGGCAGTGAACCTGATGAGAATATAGCAGGACTGCCTGCCCCTTCCCTTGTCTCTTCCTCACCTGGTCCTCTCACAGCACTGGCCTTCCTGACTCTGCCTTAGCTCTTCCCCATTCCCAGCCACTCAGAAGAGAAAAAGAGGGAGAAGCAGCCCACAGGACTGAGAGAACAGATGTAGTTCTAGACCCAGCACAATTTGTATATGTCGTTTTCCTCAAACACGTTCCCTGGTGACTTAATCCCAAAGTTCTCCTCTAGCACGTTCTGCTCTTTAAAAAAAGAATCATGGCTCTCTGTTCCTCCCCATTCCAGAGAGAGCCGCATTTTCTCGTAAAGTGCGAGACTCATCCCTGAGACATGATGGGAAGGCTGGAGAAAACATTTGTACTGGGTGCCTGGTTACCAGGGCTGCCTTCAACTCTGGCAAAGCAGATACTGTTGCCATCAATGACCCCTTCGTTGACCTCAACCACATAGTCTACATGTTCAGTATGATTCCACCCATGGCAAGTTCAGTCAAGGCTGAGAATGGGAAACTTGTCATCAATGGGAAGGCCATCTTCATCTTCCATGAGAGCTACCGACAACAAATGGGGTGATGCTGGTATGGAGTATGTTGTGAAATCTATGGGTGTCTTCACTACCATGGAGAAGGGGGGTGGCATTTGAAGGGTGGAGTCAAAGGGGTCATCATCTCTTCCTCTTCTGCTGAAGGCCCCATGTTTATGATGGACATGAGCCATGAGAAGAAGTATGGCAACTCCCTCAAGATTGTCAGCAACAGCTCCTGCACCACCAACTGCTTAGCCCCCCCTGGCCTAGGCCAGCCATGACAACTTCAGCACTGTTAAGGGACTCATGACCACAGTTCATGCCATCACAGGAGACTGTGGATGACCCCTCCAGGAAACTGTGGCGTGATGGTTGTAGGGTTGCCCAGAACATCATCCCTGCATCCACTGACATGGCCAAGGCCGTGGACAAGGTCATCCCAGAGCTGAGCAGGAAACCCAGTGTCATGGACTCCATGTTCCTATCTCTAATGTGTCCATTGTGGATCTGACCTGCTACCTGGAGAAAGCTGCTAAATACAATGACATCAAGAAAGTGGTGAAGCAGACATCAGAAGGCCCCCTAAAGGGCATCATGAGCTATACTGAGGACCAGGTCATGTCCTGCGACTTGAACAGTGACACACACTTTGATGCTGGGACTGGCATTGCCTTCAACAGCCACTATGTCAAGCTCATTTCCTAGGATGACAATGTTTGGCTACAGCAACAGAGTGGTGGAGCTCATGGTCCACATGGGCCTCCAAGGAGTAGGAAGACCTGGACCACTCACCCCAGGAAGAACATCCCAGCAAGAGGAAGAGAGAGGTCTTTGGCTGAGGGGCCCCTGCCCCAACTCAAACCCCAACACACTATCTCCCTTCACAGTTTCCATCCCAGACTCTGAGAAGAAGGGGAGGGGTTTAGGGAACCCTACTTCCTTGAATACCATCAATAAAGTTCACTGCACCTGCCCCCACACAAATGCAAACAAAAAAGAATCATTACATTTTTACTTAGTGTGTGTGTGTGTGTGTGTGTGTATGTATCATACCTGTGCATGTGAAGGTCAGAGGAGATCTTGCTGGAGTCATTTCTCTAAGCCCACCATGTGGGTCCCAGGGATTAAACTCAGGTTACCAGGCTTGGAGGCAGACGCCTTTACCTGCTGTGTCATCTCAGCAGCCCTCCTTTTTCAATTTTATTTTATTTGCATGACACTTTGCATTGACTAGCATTCTTATTCACTCTATTTCCTTGAGGACCGTCTGTCTGTCTCAAGAGAATATAAATGTCATGAGAGCAAGTGTCCCAATCACTCCAGTGTCTCTGATGCCTGCCACAGGCCCTGGCCCTCTGCTTAATAAACCAACCTGGACAGAACACATACCCTAAACGGTACAAGACAAAGAGGCACGCAGGAGCTGAGAGAATCGCAGAGTTTTGCTTGGAAGGAACCCTGGGGAGTATTGTCAGGTGGATTTGTAAGAATAGCCAAGGAGGTAATGCAGGCGACCCGACCCACACAGTCTGGCAGGGGTTGAGCACTCAATAAAGAAAGCTATTATGTTTTATTATCATGCCATTGATAGTCAGGAAAATGACCTGGCTCTTAGGATTTGACAGTGTTCTTTGCAGCCCAGTGAGAGCATTTGGTTTCTCTTGCCTCACTCTGACCCTGGAAAACAGTTTTAGTCTGAAAGCTGCCCCCTCTGCATCCCAGGCACAGTCCAGCCAGTGTGTGTTACTGGTACTGCTCTTCCCAGAGCATCCTGAACAAGAGCTCCCCACAGGACTGGGCTCTGCTTTCTTTGTTCACGCTGTTTGCTTTGAAGCCCTTCGCACAGGCTGAGAAATCAATAGGCTGCAGCTGACCCTGCGTGGCTCCTTCGCACTCTCCTTTGGGAGGCTCTGCTCACTCCAATGTACTGATAAGTAGTGGAGAGCCCAGCTCTGTCTGCAAATTAAGGTCTTTGTAAGTAATCAAAATTCACCAAGTTTAGCTTGCTGGAAATTCTCTATCCAGATTGTCATTGGGTGCTTTCTCTATCCAGATTGTCATTAGGTGTGGAAGCACAAGTTCCAGGTCTGTGTATGAATAAACGTCAAGTTAAGCTTGCTGTGATAAGGTTATCAGTCCCTGCATAGATTAATTATTTAGGAGAGCATTTTTTAACGGTGGGGTTTTCATTTAAGTTTTGCCCCTTGATGTATTGTACATAAAAATGACTAATCCATCGGACATTGCTATTGTGTGCATGCATCCATCACTATTGGGCCTCTTTTTCATAATTGGTTTATTAATTATAGCATCTTAATGATCTGTTTAAAATAAATAAACCATTTGCACCATTTCAAAGGTATTTTGTGAGGCTCAGCTGATATTAAAATAGCACCAGCCTTATGTGCTTTTTCAGCAAGTGACCTAATTAGTTAATAAAGTAATTGAATATTAAAAAGGATGTTGCAAGTGATTAAAATTTAAGAGCCTTCAGAATGTTATTAAAGCTATAAATCATACATCACTGTTTTAATTTGCATAGCTACGGAATTACTAAAGGTCCCCCGTGCACACGGGGCTCGGCAATCAGTCCTTTGACAAAATGTTGGTGATGTTGAGGCACCAAATTCTTCCAGCTTCTTTTGATAGCTACATAGAAACCTGCTTTTGCCAAATTAAATGTCTAGTTGTTGAAATTGCTGCTTGTTCCTTTTTGACAGGTGTATATATTCATACATTCATCTACCCCAAAAAAAGATTGATGAAAACTTTGTGTTAGAGTTCTGGGCCTTGTGAGGAGCAAACAGATATGGTCCTCTTGAAGGTTTTGTTCTAGAGATGGACCGAGACGTCAGTCACGTTGTCCATGTATAATTACAAAAAGGTAATAAAGGGCTGTGAAGGAAAAGCATCAGATGCTCCCAGGAGATTGTGCTGGTAAATTTGGCCTTGTCTGCTAGACAAGGAATACTTAATACTTAAGTCTGCTAGATTAAGGAATACTTAATTCCAGGTCAAAAGACTGGAGCTTTACCCAGTAGGCCGCGAGTGAGCTTTTTCCAAGTGGGACGTGCCTGATAAATCTGCCCGTAGTGTGTGGGAAGGACTGGCTGGAATTGCTCTTTACCCACCAGCCATCGTAACTTCCTGGCTATGGGAATTCCACTTGTGTGTGGCTAAGGCCGATGCTGTGCTCAGAGAACAGAGATCTAAGCCTAGGGAGGTTGATAAAGCATGGAAATTGATTCTTGTAATTCCATTCCACTTTCTCTGTGACTGGTTTAAGGTAGGTGTGTTTTTTAAAATATTTGATTTATTATTTTTATTTTATATGTATGGGAGTATTGCCTGCATGTTTGTAAGTGCACCTGTGTCATGCAAAGCCCAAGGAAGTCAGAAGAGGGTGTCGGATCTCCTGGAGCTGGAGTTACAGACAGTTGTGTGGGTGCTGGGAACCAAACCTGGGTCCTCTACAAGAGCAGCCAGTGCTCTTAACTGCTGAGCCATCTCTCCAGCCCCAAGGAAGATGTGCTTTGAGTAACTCTAAGAGGCTTCTGGATGAACATTCTTCCTTGGAAGTAAAAGGCTTTTTTTCTATGCCTTTGGATGTCATCATGAGTAGAGGTGATGTTTGGAGCTAGAACAGTCATACTGAGATCATGAGGGGGAAGGGAAAAAAATACCCCCCACCCCTGCCCTCCACACAAATGCATGCAGATTGCTCAACTCAAATGCTGATATCGTTTGGTTGCTGAAATACCTGTGGAAACCTCAGACATCTTAATGTATGAAACCACTTTTAGTTGGGAACTCGGCTGCTTGAAACTTCCAACATCTTACTAGAACCTCATAGGTCAACCAGGAAGATGCTGGAAACTTAAAGACAAATGCAGGAGCTAATGGAATTGTCAAGGTGAACAGTGAGGAGATGCTAAACAGTGACTGTGTGGAAAAGTAGAGCTAGAAATGAGAGCAAGGGCGAAGCTGAGATCCACTGACAGAAGGCAAACAGGATGTGTCCGTGCTTCAGTTAAGGCCCTGGGCCATGGGAACTATTGCCCGTCTAGTATTTCCTACCAGTCTGGTGTTGCTTTGAGCCTTTTTCATGTAGTTTCTCATGGAACGACTTCAACAACTCTAAAGTACGGTTAGCTGGCACCATGATTGAAGTCTGTTGTTCTGCTCATGGCTTGATTTCCCAAGTCAAACCCAGCAGATGAGTTTCTTCATAGCTCTCAGACATCCAAGAAAAGCACTGGTTAGAATATGACTTCTGAAAGTTTGCTTCATAGCACACATAAAAAATGAGACCTAAATTACCTGCCTTCAGTACTTTTTTTTTAAAAGACAGGATCTCACTATGTAGCCCTGGCTGGCCTAGAACTCACTACGTAGACCAGTCTAGCCTTGAAATCACAGAGATCTACCTGCTTCTGCCTCCCAATTGCTGGGATTAAAGGCATGCACCACCATGCTTTGCAAATACTCTTAATATTATAGAAGAAAATAAAATGGCCAGGTGTGGTGGTGCATGCCTATAATTCTAGCACTTGGGAGGCTAAAGCAGGAGAACCAAGAGCTCAGCGTCAGTTTGGGTTACACAGCAAGTTGAAGGCCAACCTGGGGTTACAGACTGAGATTCTGTCTCAATAACAAAAATCAAAACAACAAAAACAGAAGTTCAATATTTAGGGAAAACATGAAATGCTGAATTTGCATAAAATGCTCCCAAAATAACTTAATTTTTATGTAAAATTTCCATTTGCTTTTATGGATATGGCTTTTTAGCTTGAAGTAGAAAATTTTGTTTTATTTTATTTGGAGCTGGAGTCTCTTTATGTTGGTCAGGTTGGTCTTGAACACTCAGATTCAAGCGATTCTCTGCCTCAGTCTTCTGAATGCTGGGATTACAGGTGTGTGCTCCCACACCCAGCATGAAATAGCAATTCCTGACCAGAATTTTTCAGTCCCATCAATTTTTTTTTCATAATAGTTTCTTCAATCTCTTCACAAGTCATCACTAACCATAACTTTTTCACACAAGCAAATAATTTAAACAGGGCTGGCGAGAATGCTCAGCAGATAAGGGTGCCTGCCGTGAAAGCCTGACAACCTGAGTTCAATCCCTGGAACCCAACATAAAGGTGGCAGGCGAGAACCAACTTCCAGCACCCACACTGGGCAGCTCACAAATTCCTGTAACTCCAGTTTCAAGGGATCCGACACCCCATTCTGGCCTCCATGAGCACTAGCAGATACATGTGTGCAACACACACACACACACACACACACACACACACACACAAATAAGAAATAAACCTTTAAAAAATTTAAATGATTTAAATAAAATAATTTTCAGCTGGGGCTACAGGGAGACCCTGTCTCAAAAAGACAATAATAATAATAATAATAATAATAATAATAATAATTTTGAAACTTAGAAATTTTACATTTGAGTCATCTTTAAAGAAACTAACATTTCTTTCATTGACAATTGCAATTTTGAAATCCCTTATAATTGCTTGAATGATGTGCAAATTGGATGGCACTTTCTCAAAGTATTTCAAAATGATGCCCGTGAGCTGGTATGCCAACCCTCTCATGCGTCGTCCCTCAGCACAGCCAGTCTGGCTCCCTCTGAAAGGGCAGGCCAGTCACAAACAGAAAACATATTTGGCCCTGCCTGCTGAGAAATGCCCTCCCACCCCTCCATTGTTGAGCTTCCCCCTGGCTTCACTTTGGTCTGTGCTGTGAGGCTTCCAATGTGGGGTCCATGGGTCCAAGCTGCAGAGCTGCACGTCGTCCATGCTTCTGACCCCCTCTTGAAATTGCTAATAATGTCTGAACAAGGAACCCCCATGTTTTTGTGTTTCACCAGGCCCTGCAGTTTACATAGCTGGTCCTAGCATCTTGGGTATCTGAGACATGAGCCCCTACACTAGCCCTTGCCAGTGGTAGGCAGCTGCATGTGCCACTACTGGCTTCAGGGGTCTGATGCAACTTCTTAACATCTTCCCTCAGCCCATTCACATGCAGCATGACAACCAGGATGGCATTGGTGTCCTCAGGTTCCACATTACCAGGGCCATGGGTCACTGTTTTGTACCAGACTCCACTTCGCACCTTGTAGGGACTCTGATGAGGCTGTTGATATGGCTGGCAGTGGCTGCCTCAGAGGTCCCTCCTTCTTTGAGACTTGAGGCATCAATTATATAAGTCAGGGTACCACAGCTCACCATTTGGGGAATCCCATATACTACACTTCCCAGATAGGCTACTTCCTAAGATGTTTGAGACCAAGTCAGGTGTGGTGCCTGTAGTCCGACCTACTTGGGAGGCTGAGGCAAGATGATCACTTGAGAGCTCAAGGTAGAAGCTAGCCCAGGCAGTGTAGCCATATCTTGTCTCAAAAACAAGATACAATTCTCTCTCCCCAACCCCATAATCTCTGTGACCTGATAACCTTGCTACAAACATTTCTAAAATAAAGTGTAAGTATTGGATGCTGAACTCACTCTGTGCAAGAGGCTGGATCAGTAGAGTCAGCCCACATATCCATCAACAGATGAACGGATAGAACGTGGTACAGTGGATTTTTATTCAGTCATAAAGAAAAATGAAACCATGTCTTTTGTGGGAAAATGTATAGAATTGAATATCATTGTGTTAAGTGAAATAAGAAAGACTGGGACAAATACTACAATTTATTTCATGTGGAATCTAGATTTTTAAAGTCTGGGGATGAGGATGTAACTCAGTTGGTAGAATGCTTGCCTGGCATGCATGAAGCCCTGGGTTCAGATCACCAGCACCACATAAACCAAGCATGGTGGTGTATGCCTTTAATCTCAGCCTTCAGGAATGGATCAGAGAAGGATCAGAGGTTCAAGGTCAGGCATGGCTACATATTAAATTCAAGGCCAACCTGGGCTACTTGAGACTCTGTCTCAATAAACAAGAAAAAGTGGGAAGATGGGTTACTGGTAGGATCAGAATTTCAAAATCATCTTCAGCTGTATAGCAAGTTGAAGACCAGTCCGGAATACACGAGACACTCTCTCAAACAAAAGATCAGTAGTGTATATATAAAACATGAAAAAGGGGGGCTATTAGAACGAGGAAGGTGACCAAGGGGGGAGGAGGGACAAGAGAGGGTAGCATGGGGAGGATATGAGCAGGTGCACAACAGACATGTGAAAATGTCAACACAACCCAACAGTCCCTGCTATGAACATATGCTAATGAATGAAAAGGGCTGGGTTCCCGAGAGCCGCACCTGAGGGCTGAATTGCCAGGCAGAGCTTCAGGGAGACACTCACATCCTGTGGGCCCTTCATCTGCCATGTGCCATTTTTGAACCAGATTCTCTGTGTCACTCACATTTGATGTCATAGCTTCATTTTAGTGTCTATTAAAGTAACTCAAAATATGCATATGTATAACCTTGTCTATTTTATTCAAATTTGAGTAAAATAGTTTTAAATTAAAACAGCCCTGGTGCTGGAGAGGTGGCTCAGCAGTTAACAGCACTGGCTGCTCTTGCAGGGGCCCCAGGTTCAATCCTCAGCACCCACATGGCAGCTAATAACCATCTGTAACTCCAGTTCCAGAAGATCCTATATCCTCTTCTGATTTCCGTGGGCATTGCATGACATGGGTCACTTACATATATGCAGGCAATACACTCATACACATAAAATAAAAGTAATAATAAATAAAAACCTTTTTTGGTCTTTTTGAGACAAGGTCTCCCTGTAACCCAGCTGGCCTGGAACTCACTTTGTAGACCAAGCTGACCTCCAACTTTCAGAGATCTGCCTGCCTCTGCCTCCCAAGTGCTGGAATTAAAGGCGTGCACCCTCATGCCCGGCAATAATAAGTAAAATATTTTTTAAAATTAGAAACAGTCCTAAGTCACAAAGGACAGGTGACTTCCAAAACACAAAAGGTTGTGTGTACTAAAATATTAAAGAAAATTTATTTATTTTTACTTTTATGTGTATGGGTGTTTTTCTTGCATGTGTGTATGTGCACCATGTACATGCAATGCCCACAGATGCCGGAAGAGGGAATTGGAGCTTGGAACTGGAACTACAGATGATTTTTAGCTACCATGTGGGTGTTGGGAACTGAATCTGGATCTTGTGCAAGAGCAGCCAGTGCTCTTCCCCTTGGAGCCATCTCTCCAGCCCCGCGCCTAAACACTTTGCATGGAGCAACAGCTGTACTTGGATTGACTCTGGAGGCAGAGGAGGAGGCGGGGGTGAGAGGACATGGCTGAGGCACAAGGGGACCAGGTGACAGTAGAGAAGACTGTAGATTCAACCTCAGATTTCTCACACAGGATACTAAACTCCTAAGTTTTCCTCCCCAGACACAAAGATCACAAGTATGGATCAGCCTAGAATGAAGCCTCCCAAGGAGAACCCTAAGAGATTTTTAAGTGAACACTCTGTTCATACTATTTTATTTACTTACACAACGTTCTCTAATTACAGTATTACTGTTCCAAGATGGGCAGTGCAATGAAAACTTTGAAGACATCAATGATGTGGAGTCCTCTCATATGAAGATTTGAAAATTGCCCTGTTCTGACTTTTTTCTAGTTCCCTGTCTAGAACTTGTAATGCTAATTACTCTTGCCTTTATTTCTTCTTCACATCTCCCATTCATGATTCAAGGACTTTCTTCTCCCCTTAGAGACAAGAGTTATGCAATTTGGGAGTATTTTAGATAGACCCACTGAACGGGTATTCCAGTTACCTCACCCTGCATCCCTGTTCAGCATGGAAGAAGCCAGAGCTGTCGGTGTCCCGATTCCCTATTGGCAATTTGGGTAACCCCTTCAGAGGATGGCATGATAAGAATAGGAGGTAGGAATTGGCTAGGCAGTTAGGGTAAAAAGACCCCAAAGAAATATAGCCAGTTTCTTGGCTAAAAGTCAAAATGTCCTTGGGCCTGTTAGCAACATACTGTGTTCCAAAGGCCAAAAATGTCAAAAGTATTTGGGAGCTTGTATCTAATCCTTAAAAGATTTTACGGTTGCCTCTTCAGAGGGGGGAATGTTGTGGGCATGGATTTGATCAAAACACCTTATATGCATGTATGAAGTTCTCAATAAAGTTTTTGTAAATTTTTTTTAAAAATGATGTGGAGTCCTTTGCCTTTAATTTTTTAAAAAAATATTTGATTTATTATTTTTATTTTATGTGTATGAGTGTATTGCCTGTATGTGTGTAAATTGACCTTTGTCGTGCAATGCCTGTGGAGGTCAGAAGAGGGCGTCGGGTCCCCTGGAACTGGGGTTACAGACAGCTGTTAGCTGCCATGTGGGTGCTGGGAATCGAATCCTGGTCCTCTGTAAGAGCAGCCGGTGCTTTTAACTGCAGGGCCATCTCTCCAGCCCCTTCATTTTTTTTTTTTTTTTTTTTTTTAACGTCTATTTATTTACTTATTTGGTCAGAGAAAGCATATGCCATGGTGTATGCATGGAGACCAGGGGACAACTTTCAGTAGTTGGTTCATTCCTTCTGTTATGTGGATTCTGGAAATTGAGCTCAGGTCTTCAAGCTTGGCAGCAAGGACCTTTTCTTCAAGCCGTCTCACTGGCCCCCTTTGCCTGTTCTTGACTCTCCATGTGCCTATGTGTGCATGCCCATGTATGTACATACTTGTGTGTAGTCATTCAAAGTGGTTCTTCTGACTGAAGTATTTGTTAGGATCACAAGCAATGGAAAAAGAATAAAAGCTTTTTTGTTTGTTTTTGCATCTTACGTAGCCCAGGCTGGCCTTGAACTTGTTATGTAGCAGAGGCTGCCCTTAAACTCTTGAACCTCCTGCTTCCACCTACCAAGTGCTTGGACCACAAATCTTAATAGCTGCTCTTGTACTTTTTAAGACTTTGATTTTCTAGTCTTGTCTCTGGCACTTATAAAATAGTCTGACCCTCTTTCATGACTTAGTGGCTTTCAAGGACTGTGAGAAAGCAGTAAGCACTCAGTGCTGAGGTGAGAGGGTTGAGGAGACATGAGAAGCAGGCACAGCCCTTCCCCTGCTGACCCTTCTGTATCCAGGTCATAGTTCCCACATTGTCAAGTGATCTGAACATTTGAGCCCAGGCTCACATACATCAAATCGTATCAGTGCTCTGAGTGGGGCTCAGCTTTGCACTCTGGGATGAGAGGACCTCACATTCACCAGCACTCATCTGCAGACTGTGCCTCACTGCCACATGAGGCTGGACACACTGTCACAGAGACTCTGCAGAAAGCTGTCAGTCATTCAAAATGGGTTTTTAAGATTCCAGAACTTGACAACTGTGCCTTGACATTTCATTTCTGAATGTACTGGAAAATTAAAATAATGGAAGGTTCTCTATAGAGGGGGCTGGTGTGTTTGTGTGTGTGTGTGTGTGTGTGTGTGTGCCTGTGTGTGGATGTGTGCCGTATGTGTATATATGTGCTTGCGGATGTGTGTGTATGCCTATGTGTGTGTTGTGTGTGTATGCCTGTGTGTGTCTGTGTAAAGATGTATGTGTGTGTATGCCTGTGTGTGGATATGTGTATTTATGTGTGTATATGATTGTGCATATGTGGATATGTGCCTTTCTGTATGTATGTGTGTGTCTCTGTTTGTGTGTGTATGCCTGTGTGCAGATGTGTGTTTATATGTGTGTATGGTTGTGTGTGTGTGTGTACATGCCTCTGGGTATGGATGTGTGTATTCGTGTGTAATGTCCTCCAGGGCCTGTTCTCATAACTAAACTGGCTGTAGCATGCTCAGTTAGTTAGCGAGTACACTTCCACTGCCAACACCACTGTTGCCTGTATCTTGTCCGTAAGGAACTGGCCAGCCAGGTGATGGAGCCTGGATGGAAGAACACAAGGCTACGCGGCCGGCACAGCCGCTCTGCATGTTCGTGTCTCCTTTAGCATCGAAGGGTTACAGTTATGCTGTATGTGAAGCATCAAATTACCAATGGTGACCGTGGAATAAAACCTGTGACTTTGGAGCAAAACATGGGCAGAAATTAAGCCCTGGGTTTGCTCAGATGTTAGATGTTATCGCTACATATTTATGACTCTCTGAAAGGCCATTGGCATTGAAATTCCTGCAAGGATAATTTTATCAAACTTAAGCGTGCACTTCAAGGTCATGGGTCCTAAGTTCCACCTCTAAAGTGAATTGGTTTTTTTTTTTTAATAAGCAAATGTTTTATGTTATTTTTACAGATGTCATTTAATTACTGTCCAGTGTGTGACATAGCACATGCAGATTCCATTTATTAACACGGTACATTGATGTGGCCTGCACAGGAGCTGGTTATAGATGCTTGAAGACAAACATTTTGATTTGAATAGTTACATATGTTAATATGGGCTCTTGATTCAGGGCAAAATTCTTAATTTTCTGTAGATGGTAGTGACTGACACACAGCTTTCATTTTAAGTGTAAGTTAAAAGGTCAGTCAACTTATAGAAAAATATTGAATAAAAATATGGCAGCCTGCTCATGACCAAGGCAAAAATTGAGAAGATGTCCTGTGAATGAGCAAGCTGTGGACACACCGGTTCCCGCAGTGACAGGAAAGATGTACGCACTGGGGCTTTGACAGTCATGATAGTTAGCGTCTGAGCCATTCTGGCGACCAGTGACTGGCGTGTTAGGCTGTGGCTGCCTCAGGAGCCTGCTTCCCACGTGATTCTAATTGGCCCACACAGGAGTGAAACTGTGACCCTTCCCTCATTAGCCACATGCTCAGACCAGCTGAGCTAGCTCACGCTGGGTCACTGGGGTCCCTTGTAGGAAATTACCATTCCAGTGCCCCGTGGCCCCATTGTAACCCCAACTAATGAATGTCCCCTGGAGTGTAATGTCATTCCTGGGGGAGCACACAGCTCTCCCAGAGGTGAAGATGATATTCTGAAGGTTTAACCTAGGAAGGGCCAACTGAGGGGGCACTGAGAAGTGGGGAAGCCGAGAAATAACCTTTCAAACACCTGTGTGCTGGAAAAAAAGGACAAAGACAGCATCAGCTCAGCTGTGGTGGATCTGTTCTCAAGACGCAGAACGCAAGCACAGGGAAGCAAAGACAGCTGCGGGACGTCATACAGCAAGTTCAAGTGTAAGCAACAGACTGTGCTCTATGCAGTTAACATGTTATAGTGCAAATTTTTATTTTTTTAATATTTATTATTTTTATTTTATGTGTATGAGTGTTAGGCCTGCATGTCAAGTAAGTGCACCCGTGTCATGCAATGTCCGCGGAGGACGAGTTTCCTGACAAAAGAGTTCACCAAGCCCTTTCTCTTACTGAATGGAAATTTTTTTTTAATTTATTTTTATTTTATGTGTATGTGTGTATTGCCTGCATGCAGGTAAGTACACCTGTGTTGTGCAGTGCCTGTAGAGGTCAGAAGAGCCTGTCAGATCCCCTGGAACTGGAGTTACAGACAGTTGTTAGCTGCCATGTGGGTGCTGGGATTCGAACCCCGGGTCTTCTGCAAGAACAGTGTTCTTAACTGCTGAGCCGTCTCTCCAGCCCCCAAGTGCGAACTTTTAAAAAAGATTTTTCAGTTTTATTTGTGTGTGTGTGTGCACGCACACTATGTGTGTTCAGGTGCTTTAAGAGGCCAGAAGAGGGTGTCAGATCCCCTGGATGGGGCTGGTGTGAGTAGTATGAGCTGCTGGACATGGGTGCTGGGAATCAAACTACGGTCCTCTGGTAGAGCAATAAGTGCTCCTAACCACCGAGTCACCTTTCCGGCCCTCACTAGCCACTTTTTCAACAATTTATTTATTATTTTTTATTTCATGCATGTGTTTGCCTGTATGTATGCACCCATATTGTGCAATTCCTGAACAGGTCAGAAGAGGGCATCTGATCCCCTGGAAACTAGAGTTTAGGATGGTTGTTAGCCCATGTGGGTGCTGGGAATTGAACCTGGGTCCTCTGCAAGAATAGCCAGTGCTCTTAAGTGCTGAGCCATCTCTCCAGCCCTGTCACTACACACTTTTAATGGTAAATGGTGGATGCCCATTTTAGAAAAGAGGAAACTGGGACTTAGATGTAATTAGCTAGTGTCAAAGATCTTTCCAGCAACATCACATTGTGGCAATGACCATGCCATCAACGATGCTTTGCTGGGCCACAGCCCCTCCCCCTTTCACCTGTGTCCATGAGGTGAGTGGCTTGGCTTTGTCATGTGTTCCTACTTCATGCTGCCTCACCCCAGGCCTGAAGCAATGGAGTCAGTCAGTCAAGGACAGGAACCTCTGAAACTGTGGGCCAAATGAAACTTTTTTAGATTTATAAATTGATCAAGTATTTTGTTATAGTTATGGAAAGCAGACTAAAACTGTCACCTTATTAATTATTCATTTGAAATTCAGTTATTTCACATATTCTACTTGTCTTAACTATATATTTGTTGCTAGAAAATCATGTGTCAGGCAGGGCAGGGCAGATCTTCCGGAGGCCTTGGAAGGTACTAGTAGATAGATAAGCATTGTTACCCTTCTGCCCTTCTGTTCCAACCTACAACAGGCTTCCCTCTGTTGAGAATAAGTGCTCCTTTGACTCAAGAACATAGTTGCTTCCTGGAATGGAAGTTCCACTCTGGTGATGGAATCCTGAGGCACAGCCATGCTCACAACTGGCCTTTCATCACCACCGGGTGGAACTGAATTGTTTCAAAGTGGTGAGAAACACTCCTGAGAAACGAGGGCTTCAGGACAGTTGTTCTGGGCCAGTTGCTTGCCCTCAAGTGGAGGAGAGTCTTCTAGGAGGAGAGGACTGTGACAGGCCCCTGGAAGCATGGAGCCTGGGAATCTCTCTGGACTCTCCTCTAAGCACCTGCCCTCTGCCAGCAGCTGGGCTTGCTGACCTTCAAATTAGGTAAAAACAATTCACTGTGTAAGCAGATTAGAGCTTAGTTTTTCTTGATTTCCACTCTGTCTGGTGGGCATTTAAGGATGTACTGCAGCCAGAGACTAGGGTCCCTCTGAGACCTCGGGTTAACCGGTTTTCTTTAACCCACTGCCACCTAGTGGCCACTGAGCAGACTGAACAAGACCTGAGGCTGGCCAGGAATTCTTTTTTGTTTCTTCGTAAGCCAATCCAGGAAGTCTAGGCAAAGCCAGATCTGGTCATTTCATTAGCCTTTCTACCCTGGCCAGTCTCTAGACATAAAACAAACAGGCAAAGACCAGATCCAGCGCTACAGGCCCTGCCTCCCCTCCTCTACTGTGGTGGCTAGGAATTTACAAATGCGGGTTGAGCTCAAGGTAATCTATGTCTTTCAGAGCAGGGAACTGCATCATCAAGTTAACTTGTATAAGAATCAGTGATTTTTAAAATTTTATTTTTATTTTATCCATATGAGTGTTTTGCCTGCATGTATGTAAGTGCACCCATATCATGCAATGCCCACAGTGGCCAAAAGGCGTTGGATCCCCTGGAACTGAAGTTCTAGATGGCTGTTGGCTACCATGTGGGTGCTGGGAACCAAACCCAGGTACTCTGGAAGAGCAGCCAGTGTTCTTAACCACTGAGCCATCTTTCTAGCACCCAATTTTCTGTGTATGCTCATACATGTGCGTGCACATACATTGTGTATGCGCATACGTGTGTGCATGTGTGTGTGTGTGTGTGTGTGTGTGTGTGTGTATACCGTTGTGCTGGTTTTTGTCAACTTACCACAAACCAGATACCCAGGAAGGAAGCTCAACTGAGGAGTTTCCTCCATTGGATTGGCCTGTGACCATATCTACGAGACATTTTCTTAAATGATAAATGATGTAGGGAGGCCCAGTCCACTGAGGGCAGTGCCATCCTTAAGCAGGAGGGCCTGGACTGTCTAAAAAGTGTAGCTGAGCAAGCCAGTCAGCAGTTTTCCATGGTGTCTACTTCCATTTCAGCCTTGATTCTTGCCTTGATTTCCATCAAACATGGACTGTGACCTGTAAGCTAAATCCCCCCACCCCCTGCCCAAGTGCTTTTGGTCACAGTGTTTATCACAGTAATAGAAACCAAACTGGGATAGTGGTGGTGCTAGGGATGGACCCCCAGGGCTTTGCATCTGCCTGAAAGGCACCCTATCAATGAGCTGCAAAGCCAGTCCTTGAAGCTTTGGAGATTGGATCTAGCTATGTAGCCTAGGTTGGCCTCCAAGTCCTGATCCTCTTGACTTTGCCTCTCAGTGCCGGAGTCACAGGCATGCACCAGGCCCTAGGCAGTGTGACGTCTATGTGTCCTACCTGCTTGGATTCCTTACACACACTGAGGAAAGCTGTGGCCAATTCACAGATTTCTGGAAAACACGTGAGGATCAATTACTCCAGTGTGGTACAACATTCAGAGGGATCAAATGGCACCTTCAGCAGAATGAACTGATATCAGTGAGCACAAGACAGAATAAATGCACAGGGCAACGACTGCAGTTTGGGGCTTGGAAGAGAGAATTCATAATGCAGGCCAAGTTCCTTTTCTAAGCATAAACTAACGAACTTGGGGAACAAAGCTGCCTTAAGAATGGTGATCCAGATGTTTGCTTGGTACTGAAAAGTACAAGGTAACAATAATGCAATCCCAAGTGGCTTCAAATATTTTATGTGTGTTTACACACATGTATGCCCTTTTGCATTTGTGTGTATGTATGTATGTACACTTCCAAGCATGATCCCTTTGCATCTGTGCCTACACCAGAAGAGGGCACCAGGTGTCTTCTCTCCATCACACTCCCCTGTGCCCTTTGAGGCAGAGTCTCAGCTGTTTCCTCAGCTAGGCTGGACGTACCAGAGAACCCACTGTCTCCATCTACCTTGGAGTTGGGGGCTACAGGTAAGTGTAGGGTGCCTTGGCTTATTAGGTGGGTGCTTGGATTTGAACCCTGGTCCTCATGGTTACACTTAACCATGTTCTTAACTGCTGAGCCATCTCTCCAGCCCTAGTTTGAAATATTTTAACTTTTTAGATGGGTGTCTTCTCTTGGTAATGGTTCTCCTTATTCTTCCTGCACTTCCCCCAAGTTAACAGAGACTAAGCAGCCGGAACATGAATACAATCATATTTATTAGTTTCCAGACTCCCATTTGACACGTACCTAGAGCAGAACATTGCAAACTGAAGTCACTAGCAGCAGTCTCTCCTCCCCCCAAGCAGGAAGAGCCCTGTTAACAATAAGGAGAAACGTGACAATGATAGTTGTGGTTTTCCTTTTAGCAGTTGGTACAGGAATACTCAAACTATAAACAGTCATCCAGCTTTAGCCTTGTCTGAAAACACACCAACAGTCCTGGTACAGAGGGTTACAGCTGCCAATAGGCCGACGTCTTTGAATGTCAGTTTGGAATAAGCAAATCGCTTTTTCAGTTGTTGTAGTTTTGTTTTGTTTTTTTATGAGACAGAGTCTCACTCTGTAGCCCTAGCTGGCCTGGAACACACAGTCATCCTCCTGCCTCAAGTCTCCAAGTGCTGGAATTACAGGGTGAACTGGCAGACCAGCTTTTAGGGCATAGCTTACCGTCTGCTTTACAGTCAGGACAACAGAAAAAGGTGATCAGCTGCTAGGGAGCCCAGCTGCACAAAGGCAGCCAGCTCACCACTGTTGAAATAATATCCCTGAAATTTTCAGACATTTTTCTCACAGCTTTGAAAATATAACATCAGAGGTAGCATGACATTTGCTCCAAAAGACTAAGAATCAAAAGCAACTGTGCTGCACTGGGAATCCCTTCTG
The DNA here is from genome assembly GCF_000622305.1 of Nannospalax galili. Taxonomy (NCBI): domain Eukaryota; kingdom Metazoa; phylum Chordata; class Mammalia; order Rodentia; family Spalacidae; genus Nannospalax; species Nannospalax galili. The sequence goes on along the minus strand of NW_008350255.1, from coordinate 673,190 downwards.
CATCTTCCCCAAGACACGGCCCCATGCCTTCAGAGAGCTCTGAAAGAAGCATCAACTCCGGTAGCTTGTCAAACTACTTTGTATTCTAAATAAATGAAAAACCAACTCAAGGTCTCGGTGTACTGATTTTCTTTTCCTAGATCTTCCAACCATCCAAAGCCATTTCTTGAGAGAGCAAGAGAATTTGAAAGCATTTAAAAGCACTCAAAACACTGAGAGTTAAGGAGGCACAACCCTTCTTCAGCACCCAGAAACCCCAAAGGTTTATCATAAATCCACCAATTTGCCAAAAGGTTATGACAGACTCCTGCCTCTATCACACAGGCCAGGTAAGATATCTCTGCTTTGCAGCACAAAAAGCCTTCATGAGGGACAGGTGATCTGAGTCATGAAATGCAGCTGGCTGCATTCTAGATGTGGTGCAGGAAAAGAATTAAAACAGCTGCCAAACTACTCTATGTATACCATCATACTCCCTCTGAACCAGACTTTCCCATAGCAGCCATCATTCATAAACACACACAACTGAAAGTTTGGGGCAGCACCAATGACAGCTAGCTGTCTTTGAATAATTTTAACTTTCTTCCTAAAGGCAAAATATAGAGAACCTGCCAGGCATGATGGTACACACAGATCTCTGCGAGATTGAGGTCAACCTGGTCTCCATAGCAAGTCCAGGCCAGCTGGGGCTACAGGGAGACCCTGCCCCCTCCCCCTCAAATCTAGAGGACATTTAAAGATGCAATTTACAGAACCAATTGCATTTAATGACTCTGCCTCAGTTGGTTGTCACAGAGAGCAAGTAGAATACAGACATCCACTTTGCACCACGTTAGGTCTCCGTTTCTTTGTCTCAAAGGGAATGTGTCTACAGATCTCTAGAAAGCTCATGAGGCTGAGACAGCTCAGGGCTCACGACCTGTCCATCTCTGACGGTGGATTCTTTCTGAGTGAGGACAGCCTGGGCTGCTCCTGCCCCTCCAGCAGCTCGCATCCAGGGTTCACATGCACCCACACCTTAATGCTCTCTGCCTTGGTGTGCACCAGGCACAGAGAACAAGGTGCCAAGTGCTCCAGTGCCTCAGATACTGATAACTGGTGAATCATTTCAGAAGTGGCCTGCCTGTGGGCCTACGAGAGCAAGCCTGGGCTTCCAACTAAAACAACCTAAGGGGATGCTGCACTGTCAGTGGAGTACACAGGGTCCCTTCTGTGGACAAGGAACGGCATGTGGCATCGCTCTGGCTGAGAGATAGCTTCCATTTCTAAATCACCTAACAGAGCAAGGAGAACCCTGACTCCCACACTGAAATCACACATTTAATGCTTAAATCACCCACTTAATACTTAAAAAAAAAAAAGTTCCCAGGACCAGATTTAGACACTGCCGACTCCTCCCCTAAGCTTTTGCAGTGTATGACTTTCCCCAGGGGGTCGGGGTATGCTAGTCAACACTTCCACCACCTCTTGCAAGTTGAGCACAAACAAATGCCAGGACATACCTACATTCTTGGTGAGGTCCTGCGTATTGTATTTGGGTGTTTAGAGATTCCTTCAAACAATCAAAGCTGTTTGTTCAAAAATAAGGACTAATCTTAACAAATTGCCCAAGTCAGAATCCTTGCAAAATACAGGAGAGCAGCTTGCCAGCATTCTAGTTGTGGAGGAGCCCCCTTGGGTAAGGGGCAGGGAGAATGGGGGGAGAATGGAGGGATGTCTTCTAGGATGCAAACAGCAAATATTACTTCCCCTATTCTTTCCTTCTCCTAAGAGAAACTTCGGTCGTTTCCATAGCAGCTTTTACTGACTGACTCATTCACTCATTCACTCACTCATTCATGCTGGGACTTGAACCCAGGGCTTCATGAATGCACATGCTCTATCACTGAGTTACTTAACCTCCACCCAGCCACCACAGCAACTTACTATAATGACCTATTCAATAATATTTTTTTTTTAGCAGCAATATATTATTAGGACTTATTTTTCTTTATTTTTGAAAATTTCTCCAATAATAAAGGCAATACTTTTAAAAACTTATTTCTCTAAAAATAATGATCATGCTTTGTACAAAACAGCACATTTCTTTCCTATTCATTCCAGAACCACTGTCCAACTGGCCAATATAATGGAAGACATCGTGTGATGGAGCACAGATGGCTTAAAGATCGTTTCACAGCCAGAATTGTCATATTGAGGGGAAAATTGTAAATCAATCCTTATAGTGATCTGTGAAAGCTACGTACAAACATGAAAACTGGCACGTGTATAAAGTAAATCAGGTGGACCTACCCAGGCCCTGGAATGAGCAACACTCATCATGTCCCTTCTGATTGCTCATCTCTACATTACTGGGAAAAGAGAGCTTCCATCAGAGCATCAGCTAAAGGACACCAGAGTAGACGATGGAGGACAACCACACGGGGGGGGGGGGGGCATAGGCAACACTGCCTGATCCACCTGATGGGTGATTTGGGACACATGAGTCAGTGAGCACTTAGACCAGCAGATTACAAATAACTGTTAATGCAACTCTGCCCAGAGCCTCTCTAAACTTTAGGGCACCTGGTCTGGCTCTAGAATGCAAGACACATTTAAAAATAAAAACAAAGAGAAAATAAACAAAGTCCACAAGTTCCCCTTTGGGGACAATGCTGTTTGTAGGTGCACACTCTTCCTTTGAAACTGCCATACTATCTCTTGAAAAGATCAAGGGAATTCTTTCTGATAATTATAAGAAAAAGGTGGGGACTGGGGATAAGGGGGAGCAGCAAAACAAAGAAACCTCACACTCCTCTTAATGAGGTATTCTTGAGAACTTCCACCGACCCTCCAGGTGAAGGACTGGAATTGGAAAACAGTTGCTGAGTGTTCACTGACTTCTGATGATGGTGACGAGCCCATGGCGAGAGATGCCTAGGAAGACCCCTTTCTTATACAGCACCTGCCTTGCTCAAAGACAAAGAGAATTCTTGCAGAACTATGAAATAGTAAAAATTACTCACGGCACTTAAACATGTTGAGAGGCTAAAAAATGCCTTCTTTAAGTTCTGTCACAATGCCCCGGTGAGGTAGGTGGCTGATGGGGAAACTGAGGCACAGTGGAGTTATACCTGCCCACTTTTCATTGTCTGATGAGGCAGTGGTCCAGCCAAAAGAGGAGCCAGTGTTCAGCTCCTTAAATGTTACCCAGCCTGATTCTCAGGAGGCCAATCCATATTCTACAATAAACACAGCAGGGAAATTTTTCTGTTCATACATTTGAACTAATGAGCTATTTCTTATTCTCACTTTGAACATAAGTTATCTAAGATAAAGCAAATATAAACAAAACCCAAAAAATCAACATTGCAGTCTAACAGTCTATGTCAAGATGCAGCCCATTCTGCACTTGTGATTGAAAAGCGTATGGTGACACAATTCAAGTAGGAACATCCGCGGTCTTCGGCATTCCTGTCACTCAAGCCTACCGGTCAGTCTCATGCCCTTTAGGACACACCCACTCAACTTTCTAGGAACTTCTTTGGCCTGACACAGAATGAAAGCACCACCCCTCTCTCACGGTGTAACAATTCTGAGACACTACACAAAAGCAGCCCTCCTGCAAAGGGGACTGCCAGCTGTGTTATGCACGTGTATTACTGAGCTCATATGGAACTCTCTGAAGTCAGACATGGAGGGCACATGAGGACAGTTCACATACCACAGAGCACATGCACTAGCACCATGCCATGGAGTCAGAGAGGACAAGAAGCACAAGCACGTTATAGTCCCATCTGGTATGTCATGTGCAGAGGCCACCTCTGGTGAAGGGAAGACTAGTGAGCGCCCGCACTCCTTCCCAGGAGGAGAGGGGTCACAGCAGAGCAGCCACTGCTGGATGCTGCCCGGAACCACCCATCTAAATTTCACTCCTACACAAGTTGGTAGCTTTCCCAGACCTCGCTGATATTCAAGGACAATAAATTTCATTTCTTGATCAAGGGAGAATTGTGTAGAGACAGTTACAAGACATGGGTGGAGGGCTCTAGGGCAGTTTACACTGCTGCTCTTAGAATCAAATCCATGATAGGGCCTCAGCTTGTAAAACTGAGACCATTCTTTCCCATGTCCTAAAGTTTCTGAGGAGTGAATTCCACTCATACCGTGACCCCTGAGACAGAGGGAAGAGCTTACATTAGGCTTGAGAATCTGAAGTAGGCAACAACAGCTAGTCAGATGCACGTACCTATGAAGCCTTTCCCCATGGCATGAGTTCAACGGCCCCTCTTCCCGAAGCCTGTCCTCCCTGGAGCTCATCTTCCAGAGGGTGAGCCTGCTCTGTCCTCTGCACATGCAGGACCAGAGGGAATCATTCCAACTCAGTCTCATTGGGATACTAGGATACAGTAGGAGCAATTCATGCACTTTATTACTAAAACCCAACATGGGGCCGAGCTGGTCACTGTGCAAGATGAACCAGCAGTACGTTCTCGCCTCGAATGAAAATCTGATTGATGTGCCGTGTGAATACCTGCTGGTAATCTACCTTGGGCTTTCGCTTTTTCTTACGGGGCTGGCCCCTGGAGAGGGTGGTGGCCCTGGAAAAGGTACCTCCCACACTGGACCCTTCTGTCCGTGTAGTCCTCCCTGACAGCTCAGATCTGGACTCCTCCCTTGCAGATGCCTGCAGGGAAGAAGGGACTGAGCGGGAACGCTTGTGTGAGCCCCGGTCAGTGTCTCCATGTCCCCACACTGAAGCCACCTTCCAGGTGGAGGTCTGGGAGTATCTAGACAGAGTGGAGTCTTCGACTGCAGACTTAGAATCCGCTTCCTTCTTGGAGGAATCCTGAAGTTTCAGCCGATCAAACAGCTACAAGGAAAGCAGAGACATAGGTTAATACCTGTATTCTTCCTCTTCCAACACATATAAAGGCCAGGTTCCTTTTAGTTATACCTTGTGGACCTCTTGCACTGAAGTCCTTTTTTTAAAGATAGCGATCAGTTTTCAATTTCTGGCCATAACTCAGATAAATCAGTAAGCATGTCAAAAAAAAAGGTAGCCCTAACTTCTGTGGTGTAAAGCTCAACAATGTTAAAGCTTTCTAGGAGGTCACTTGTCTCTCACACATGCTGGTAAGCAGCAGCTGCATCCGGCACCAGCTGGAAGTTCGTGTAAGAGACTAACCCGTACAGGTACAGCTGGCTCACAGCAGGGCTCGGACAGCCTGCTCAGTGGGCTCAGGGACCATGGTTTCTAGGCTGGAAAGCGGGATGGGTACTCAGGAGGTCAGGGGAGTGGCCTACCCTAGTAAGAGTCAACGAAGAGTCCCGTTCGTATGCTTTGCCCAGAACAGGTTTACGGTAGGTTTCATCCACATCTGTAAGTGCCTAGAGGAACAGCCCAAAGGGGAGAAAGGAAGATCATTTTATAGCTTTTAAAAGATCATTTAGAGAATTTAAAAGATCATTTTATAGCTTTTTGGGGGGAGGGAGGCAGAATATCTAATCACTATAGAACTAACCTGGTAACTCAGCTCCTGGGCACAAGAAAACGCTAAGGCCTGGCACCCCTGCTTAGGAATTCCAGGCTGCTACCAAGACATGAAATGAGTTTTCCTGACAGATGGCCAGCCCTTTACAACACATGGTAGAGATTCTGAAATTCCAGTGTGCATACATATCCAGGAAGCTTTTAAAACTATAAACCTGAGGCTTTAAAAGCATTAAAAAAAATTAAACATTAATTTGTATGTATGTATATGTGCAAGCGCATGTGCACCACCATGAGTGTATGAAGTCAGAGGGCAACCTGAGGGAGCCTGCTCTCTCCTTCTACCATGTGGGATCCAGGGGTTGAACTCCGGGTGTCAGGCTTGGTGGCAAGCACCTTTATCCTCTGAGCCATCTTGCAGGACCCCAAGGCTCCTGTTAGAAATTCTCAGAACTACTGTTTAAGTCAGAAACCCCAGGTGGGCCCGCTGCAGGACAGCTGCAGACCACATGCTGAGAAACACCACTGCTCCTTTATTCTTCAGTGTCTGCCTTATGATGACAAACTAACAGAGGTTAACCAGGGTGATGCACAGAGTTACTAGTGAGTTCTCACCAGGAAGCTCACCCTCACAGGACAATTATTAAAATGAGAATTTCTCTAAAGAATGTAAAATTACTCTATAAATCAGAAGAAACAGTAATTACAACTACTATCAATAAATAAATTCTCTTAAATTCCTTCCCTCAGGGCCAGGTATGGTGGCTCACACCTGTAATCTCAGGGGACTAAGGCAGGCAGACTGTCACAAATTTGAGGCAGTCTGGGCTATATAATGAGTTCCAGGCTACAGAGTGAGACCTTGTCTCTAAGAACAAATGAAGGAACTAAGTAAACTCTTTCCCCTTAATGATAAAATTATCACAATACTTTATCCTGTGTTTTAGAAATGAGAAAACTGAGGCTCAGAGCAATCACCTTGCCTCTAGGTAACAAAGCTACCATGTGCTGAAGCCATTAGGATTTGAATGAAGTCTGTAATAATTAAAAGCATGGGTTTAGGGATCATAAAGACCCAGGATAAAGGCTTGTACTTTCACCTGTTAACAGTAAGAGCTGGACCTCATCTAATTTCTCTAGACTCGACCTTCATTTGTGGAATGGAACAGTAGCAGAACTTACAATTAATTCATGAACTGAAGATATTAAGGGAAGCTAAGGTAGGAAGATGGCAAGTTTGAGGCCAAGCTGAGCTACAGAGAGAGAGAGAGAGAGAGAGAGAGACAGAGAGAGAGAGAAGAGATAGAGAGGAGGGGGAGAGAGAGAGGAGAGAGGAGAGAGGAGAGGGGGAGGGGGAGAGAGGGAGGGAGAGAGAGAGGGAGGGAGAGGAGGGGCGGAGAGAATGTGTATGTTCATGCATGTGTGTCCATGTACATTTGGAGAGAGAGAGAGAGAGAGAGAGAGAGAGAGAGAGAGAGAGAGAGAGAGAATGTGTGTGCTCATGCATGTGTGTCCATGTACTCTTGGAGGCCAGAGGTCAACCTTGGGTATCATATTCCCCAGGAGTCAGTTGCCTTGTTTCTTGAGACAGGCTCTCTCACTGGAACCTAGGACTCCCCAGTTAGGCTAGGCTGGCTGGCCAGTAAGCCCCAAGGATCCTCCTGTTTCCACCTCTCAAGTGCTGTGATTACAAACACATACCAACATGGTTCAGTACTTTATGTGGGTTCTGGGGATTGAACTCTGGTCCTCATGCTTACACAGCAAGTACTTTATGGACTGAGCTAGTTCCTCAGACCCAGAGTGAGTGTTGAGGCTAGCCTGGGCTACAGATACCCCTTTCCCCAAAAGTTTGGCTATACAGAGCCGTATATAGCATCCGACACACGGCAGGAAATCAATGTCAGCAACTAATGTTATTATCCAAAGGAATGTACCGACGAGGGTAAGGCACAAGGGAAAAGACAGCTGGAGATGGAAAAGAAAGACTAGAGGCTAGAGAGAGGGTGCAGCGGCTAAGAGCACGAGCTGCTCTTACAGAGGACCCACATGGTAGCTAACAGCCATCTGTGTCCAGTTCCAGGAGATTCAACACCTCTTCTGACTCCATAGGCAGTGCACAACACAGGTGCACTTACGTGCAGGCAATATACTCAGACACATAAATGAAAATAAAATAAAAATATTTGAAAGAAATACCAAAAGGCCTTGGCAGCTCTCTGTTAACCACCTCGTGTTGTGACTGTACTGTGACATACCCCTCCTCTCCTGTAAGCATCTAATAAGAAGACAGCAAGTCCCTATAATGTTAAGGATGTGTGGTACACTTACACTGTCTTAAGGAAACACCATGCAAAGTGTTTGGCTTATTAGTGTCTGCTCAGCCTCTATCCTCTTTCTTCCTAAATATACCAGAATACCAGAATGAAATTCCTTCCTGAAGCCTCTGGACCTGAAAATGGACCCAAGCAAAGTGGGATTCGATAAAATTTTTATTTTATTTATTTATTATTTTATATGTATTCGTGTATTGTCTGCATGTAGGTAAGTACACCCATGTCGTGCAATGCCCTCAGAGGGCAGAAGAGGCTGTCGGATCCCCTGGAACTGGAGTTATGGATAGTTGTTAGCTCCCATGTAGGTGCTGGGATTCGAACCCAAGTCTTCTGCAAGAACAATCAGTGTTCTTAACCACTGAGCCATCTCTCCAGCCCCCTTGATAAATATTTTTAAATGAATAAACGAATGGCTGGTAGGAAACCTATTTTAAATTACTAAACAGGCAACCTTATTCCTTAAGGTTAGGACTCTCAGCCTTGGCACTAACGGCGTGTGAGATTAGACATTTTTTCTTCAGTGGAGGACGGCTGTGTTGTGCACTGTACAATGTTCAGCAGCACCCCCACCTCTGGTGGCCAACAGCACCTCCCACAGATGTGACTATTAAAAACAAACAAGAAAACAAAAACAATCCCCAGACACTGTCAATGACTTTGGGAGGAAAGGAAGATTAAATTGCCTGATTGAGCATCACTGCCTTAAGAAAGGAAGCAAGAAAAGTAATTACTTTTCTTTTGATATTCTTGTCCAAGAGTATATAAAAATTTCAGTTCTGGGGGCTGGAGAGATGGCTCAGCGGTTAAGAACACTGGTTGTTCTTGCAGAAGACCCGGATTCGAATCCCAGCACACACATGGCAACTAACAACTAACTGTCCATAACTCCAGTCCCAGGGGATCCGACAGCCTCTTCTGGCCTCTGCAGGCATTGCACAACACAGGTGCACTTACCTACAGGCAGGCAATACATGCACACACATAAAAAAATAATAAAACATTTAAAAATTTTTTTCAGTTCTGAGAAGTTTTGTTTTTATTTTTTGGGGAGGTCTTTTTGAGACAGTGTCTCTGTAGCCCCAGCTGGCCTAGAACCCACTATGTAGACCAGGCTGGCCTCTATCTAAGAGATCCACCTGCCTCTGCTGGGACTAACCGTGTGCGCCACCAGGCCTGGCAGGAGAAGTTATGTTGAAGATTTTGCTTATTAAAGAGTTACTCAGACCCTTCAGAAATTTATGAGCAGTTAATTACCATATTCCAGAATTTGTCAAATGCAACGAGGAAGCCTGTGCAGACGCCCCGAAGTCCCTTGAAAGTGCGGATGTGAACATTCACCTTCACCCCCTCCCGGATGCAGCGATGGAGCTCACCCAGAGGGCTGCCTTCGTGCACTGAAAGGAGAGAAGACTGTCAGCACATCACGAACACCTGCCTTCATGCCAGGACCAGCCACGACCACCCAATGCAGCCAGCAAACTCAAGGCAAGCAGCAAAGCAGCAACCTCCCTCTACAACTGGGAGCTCCAGGAGCAACAGAGTACAGCCAAGAGTGTGGATGAGCCACAAGGGACAAGCAGCCATCCTTCACCACCCAGAGATACACCTCCAGTTGACGGTGCTTCTAAGATGGACCGCCACGTGAAAGGCCGCTGCAGTCAAGAAAAAGATCAACACAAATGTGCACACCAGCAGCTCGGTTCTTCTCAATTCCGCATCTCTGTGTAGTTCTCGTAAACTGCAGACCTAGCTCACGCTTCTCCAGCAAAAGCCTTGTTCATATGTTTGAGGGAATCACATCTGCCTCCAAATACATGCCATCCACTCAAAGAAAATGGCCTTTCTATGACTTAAATATTATTCATTAAAATCAACACGTTAAAAACCTGACCATTATAATTACTTCCACAGGTAATAGAGCTGTTCATTTGAGTAATTTTATGTGTCATAAAAGTCTGAAGTTCTTCAGAAAAACAAAGTTGTTATTTGTAATTGCATTTATTCTATTTGAATCAATAGTTGCTATTGCTGCCTTTAAGAGGAATTGATAAATTTAATACTTTTAAAAAACTGTTAATTTTGCTGGGAGTGGTGGTGCATGCCTTTAATCCTAGAACTCGGGAGGCAGAGGCAGGCGGGTTTCTGTGAGTTTGAGGCCAGCTTGATCTATAGAGTGAGTTCCAAGCTAGCTTGGGGCTACAGGAAGACCTTGTCTTAAAAAGACAAAAAGAAATCACTTTTATTTTTAATTAGCATATACAATATTAGAATTCACCATGGCCACATCAAACAGAATTTGTTTTTCTTGTAGACTAGCCTTTTGAGATAGTCTCTGCAGGAGCTCCCTGGAGTCACTGGTATTTCAATGTCATCTTCTCACCGGGAAACAAAGGACCTGATGGTGTGCAGGATGCCTGCTTGGCATCTGGCTCCTGAGATTCCTCATAAGCATCACACTAAGAGAGCAGAGTGCTGACACGTGGAAGAAATAATGGACATGCAGTTTCAGTTTTTATGATGAAGGATTCTTTTCTCAAAGCTTGAGAACAGTGATGGGTGTTTCTTATTTCATGTTAATTTCTCTCTCACGCTAAGCTGGCTCTAATATTAAAAAAAAACAAAAAACAAAAAAAAACTTCCCCAAAGAATGACCCTCAATACAAAAAACTTGATTATTTTTCTTGCTGATATGAAAGAGAACAGCCCCGGGCTTGCTTCAGTTTGGATAACTAAGGCAGCTCCTCATTGCTGAGTCGGAGTACAAATGAGAGTCCTGACGAACGAAGGAAAATACCCCTGGAAGAAAATGACTCAACAGATGAGACGTAGGAGTTTACATGTCAGACTGGAAATGTGTGACAGGTACGGGGGGGCGTGGGGGGGGGAAGCAGCCGTAGAAAGGAAGTAAGAGCGCTGGCCTGAGCGTCATTTCCTTGTAGCAATGGCTTCAACTTCTTTGAACTGATAAATGTGTGTGCACGTCTGCATATGTGTTAAATCAGGCATTGTAAGCATATTGAGATCATTACAACTAGTGAGACCTTGGTGAGTACACTTTTCCTTACAAGTGTGTTTTCTCATTCAGAAAATCAAGTTAGGTTAACGTCTAGATTAATTTTGGGACTAAGTCTCTATTCTTCAACTACTAGAACTGATCACAATGCCCGGATGAGACCCTTGGCACACAAATATGCACTGCACCTGCCTCCCACACATACACACTGGGAAGGGGCACTATTGCATTCTTCCCAAAATGGAGAGATCAATAGTTCTTCATTCTAATTAAACAAGCGGCCAACTCAGGTACTGAAGTCTTGTGTTGGTAATATTCTTTTTTTCTTCCAAAGATTTAATAAGGTGTAATTCTAGGAAGCATAAGGAGTTATGTGGGCAAAAACCTAACACCAGCACTGCCTACACAGACAAACTGTTGAGGCAAAAATGAGCTTCCCATTCTAAACCAGATGTGCATTCTTCTCTAGTCATCTCTGTGAGACTCCAAACAGACAGGAGCCAGGCTTCTGAAAGTTAATGTGACAAAAAAGCATGTGCCTTATTTTAAAGAAAGTTTTTTCAAAATCCCCCTCTGGATTGCCACGATTTTGGGCCTTGCCTTCCAAGCCTGTGGCTATCATTAAGTTCAAGGCATAGATTCTTGAGAATTAAGACCTTTCCGGTCCCCTCTCCTTCTGCAGCACAACTCAGTCCACATCCTTATCAGATGCTCCCCTCACCAACATCCACATCACCCTCATTACTACCACCATCATCCCCAATTACCAGGCCATCTGTGCCAGGCCTCTGGAAAGTTTAACTTTACCTACATTATTTAATTCTCACAACCCAAACACAGAGGTGACATGCTAGCGAGCAGGGCCTTCTTCTTTTAGGTCTAGCCCCTCTGCAGCTGGTGCTAGTAACTCCTGGTAGTTTTCTAGACCTCTTCTAATGGCCAGGGCTTACAGCTCTCCCACTTTATGGCTCTTGACCAGCCTTCATCTTCCACAGACTAAGCTCTGTCTTCTCTGGCTGTCTCAGCACATCCTCAGTCCACTGCAGGCTCAGTCTTTATAATCTCTGTCCCCAGCTGCTCTCCGGAACTCTTGGGCCACCCTTGAGCTGCTGCTGGGTGGGCCTAGGGCTAGTGGCCTGGGAGCTGTCTGCTCTTCTTGTCTTCTGGTCTGCCCACTCTGTGACAAAGACCACAAGCACCTAATTTGAATGGTTATTCAAATGAGGCTTCACTGGGGCCTAGTGCTGCAGCACAAGGTGGGCAGGTAGTACAGGAGAGGGAGGGAGGGCCCCTTACACAGTTCTGACAGCCTTGGGTCTGCACACCACTAACCTTGTGCTTGGTCACAGTCTGTGCAGGTTTACCAGGCATGCCTGTCCTGTTATGTGTGGAGAAAGTGATCCTTCTCACTTGTGTGAGGACATCTATAAGCTGGGAAGACTCATTCAGAGGGCTGCTGGCTTGAAGCAGTCTCCTAGAGATACTGCAGGGTGAAGACATGGCAAGGTGACGACACTGCAGGGTGATGACGGTGCAGGGTGACGATACTGGGGGGGGGCAGCACTACAGGGTGACACTGCAGGGCGGCTGGATTGGTTGTGATTGCAGTTTTCCAAGCTGTTAGGCTGTTAGGGTGATGGCCTCCAGAACAGAAGTGAGAGCTTTTGACACAGCAATGATAGTTACAGTGGTTTCTGTGAGCTGACTGAAGTCACCGTGGAACAACCATGGCCCAAGTAGCTCAAACAAAGTATCCCTAACCAGATATGAGGCATTTAAAGTAGCCATGGCTGTCCTGATGACAGTTCCCCAATCACAGAAGTGGCTGGCTGACTGACAGCTCCAGAGTCTAAGACGGTGTTGGGACAGCTGAAAAGGGCGCAGTTGCCCCCTTCCCCAGTGGAACTTGAGGAGTGGCCAAAAGGTCCTTTACAGCCTAACTGGGCTCAGGCCACTGCAACAGCAACAGAACCCTATCTGCTGTCCTTACCTGCTGGGCATGGGGGCATTCCTGGGTAGTCTCGGCTATGGCAGAACCCCGGGAAGGGTCTGACAGCTGCCAATCAAGACACTGAACTGCTCATGCTTTGATAACGTCACAGTCATTTAAAAGGGGGAAACAATATGCTCACAACAAAGATCTACCATGAAATAGCACTCTTCTCTGGTGAGCTTTATCTAACAATGCCTATCCCCCACCCAGTCACTCTGAGGGAAGCTTGGGTCCTCCTGATCTGCCTCACAATTATTTCATTCCAATTTATAGTTAAGGAAGATGAGGATCAAAAAGTGCTGAAGTAATTTTCTCAAGGTCACTTACCCGGTAAATAGCCAAGCCGATCTTCAATACAAGCAGGTTACAAGTATTCTGACCTTTATAATTACATCAATCTAAAAAAAATAATGACCACTCCAACAATCTACAGAGAGTGACATTTCACACTGTTGAAAAGGTCCCTACGTACTACAGAACATTACTGTTATATAAATGCTTTAAAAGTTCATGAATTTAATCCTTACAGTGACAGATGCTATCACTCCTTATGTTCAACACCCTGGAAAACTGAGGCCTAGAGTTGAAGTAACCTGCCTAGAGCGAAACAGAAGTGGAAGGGGCCAGCATTCAAACCTGAGAGACCCATATTCGGTTGTCAAGAAGACTGACTTCTGTTACATGCAAATACTCCTGATTAACCTGATTTTTGAAGTCATTTTCACTCAGGCCCTTCTTTAATGCCAAGTCCTACACCTGATCTTTAGAAGAGCTCTTTGCTTAATGAATCTAATCCTCACACTTCTGTCACCTGCCTGTTTTCTGAAGGTTATTCTCTCCATAGCATCAACCTGTCTCTCAGGGAACTCCCCACTCTTTCAGGTGTTCAGTGACTAGGGTACATACTGTGCGATCTTGATTCCAGAAATGTGTTTAATCGTGAGGTGTGCACGGTCATAATACAGTAAGGTGTTCCACGGTAAAGCTAAAACCAGACGGAATGGAAGTATTTCCCCGATAGTCTTGGTAGCAAAGCAGTAATGGTAGAATAAATGCCACGCTGGGAGTTCAAGTGCAATTCAACAATCTGGTAGTGACAAAACAAATGGGCAAAATGTGGTACTGTAAAGTGCTCTCACTGTCTTTCTGCTACAGCTGTGCCAGCCAGCTCGAGAAAATCCTAGCTTGGGGCAGGGATATACTCTGGTACAGCATGTCATTCGACAAAGACACCAGAAACACCACACAGCTTTTCAGGATGTCTCTCCTAACAAATTTCTAGGAACACAGTCCCTTGCTTAGAAGCTCTTTTACTCAAAAATAAGTCATTTCATGGTGTGAAGTCACTTAATGGTGTAACAATGTAATTATCGTGTACAGATGCTTTGACTGAATGCAATGACTAAAAATAGGTCATTGTGTTCAAGGGGCTGATGTCAGAACTATTTGCCAGATGACAAAAGACATAACCCTAGGCTGTTTCTATTCCATTTATACAAGACCTATCCCACACTAGAAAATCTTTGTTGTTTACACCTTTACTCCGAGGACCTATTAGGAAGCTCCAAGAAATTCCCTTGTGCCATTTACACCTTCAGAATTTAAAGCACCCTGAACACATGGTAACCTAAGCCTGACAGTCCTGTCCCAGCCAGAGGTTGGAAACCGGCACCTGCGTTTCAGTGGCATCTGTGTCTGCGGCACTGCAACACTAACTCGCGAGTTAGTACTGTGCACATAGACTCAAGTCCCTGCGGCCAGTTCTTCTGCTAGCAGCACCCCAGACGCAGCTGTCACTTCCCAGGCTGCGATAGGGCAGCTATCTGAACAGATCTCCGCACTCTCCATCGGACCCTCAAATCCCACTTACCTTAATACTGGCTGAGCTCTCCCCCTCCACAACTTCCACATGCCGCCCCCCATTCCCCACGGGGGTCCCCAAGACCTCTAACCACTTCTGCAGACCTCTGATGCCCCGCACTGTCCGCGAACCCCTCTGCAGCTCATCCTCCTCCGGAGACACCTGTGCAGACCCCAGGGCCGTGGCTCGCAGCCAGCCCCTCTCCCCGGTTTTCAACCCCTGCAGACCCTTGCGGACTCACGGGCGACCCTCCCCGCCAGCCCGAAGCAGCTCTTCCCCGCAAGCCTCCCGAGCCCCGGCGGCGGCCCGCGGCACTCACAGGGCATCCGCGTGAGCACGTTGCGCGGCGCCTTCCTGCTGCGCCCCGGGCCCTGGCGTCGTGCCCCGGCCGTGCCGTCCGCGTCCTCCTTGGTCACCATGAGGCGGCGCAGGCGTTGGATACGCTCGGGGTCCGGGGTTCCCCGCGCCCCGCGCCCGGCCGCGCCCGCCGCGCCCGCTGCCCCGCAGGAAGCTCTCGTACTCCGCCACGTTGTTGAAACAGGGCGCGTTGGGGTAGGGGATGGGCGGCAGGCACGGCGCGTACAGGGCCAGCAGCGGGTCGAAGCTGTCGGAGCTGACGTCCAGCCGCGGGCTGGGCGGGCTGGCGGGGCTGGCGGCGCGAGCCGACCTCGCCCCCCACTCGCGCTCCTCCATGTTTGAAAGGCCCGCAAGCCGAGGCCGATGGGAGGAAGGAGCCGGGCCGCCAGAGGGCGGCACTGCGCAGCCGCGGAGCGGGAGGGCGCACTGTGCTGACGCGGCCGCCAGGGGGCAGCAGCGGCCCGCTCCGGGCAGCCGCAGGGGCGTGGCAGCGGCGGCGGGGCCGGCAGTCGGAAGCGTGGTGAAGGGCGGGGTGGGTGGGGCGACGGGACAGGGCATCTTCCGCCTCCCCGACAGCTGTCATCTGCCATTGTTGGTACTCTAATGCACTTTTCCCGCCATCTAGTTCATTCCCGCTTAGGGTGTTGTTGAGACTCAGGAGGTGAGGCCTGGGGTCAGCGTTTTAACATCCCAGGGCATCCTCTGCCCTCTAGCTTGAGGGAAAGAGGGCAATGCACATCTCATTTTGCATTCCTGTCAGTCCTACTCCCCCGGCATGGATTAACCTGTCTGGGCTCAAATCATTTAGCCTCTCTGCGTTTTTACTGTCAATCTAAACTACGGTAGGGAAGCCACCTACCTCCGATTCTCAGTACTGAAGAGGTTGCATATGTATGGCTGAGTGTTCCAGTCTAAGTACTATAAGCGATGGGTGGCTCCAGTCCACATTTCCTTTCCCTACACATAAACAGTGCACTAAGACCCTCAGTACCAAAGAAAGTTCATTTCATCGTTGGCTTCCTGAGCATAGCTGTAACAGGATTCAGAAAACCTACACTACTTTATAGCTTTTGTTCAGCAAACCTTTTTTCAAACGAGCTTCCAGACATTACCTCCTCATCCAGCCCAGCCAAGACGTCTCCAGCCATCCACAGCCACAAAACACTTTAACTGTCAACTAGTATGAAGTCTACACTAGTTGTCTGGTGTATACTTTTGAAAATGTAACCAAGAATACTAGAGTGTCTCCAAGAGGAAGTTGAAAATTAATGTACAACTGAAATACAGTGGAACAAATGCAAAGATAAAGATCAGGCAACAGCCTGTAGGTAATGGTTTTAACTTTAATATCCTCTGCCTGAACACAAAAATCTCAAAGCTGCACAACAGCCAGTAACCCAGCAAAACCAGTTTCTTAGCACTAACTCCAGTGAGCAGCTTTTCAGAACCTCAAAGCACACATTTTCTCCAGTGGCTTTATCAGAAACTTTGTAATGTATTCCCTACTTGTCCAATTTTGCTATGCCATCAACCTACCTTAAAATTTGCTCAGGCGCTGTATGTCTCACTGCCTCATCAGTATACTGAGGGACTTGTGTGCCCAAAGTGCTGTATACTGACAATCACCTATCAGAGAAAAAACACAAGTCCCACATATTCACACGGGAGCCTTAGATTGGCATTTTAAAATTAAGTATTCCGACTAAGTTTCTTTGAATATATCTCAAAGCCTCTAGATGTCTGCCATAACGTAGGAAAGTGCATCCTAGCTTTCTCAAAGACATACACAAAATTTAGACTCATATTCCTTAGAAACCAATTAAGTAGGCTAAGGGAGTTGAAATTTTTATTTTTTCTCAGAGATTTTAGCAATTAACACACATGAGCTCTATTGCTTCTTCCTGTGGAATGAGAATAGGAAGGAAAAAACCAGCATCGACAGATGGGGTGTCAATTACTGAAGGATGAAGCCACGCATTGCTCTTTCAAAAATACATTTTCTTCTTGGCTGTAATTCTGCAATGCAAGCCCAGACACTGGGGCATGGGCTGTCTCTTAATTCTTAATGGAGCCAAATAGCTTTTTTCCTCTAAAACATAAAACAAGAACAAGAGGAAACGTGAACTCATCACTTATCCCCGTGACCTGCCCACTGGCAACAAGATTTCCACTGTCATTTTCATCCCCTTCCCATCTCCATAGGGACATGAGAGGTGAGGTTATTCAGGACTCACAAGCATCCTCCAGAGCCACCTGAGACCCCAAGGCGAATGTTTACTACCACTCCCCACCCATTTTTTAAAATTATTTTATGCATATGAGTGTATTGCCTGCATGTATGCAAGAGCGCCAGTGTCGTGCAATGCCTGTGGGGTGCTAGAATTCAAACCCAGGTATTCTGCAAGAACAGCCAGTGCCCTTAACCACCAAGCCATCTCTCTAGCCCACCGCCCCATATGTTTTGAATCTTGCTATATATGTTGTCCAGGTCGATCTTCCTGCCTCAACCTCCCTCTTGGGGTGCTAGGATTAAGGTCTACCATCATACCAGGCCTGGTGCTCTCAAATTCAAGGGTCACTGCTGACATCATAGAGGCTACTTGGGAAGCATGGTTCAGAAGTCCAACAGGAAGTCAACCTTTACAACTCAAGTACTTACAAAGTACATGGAGTACATATTTCTCCACCCTTGTTCATGTTTACACATTTCTCTCTCACAAATACACACATTTATCTCCCAAATACACTTCTTCCAAAAAGGTGACTTTGGAACCTATGTCCCTGGCAAAAGATGATGATCATCATGCTGACGACTCCACAAAAATCAATCCCTGCAATGGTATGGAGGGATATCCAACCACTACTCATTTGTTCAAAGATGCCACCCTGGAGACTGGCATAAAGCCTTGAATTTTCCCTAGGATTCCTCCGTCTGCAGGCATCGTGCAGGCATGAAACCATATTTGCCTTCAAGAATGCCAAAAATGGATGCAAGCACATGGGCGTCAGAAGTGAGTTTTCCATCTAGTCAAGAACAGGTAGGTGGGGAGTAAAGTCTGGGCTCCTCTCTGTCACAGGTAAAAAGAGAAGACATGTTTCAGAAGATTTATGCTATAATCTAAAAATGACTCATCCTAGAAGACATGAATAGTTCTTTATAAAAATAGAATCACGATTTTGAAAAGAACCAAAGAAGTCATATTCTAACACTGTAAAAAAAAAAAAAGAAAGAAAGAAAGGTATTCTGCTTAAACAGAACAAGATTCACCGCCCCCATCCAGCCCTTCCTTCTCTCCATCCAAATCCAGTCATGCCCCTCCTTGTGCAGTGTTGTGGGCCAGGACTGCTTGGGCCACCTAAGGCAAGGAGACTGGGGAGCCCTGCATGAGTTGGCACTCCAGAATTGCAGAGCGTAGTCAGCTCTCTTCCTCTAGGATCTCTGGGTGTTCTTTCCAGAAAGCATCTCCCATGATGTCACAGTACAAGGGCATGGGCCTATTCCTGGTCCGAGTCACAGTTGTCTCTTGTGCTTCCTCTTCTGTTGGCAGCTTCATTTCTTTTATCACGACTTCATCCACCTACAGACCAAAGTTAAAGCAATGACACTGGTAACTCGGGAGTAAGATCAAGAGAGGAAGGGAGGATTTGGGGAAGTTCACTGTTTTCCTCGATAGGCCACTGACTGCCAGTTTGACTGTTTTTGGAAACGTGGCCATAAGAACAAAGAAGGGATTCCATTTCCTTGTTAGCAATGGATACAAAACTGAAGGTTCTTCCCTTCTGCCTGCATTAAGAAGTGTCCGAAGCTGTGTAAAGAAAAAGTGTGTAAGAAAATACTAATACATAACCTGAGGCTCCCAAGGGACTCTTCAATTCTTTATTTGGGGAGTGGGGAGGAAAGGGTTTATTTGGCTTACACCTCCCGGGTGGGACCCTTCAATTCTTAAAAACATCCATTCAGAAAAAAAAGCCTAACATAAAAGGAAACGAATTTAGAGAAGTAAGTATGCCCAGGAGCTGACAACACGGCACACACCAGCAGGACTAAGATTCAGGTAAATGTACATATCCATCATAGAGTATTAAATATGCCTGAGGAATCTCATGAAAATGCTGATAGTCTCTCGTGTGTGTGTGTGTGTGTGTGTGTGTGTGTGTGTGTCCTGTGCCTAATATTTCTTAGTGCTCAGTATTTTAGTTGTCATGGACCATTTTAAAGATACCACCCAGCAGAGGAGAAAGTATTTTTAAATGAAAGTGGCATTCCTCCTGTCTCTCCCTACCTTTGAAGAGTTTATTTGCTATGGAAACATGGAAAAGCAAGTGCACTGATTTTAAAACTCTGTGACACTACTTATATCTACTTGCAGCAGAAGTAAGGCCACTACTGACTAACAACAGAGCATCCAAACTAATCCTCTACATTGCCTATTGGAAAGGATCCACAGCTCAGGTTAGCAACCGACACCACATCTGCATACGGGGTGGCAGGTAAAACAAAGCCTGGAAGGACACAAGCTCTTTGTCCCGAGTCGCCATCGTTCCCTTAACACAATGCATTACCTTTTGCCATATCAACACCGTTCCTTTTTTGTACATCTGTGGTTCATTATTGTAGTTGATGTGGAATTCAGTAAACAAAATCTCATTCTTGTCTGCTGCAAGTGTTCCCTGAGAAAATACAATAGAAAAATCTCAGCACGCTTCCTTTCTCTCTGAACGTCCACAAAGTTGGAAGATGGGGAAGGATTTTTACCAACCATTTTATAGTACCTAATGAATTATTTTAATTGCAATTCAGATCACTTCACTACAGAAGTACACCCCAGCCCCTGCCATTCAAGTCCTATCTGCATGACCACATTCATAAAATTCTCTTCTGCTTCAAACCCTGAACAGTGAGGGGGAGACGGGGCCTAATGGTAAAGTGCATTGTGTACAGAACCCTGGTGTTTTCTTACTTGAGCACAGCGCCACCTCCATTTTAGAGATGAGAAAGTAAAGCTTGGTAAAATACAAACTGCCCAAGGCTGAAGGTTGTTTGTCTTTACTAGACCAAGAAAATCAAAATCTGAACTTGGCTCCTCCAAACTGGATGCAGCTGCTGGTATTCTACTATCGCTGCATACAAATGTTTGTCATTAATGTCAGTAATGAAGACAGCCGAGCAATTGCTCTCCAGGGGACACTGTATTAGGAGCTGTCACAACACATCGCCTCATTTCAGTGAGTCATCTTCAGGCAACACTGAAGGAACGCTGTCTCAGAAGGAAAGCCAGTGCTTACTTTTCCATGTTTTATATGCACCACGGCACTTTCCCTATGAGGTGGGAACTATTACTTCTTACACTTTATTGAGGAAGAGAGGATACACAGAAGCATGATCCGAGAATGTTTATTTGATTCCCAGAATATGGACTCCCATTATATAGATATTCTAAATTGAAGAAGTAGCAGGTGCCCAGTAGGGCATGGTATGAGGGAAGAGGCCTGGAGGACCGAGAAGAGTTCGTGCCCTATGGCAGCCAACACACGGCTGCAGCCAAGTGCAAACATGCAGAAATGCATTTTCCTGCTGTGGACACAGAGGCCTGGGGAGAAGCAATAACGGACCCCTGCTTACAGAGCAAGCAAGTTACAGAGCACTGCTATCAAGATCCTTAATGTCCTTCTGGAATGAAGCTGGAAAGGGAGTGAAGGAATGTAGAGGACATTTCAGAAATGTTATGGTGGAAGATCTTTATACCTTTAATCTCTCCTGAGCCTGTGCTGGTGTTAGTCCAGATTGTTGGACAAGTGCCCAGAAAACGGTGTTATAAAGATTATTGATGTGACCTGCGAGGAGCAAAAGAATGTTTAAAGAATCTTTGTTACATACATAGAATATTATACAGTGATGACATATGCAGTTTTATACATAGAATATTTATGCTTCCAAGAACATGAGAGCCCAGCCCTTTCCTCTTTACAGTATACAGATCTCAGAGCTATTTAGAGACTTGCCTAGTCTACACAAGGTAACAGAGGAAAAAGAATAGGCATCAAAAATCTATTTCCTGGGATAGAGGGATGGCTCAGCGGTTAGAACACCGGCTGCTGGGTTCGGTTCCCAACACCCACGTGGCAGCTAACAACTATCCATAACTCCAGTTCCAGGAGATCTGATGCTCTCTTTTGGCCTCTGAGGGCACTGTATGCATGTGGTGTGTTTCACAGATGCAGGAAAAACACTCATACACATAAAAATAAAATAAATACCCAACAATTTATTTTCTGAAAACAGTTTCATGTATTCTAGTATGGCTTATGTAAGTCTGCTAACTTATGTGTCCATCCTAGGAATACTTTCAAAGTTACTTGATTTGTACCCGTCCGATCTCTTTGTCAGTTCTTCTGGCAAAATAAAAATATGCAAACAAATGAAGTTCTCATAAACCCCACTATGGTGGTATAAGGCAGATGTCACAACTCAAATACCACTGGTGTTGGCACAAACTTGAATTCGAACAGAGGGGTGATCCCAGGGGAACGGTAAGGAACAGCAGAGACTGTGGAACATATAACCTCGTGTGTGTGCGTGTGCGTGTGCGTGTGTGTAAGCAAAAAGGCAGCTGCCACTACACAGGCGTGGCCTAAATTAAGTGGGAGGCAGAGTTACCACATCTTCTGATTTATAAAAGCAAATGGGCTGGAGAGATGGCTCAATGGGCAGGCGCACTGGTGCAAGCATGAGATCCTAGCAGCCATGTAAGAAGCCAGGTATGGCCACATGTGCTTGAAATGCAAGGTGGGGTGGGGGCGGAGACAGGAGGATCAGTGGAGCTTGCTAGCTCTTGGCCTAACTCACCCAATCAGTGAGGGACTCGATGCAATACAATGGAGAGTAATTTGAGCAGGTCACCCCACATCCCGCTCTGGTATCTACACACATGAGCACAGGTATGCACCTGTGTACACATACCACACCAACACACACCTGTGTACACAATACCATACCAACACACACAATGACCCTATAGATAGTTTTCCTATAAAATCCCCCAATTTTTCAAATATTGTTGATTAATTTGGGGGTATCAGCTGGGTGCAGTAGCGCACACCCATAATTTCCATCCCTTGGGAAGCTGAGGTGAGAGGAATGAATGTTTGAGGCCAGCTTGGACTATAGAGCAAATCTCTCAAAAAAAAAGTAATACTAATAAAATAAAATAATTTCACTCCTAATAAAATAGCTAAACCGAATTCAGACCCACAGTTCTAATGCATAGATTTGGTAGTTTAATTATAACTGTACATTTGGTATCACTTACAGTCTGCCTGACGCCAGCTGAGATAGTCCTTTAAGGTCTGGTTGCTAGGGTATACCACAACTCTTCCGTCAAAGCCTGGAGGATACAGAAGGGGCTGGTCCTCAAAGTAATCCCGCCAGTAAAACACGTAGCTGGAGGCGAACTGGGAAGCCACGAGAGTCATGAACTTACTTGCAAATGTAAGGCACATTGGGTGAAGCAAGAAAAGAAAGAATGTTTGATATTAATTCCACACCAAGATAGGACCTGTGGGTGCAACAGAGAGATGACAGAAATGGCCCAACAAGCCAGGAGACCAAAATATATTCCACTAAGGAAAACCATTTGAATATTTTGCCTATATACTTTAAATGTAGCCTGCCTCTCTTTCCAAACTTAAGCCATTAAGGAACACCAAACTGTTCTCTAAAGGATGAGATACAAAGTTTTAGTTCAGGTTTTATTTTAGTTTGGTCTTGTTTTTTGGTATTAGTTTTAGTCTTGGAAGAAAAGGAACCAATACTTTAAAAACATACCAATTCATTACCTAATGTAATTCTCTTAAGTTTCAAAATACTGCCAAATTAAATATAAGAATTATTTCCTTATTTTCAAGTTTAAATAATACTGCAACACACACAGTGACCAAGACTTGCAAAGCTGCCCGTGACTCATGAATGTTCTGTTTTTCTGATCTGTTTCTTGAGTCTAAATAGTCAATGGGGGTCAGTCTAAAATCTGGCTGATGGTCACAGAGGGCAAAAATCAGGGACACAGGAAATGTGCGCTGTGTCAACATCACCTGCAATCGCTAAGATCTCAGCTGTCATTACAACAAACACAAAAGCAGAGGATGGCAGGAAACACCCTAAAGCAAGGAGGCAGGCCGCAACTACCTGGCTCTTCTTTTAAACCAGTTGCTTTTCCGCCTGAATACAAAGCTGTACTCGTCACTCTGTCCATATGCAATCACAATGTCCTCCAGCTCTTCCATTACTGTCTGGGCACATTTGGTCATCAGATGAAGTGCTCGCTTGTCATTGGGTTTTGTAAAGTGGTGCTTCTCAGCAAACCTTCACAGAGGAAAGCGAAAAGGGCACAGAGCGTGGAGAGTTTATCACTGAGCACAGTTCATAGGGGCAGCTCAAAGAAGAGTGCAAGAGAATTAAAAGCCGGGTGTGGTGGCACCTGCCTTAAGCACTTTGGAGGCAGAGGCAGGTGGATCTCTGTGAGTTCAGGGCCAGCCTGGTCTACATAGTGAGTTTCAGGCCAGCTGGTGCTACAGGGAGACCCTGTCTCAAAAAGACCAAAAAAAAAAAAAAAAATAGCATTAGGAGGAACAACCTAAAACATACTTCCTTAGGAACTGCAGAAAATGCTGTTCGTAAAGCAAAGCGCGAGGATCCAAGTTCAATGCCTGTAACCCACATAAAAAAATCTGGCTCTCATGGAAGGAGAGAACTGAGAAATGACTCCTGCAATTTGTCCTCTGAACTCCACACAGGCTCTGTGGCACATGATACCACCGCCCCCTCCCCAAAGTAAATGCATTAAAAATAAAAAGTTAAGAGCACTGGCTGCTCTTGCAGAGGACCCAGGTTCAATTCCTAACACTCACATGGCAGCTAACTCCTAACTCCAGTTCCAGGGGATCCAATGACTTCTTCTGACCTCCTTGGGCATTGAATGACATGGGTGCACTTACATATATGCATGCAATACCCTCACGCACATAAAATTAAAAAAATATATAAAATTTTTTTTTAAAGCTGGGCCTGGTGATGCATGCTTAGAACATCAATGTTGGGGAGGTGGAGACAAGAGGATCCCTGGGGCCTCCTGGTGAACAGGCTAGCCCAGTTGGTGAGTTCCAGAAAAATAAGAGACCTTGTCTCAAAAAAACACAAACTGAGGCTGGAGAGATGGCTCAGCAGTTAAGAGCACTGGCTGCTCTTCCTGACTGGAGTTCCGTTCCTAGCACCCACGTGGCAATGTCCTTAACTCCAGTTCCAGGGGCTCCAACCCCGTTTTCAGCCCTCTCTGGGCACTGCACATACATGGTGCACTTACATGCACAGAAAGCACTCATACACATGAAAAAAATAAATAAAATAGATCAAAAACAACTTTTAGCATTTTACTTATTATTTTACGTTACGACTGTATTGCCTGCATGCATGTAAGTGCACCTGTGTCATGCAATGCCCTCGGAGAGCAAAAGAGGGTGTCAGATCCCCTGGAACTGGAGTTAAGGACAGTTGCCATGTGGGTGCTAGGATTTGAATTGGGGTCCTCTGCAAGAGTAACGAGTGCTCTTAACTGCTAAGCCATCTCTCCAGCTCCAGTAAATCAAAATTTTTTTTAAAAAATCAAAGTGGTTAGCTCCTGGGGAGTAACACCAAGACCTGGGGTCTGTGGGCCTCTGTGAGCCTGTGCACACAACCCCCTCCATGAGCATGCACAAGCCTACACGGGCACATACACATGGACCCCCCCAAAACACACACGGTCCCCACACATGGACCACCACACACACACTCTGACAGTACACACACAAGTGGATCCCCCCCAGTCTCACACATACACACACACACACACACACACATACAGAGCCATCATCCACAGATGGACACACACACCTACACCCACAGACATACCTGGACCACACATTGCCCGCACTCACACATACAAACAAAACTACAGGGTTTTTTTGTTTGTTTGTTGCTTTGACTCAACAGACAAAAAGGGATCCAAGTGCTAAGCTTCAATTCCCTTTCCTGTGAAGTTCACTGTACTGAGTGAACAGATGAACAGAGACTATTTACCTTATCAGGATGTCCTGAAGATCAGGAGAGGGTCAAAATGTAATTATGCCTGGCTCTTCTAAGTGCTCAGTAACTATCATTATAACTTATATTTCACGGTTACGCTCACTAATAACGTAGCTTTTTTTTTTTTTTAAACTAATGACACAGGGGCACATTGTCAACTATTGCCCGCAAGTCAGGCTTATGGCGGCTTCTAGGTCAGCCCTCATAGAAGCTAATAAAATAGGTGGGCCTTTAAGTACTGGGCCAGGAAGTGAGACTGTTCCCCAAATTCTTCCTAATTGGCTTCTGCTTACGTAACCCGGGCTCTTTCCTAATTAAAGCACCTAGTGCCTTTTAAACACCTAGACGGCCTGGCAGGAAGCGCAGACAGCTACCTCTCCCCGGGACGCTCAACGCCGCGTGCTCATTGGCTGCCGCGCTACCCCGGTAACTGCCCAGTTTCCCGCTCCGCACTCGCGCTCCAGGCAGCTCACCGGTGGAAATTGCGGCCGTCCAGCCGCACCACCACCCAGCAGTGCGGCAGGCAGGAGTCATCGACCTCGAAGCTCCGCACGTACTCGAACTTGCTCTTGGCCATGGTCACCCCCAATCTCACACCCCGGCTCCAAGTGACGGAAACCGAGGACGAGCAACAGAGGACCTGAGCGGCGAAGGAAGCCCACATTCCCCACGCTATAGGCGGGGTACGCCCGCCCCGGAAGTGCCTTTAGGTCTGGCGGCCGCTCTAGCCGCCCAGGAGGTCTCCCCCTCGCCTCTCCTGTGTGCCTTCTTCCCTGCGGGTCCCAGGGCAGTGCGGGTGGGGACTCCCTTTCCTGGCCCATTCCTCCTTTCTCCTCCCCACCCTCCCGCAGAAAGTCACTCTCGCGAAGCTTCGACACGTTGTCTGGGGACTAAGACTCAGGTTTAGTTGAGATTTTTTTTCTGCCTTTATTCCTAAATATCATTTATTAATTCCTTGCAGGGAATGTGAAATACACTGAATTAACTCTTCATAGCCGGAGCCCTTCTGTCAAAGCGAGAAGGTGGAACTTTGCAGACTTCTCTACGTTTAAAATGGAACACAAAATAGAAAATCTATCATCCATACAAAGTAGAAATCCATCATCTATACAATTTTGTATTTTTTCCCATTGACTTTGTTTTCTAGTGACACTGATTATTCCAAAATGTGATTTAAAAACAAAACAAACCTTCCTTTGAGTTGTTGGCCAGGGTGGCCCAAGAGAAAATAAAAAATAAAAAAAAAAATAACATGCCGGGTGTGGGGACTCACCCAGGAGACTTAGGCAGGCAGATCTCTGTGATACCCAAAGGCAGCCTGGCCTACAGTGAGGTCCAGGTCAGGAGACCCTATCTCAAAAAACCAGTGGGTGGGAGGGAGGCAGGGGAGGTGGGGACTTCAGTGGGGGCCACACACACACACACACACACACACACACACACACACACACACGGTCTGGAACTCACTTTGTAGACCAGGCTGGTGTGGAACTTCCAGAGATCCGCCTGCCCCTGCATCCTGAGTGCTGAGATTAAAGGCGTGCACCACAATGCCCGGCTTCTAAAAATGTTTTTAAAATAAAAATAAAAATAAACGCCGCCTCAATATTCCACCATATGGGTGTTCTAAACTTTTCCAGCATTAGGCAAAGACCTAGCATTTGTTTCTTGCTGCTGGTATTACAGAAATGGAAAGCTTTTGCAATGTGATGGTTATTAAGAACTTTGAAGCCAGGAAAACTTGAGACAAGAGACCTGTATGGGGGAGGTGAGCAGGAGTCTCCCTGTCCTGCCCCCTGTGGTTGCCCAGGATGGAAGTCTTTGTTTTCCTATTCCTGTAACCTTTGTGGCCATGTGTTACCTTGTTTAATTCTCACATGTACCTTTTACTTAATTGTCACCTATGTGTTGTTTAGCCTTTTGTTTTCATTTCCCCACACACTAGTATAAAAACCCTCCAAAACTTTAACAAGGGGCCTACTCCTTTTATTCACGGGGTCAGTCCCGCTAGTGTAAAATTATTAAACTTCCTCTCCTTGCCTGACTTCTGCTGTTGGTCTCTGATTTTTCCATCACACTGGTGTATGATTGCAATCCTCATACGATTTCTAAAGCGCTTTCAAGTTTGTTGCCTATTTACATTTCTTTTCATCCTTAAGAAAAATAGAGCTGGTGATGCAGCTCAGCTGGGAGAATGCTCACCTGGCATACATGAAGCCCCCAGTACTGCATAAAACTGGGCTTAGTGGTGCACATCTGTAATCCAACACTCAGGAGATGGAGATATGAGTATCAGGAGTTCAAGGTCTTTCTTGGCTACATATCTAGTTTGAGACCAGCCTGGGATACATGAAACCCCGTCAAAAAAAGAATAGGGCTGGTGTCCTCTGGACCCACATGGTAAAAGTAGAGAACCAACCCCTGCAAGTTGTCCTCTCACACACACACACACACACACACACACACACACACACAGAGGCACACACATCCACACATAATAAATTAAATAAATAAATAAATGTAATTTTTAAAAAGGAAAAATATTCAAACAGTATAAATAGGAGGTATAAGTGTCTGACAAAATTCTTTATTTCACATACTGTTGGCAATTTCTGTTACCAGTATCTGGTATGTCAATCCAAGGGCCTGTTAACCTATGCCTGTGTGTCTCCATAATTGTACCATAAAGAGTGACCATTATCTCCTTTGATTCTGACCATTGCTTCAGAGAGAAGCAGGGAAGTATTGGTACCTCCGTTTGATAAAGGGGAAGTCTGAGATTCAAATAGAAAAAGTAATTAAAAGAAGGTTTCCAATGCGGCAGAGGTGGGGCAGAAATCCATGCCCCTATCTTTCCCTTGTTCTTCCTATGGAAGTCAGTTTTCTGTAAGTTACCATTCTTCAACATTTAGCTCTAGAGCCTCATCTCCAAGCAGATAGGAGCCTGAATCTTTCTTCTTCAGAAACTGTACATTCATTAGGTGAGTTTCAAAAAGTAGGTAAGATCTTGTTCTGTGGCTCAGCCTGGCATCTGACTCGGGTTCATGTGACCTCCCTGTCTTAGCCTCCCCAGTTGCTGATACTACAAGGCATGTTTCCAATGTCATAGACAACTGGATTAATTTAAATTTTGTACTTATAGTGTAAAGTTGTGATTGTGTATTTATGTGCACTTGTGCGTGTGCATGTTGGTGTCAGATGTCTTCCTTAATTCTTCTCCCCCTTATTTTTTGAAAGAGAGTCTCTCACTGAACCTGAAACTCACTGATTTGTAGACTAGCTGACCAGCAAGCCCTGGGAGCTTCCTGTCTCTGCCCTCCTCATGCTGGGATTACAGGTATTATATTTTTATTACTTCTTTGAGTATTTTATATAATGTATTTTGATCATAATCATCCCCCAACTCCTCTCAGATCTACCCCACTTACATACCCCCAAATCTTGTGTCCTATTTTCTTTCTTTCTTTTTTTTTAAGCCCACTGAGTTCAATTTGTGTTGTTCAAAAACTCTTGGGTGTGGATCCATCCCTTGAAGCATGGCCAACCAACCGAGGCTCACACCTTTACAGAAAGCTCACTCTCCCTCTTCCAGAAGCTATCAATTGCCAACAGTTCCTCAACTAGGAGTCGGGTTTTGTGCCCACTTTCCCCCTCCATGATGGAATTTTGTCTGGCTTGAACTTGTGCAGGTCTTATGCACACAATCACAACCCCTATGAGTTTATATGTGCATCTGCCCTGTTGTGTCCAGAAAACACTGTTTCCTTATAGTCACCTGTTGGGGACCCCTGCTGTTTGGGTCGCAGTCTCTCCATGTCCGGACAGCCCAAGGGGCTTGGCGTTCTTATGCAGAGACTCCCCTTTCCAGCAGGGCGCCTCTTACTCTCTTCCTGCCTCACTTTGAAGTGGCCGCCACAGATGCCCTACCAGAAACATGACCTCTGGCATAAAAACTACCAGGTTTTCCTATATGATAATCAGGCATTATCTGACAGTCTGATAGAAGCCCACCGCCACATGTAAATGGGGCATCCTAGGAGCACCTATCAACTGAGGCTTTTGCTACTGCCTCCACACTATAAATCTTCTGGTTTCACCCCAATAAAGCAAAGCTAAATCACTGAGTAAACGGAAGCTGTATCACTAAACCTGTCTGGAGCTGTATCTGTGTCTCACTGTGCCTGGAACCAGCCTGTGATTCAGTCTTCCCAGAGGGGGCTATCCTTCCATCAACATTCGCTCCCAAAGATCCTGCTTTTGCCGTTCCTGCACGTCCCCTCCTGATCCGGTGGCGAACGGATCGTGTGCACAGAGGGAGCATCCGGCAGCTTTGAACAGAACCCGCCCGGCAGCTGACAATGACCCACAGAGCCAGCAGCGCCCAGTAGCTGTGGAGAGCCAGGGACCCACACAGCAATGCAGTGCAGGAAACCCGCACACCCCAGCCAACAGCTGGCGTAGCAGTGCGCAACCCGCCGAGCCACAGCAACAGTCACCCACCATCTCTGGCTCTTAAAATCTTTCTACCCCTTTCACAAAGATCCCTGAGCCTTGTGTGGAGGAGTGTGATACCAGTGTCCCATTTAGGACTGAGCACTCTGCAATCTCTTATTCTCTGAACCTTGAGCAGTTGTGGGTCTCTGTGTTAATCACTGTCTACCGCAAAAAGAAGTTTCTCCGATGAGAGTTAAGAGAGGCACTAGGAGTTGGTTTAATACTATGTCTATTTAGTACAATAATAGCAGTAGGTTCTCCCCTAGGGTCTATCACCTATCAAGCACAGGTTCTTGGCCTCCAGAATTTTACCAGGGATGAGTTCCATCTTTTGGAGTGTTTGGTTACTTCCATGATATTCATGCCACTATTGCACCAATGGGCATACTTTGCCAGGCCAGTCCTTATTGTGGATTGCAGGGTTTACAACTGGGTAAAGTTGATGACTAGTTTTCTCTTCTGGCAGCGTGTATAGCACCTTCCAGGACTATTATAGCTAACCATTAGGATGTTAAGCTTTGTGGTCGGTATTAGCTTGATTTTTTCATGCAATCAATTATAATACACTGAATAACTTAAAGCCCACAACACCATAACAATGCAGTAAGAAAGGAAAAGTCATTTGATGTTATTGGAGATAATTATTACACTAACTTCTTACACCAGCAATTGGTTATTAAAGGGAAAGAGACATTTACTTATTCAGTGCCAGTTGATGAGGAAAGCTTTTTATAAAATAATGCAAACTACTTTAAAATACAGAATGGTGGACTCAGAAAAATTAACTTTTATAAGCATCTATAAAATAATTGATCCTGGGGCTGGAGAGATGGCTCAGCGGTTAAGAACACTGGCTGTTCTTGCAGAAGACCCGGGTTCGATTCCCAGCACCCACATGGCAGCTAGCAACTGTCTGTAACTCCAGTTCCAGGGGATCTGACAGCCCTATCTGTCCTCCACGGGCATTGCACGACATGGGTGCACTTACCTACATGCAGGCACTACACCCATACACATAAAATAATAAAGAAAAAAAAGAATTGATTCAAACAAGTTACTAACACATTCTAAAACCATTATTTTTAAAAAATATTTTATTTTTATGTGTATGTGTGTATTGCCTGCATGTAGGTAAGTGGTAAGTGCACCTATGTCATGCAATGCCTAAGGAGGACAGAAGAGGCTGTCAGATCCCCTGGAACTGGAGTTGCAGACAGTTAGCTGCCATGTGGGTGCTGGGATTCGAACCCGGGTCTTCTGCAAGAACAGCCAGTGTCTTAACTGCTGAGCCATCTCTCCAGCCCCTAAAAACCATTATTTTTAAGATTTGTGGAAAAGATGATAGTCGCAAAATCTGGTGGTATTGTTCAACAGATTGTTTGTTGATCACAAAGAGAAAAACATACACTCACAAACAAGAGCACTGAGCACCTTAAACTAGTCATCACGCAGCACCATTAATTGTGGTGTAACCTACAGCTACTGGAAATCCTGACTGGTGCAACATGAGAAAACAACACCATGGGTTAAGATTGGCACATTATTAAACTAGTGGATCACAACCTTCTCTACACCTTAAAACCAACCGAGGGTACTTCACCCCTCCAGGGTACTTTTGAAAAATATTTTATGTGTTATGAGTTTTTGTTTGTGTGTATGTATGTGCACCATGTGTGTGCAATGCCCGAGGAGGCCAAAAGAAAGTGTCAAATCCCTTGGAACTGAAATATCAGATGATTGTGAGCAGCCATATGGGTCCTGGGAACCAAACCCCTGTCTTTTAAAATGGCCAATTAAATAAGAACCTTCACAAGTATGAGCTAGCAGTGGTGTGGTTTCATCTTTAAATATTTTTCTTTGCATGTCTCTTTAAAAAGACTTTAAAAATGGGGCTGGAGAGATGGCTCAGTGGTAAAGAGCACTGGCTGTTCTTGCAGAAGACCTGGGTTTGAATCCCAGCACCCACATGGCAGCTAACAACCATCCATAACTCCAGTTTCAGGAGAGAACGTATTTGTTCTCAGCCAATAAACTGATGTCTGAATCCATGGTGGATTACAGTCCACAGATGAGCACAATCCCTTAGACGCATGCTAGGATAGGTTAGCATAGCTACTCGGTAGGAATACTGCACAGATTTGTGTGAATTCATATTCCAAATCCTGGAAATGATTTGCCCAGAAACTTTCGTTTTCTAGCCACCCATTTATCTATCAGCTCCTTAGTGGTTTTTCCTGGGAGTTTTGTTGTTGTTTTGTGAGATGAACTTAAGCTTTGTGTTTACCTTCCTGGTTTCTCCCACAAGTGAGGTAGAATTCAAGACACTTCTAGAAGCTCAAGCTTACTACCAATGTTCTATTTTATTTGTTTTTATTAGTATGTTAATTGGACAGAATAATGGGCTTCATTTTCATACATGTATGTAAGATAGTTTGCTTCTATTTACCCACATCTTATTTCTTACTCATATGGGACCCGATCCTGTTCTTTTCCCTAATAGCACCTCTTCTACTTACACATTTTTTCTGGATTCCACATATGAGAGAGCAAAACTGCAACAGTTTTATTTCTGAGTCTGACTTATTTCACTTAACATGATGATCTCCAGTGTGTTAGACTCATTGCTGTGATAAGATACTGACATAATAATTTTCACAGGAGGAGAAGGAGTTTATTCCATTTACAGTTTCAGAGGTTTCAGTGCATCGTGGTGGAGGGTATGGTGGAGCAAAGCAGCTCACTTCAAGGCAGTCAGGAAGGAGAAGGGAGGGAGGATGGGGAAAGGAGAAGAAGGAGAGGGGTTTTGAATATGCACATGCCCCAGTAATGCATTTTAAAGCTCCCCAGACCTAGTGTTCATTCAAGATCAAGAATTATTGGCCTATAGGCTGGAGAGATGGCTTAGTAAGTAATGTGCAAGGAAAAGGACCTGAGTCTTGGTCCCTAGAATCCATATAAGAAACCAGGCATTGTTTGCCTCTGTAGCCCCAGTGCTGGGAAGGTGGCAACAGATGGATCCCCTGAGTTCAGTGGCCGGCCAGTCTAGCAGAGTTGGAGAGCTCCAGGACCAATGAGAGACCCTGTCTCAAAAAATAAGGCACAGAGTTTTGAGGAAGATACCTGCCGTCAGCTTCTAGCCTCCATGCACACACATGTGCCTGCATTTGTGCACACACACACACACACACACACACACATTAGCTTAAAGGGAAGTGTTTAAAACACACCAAGAGAACACAATCATACTAGTTTACAATATGACTGGGGTTCTTCAAAAAATAAATTTCATCAAGAAAATTTAAATCCCCTGGGGAAAATCTGTAATTATAAGCAGCAGTAATTTTCAGTATTAGTTTATTTCTTGCTCATCACTGGTAGCCACTTGGATCCTTGAGTCATCTCATTCCAAAATCTAGGAAGGAATTTGAGAATCTTCTGGATTATGTAGTGCAATATCTTGTGTTGTTGCTGTTGTTCATTTTTAAATAATTTTTTAAAATACTTATTATTTTATTTTATGTATATGAGGGTATTACCTGCATGTGTGTAAGTGTGCCCCTGTCATGCAAGATGCCCTGGAACTGGAGTTATGTATTGTCGTTAGCCACCATATGGGTGCTTGGAATTGAACCCAAGTCCTCTGCAAGAGCAGCCAGTGCTCTTAACTGTTGAGCCATCTCTTCAGCCCTTTCAAAATATTTTTGGTCCGTTTCATACATGTATGTAATGTATTGTGATCGTATTCCCTTCCCATTCCCCTCTTTATCCATCTCCCACTCCTGCTAACCCCCTTCTTCCCAACTAGTCCCCCCTTACTTTCACATCTCTTCTTTTTAATTGGTGCAGGTCTTGTGCAGGTAGACAGATCCGGTGTGTTCATGAGTGCAGTGGCCACACCATATCCAGAAGACAGAGTTTCACAGTATTCTTCCTCATCCTCTGGGTCATACAATCTTTCTGCCCCCTCTTCCATGATACTCTCTGGGATTTGGCTCTGGTGTTATAGATGTCTTAGTTAGGGCTGAGGACTCCATAGTCACCTGTTCTTAGGAGAGCAGCATCTTAATGCTGATGCTATGTTTATTAAAACAATATAGTCAAGTGCACAGAGTATAGGTCAGGGGTGTATTATCTTCTTACACAGAAGAAGAAAGTAAACAATTTTGAACAATAATTTTGAACAATCTATTGGAAATGTTTACTAATTGAAAAGAGGGAATTGCACAGGATAATGGCTATGTGGTTATGCGGGAGACTAACTTTAACCTTAGGAAATATAAGAAGTATTGTAGTGGGGCTAGAGAGTTGGCTCAGCAGTTAAGAGCACTGGCTGCTCTTACAGAGAGGACTTGGGTTTGGTTTCCAACACCCATATGGTGACTAACAACCCTCTGTAATTCCAGTTCCAGAGGATCTGACACCCTCTTCCACCCTCCTCAGGCATTGCATGCACATGATGAACTTACACACATGCAGGCAAAACACACATACACATAAAAATAAATAAAAATTTGCCGGGCATGGTGGCACACGCCTTTAGTTCCAGCACTTGGGAGGCAGAGGCAGGCAGATCTTTGTAAGTTCAAGGCCAGCCTGGTCTACATAGTAAGTTCAGGTCAGCTGGGACTACAGGGAGACCCTGTCTCAAAAAGACTAAATAAATAAATAAATAAATTTAAAGATAAAAAATTAATATTTAGGGGCTGTTGAGATGGCTCAGAGGTTAAGAGCACTAGCTGCTCTTGCAGAGGACCTGGGTTCAGTTCCCAACACCCCATGGAGGCTAACAACCCACCTGTAACTCCAGTTCCAAGAGATCTGATGCCCTCTTCTGACCTCTGTAGGCACTGCGTGACATGGGTACACTTACATACATGCAGGCAATACACTCATGCACATAAAATAAAGAATAAATATTTATTTATTTTTAGTCTTTTTGAGACAGGGTCTCCCTATAGTCCCAGCTAGCCTGGAACTGTCTGTATAGACGAGGATGGCGTCGAACTCACAGAGATCTGCCTGCCTCTGCCTTTGGGGATTGGAGGGATTGGCGGGGCAGAAACTAAATTTAACCTTAGGAAATGTAAGAATTATTTAGTGGGGCTAGAGAGATGGATCACTGATTAAGGGTACTGGGTGCTCTTGCAGAGAACCCAAGCTGTGTTCTCAGCACCCATATCAGGAGCCTCACAACCACTTGCAACTCTAGCTCGGGGGGATCCAATGCCCTTTTCTGGACTCTGAAGGCACTGCATTCACACATACACATACACACATGGGAGCTTGTTCACACACAAACACAGACGTACACATACACATATGCAATACACAAAATTAAAAATAAATCTTGTTTTAAAAATTAGATCTGGGGCATTGTGGCGCATTCAATCCCAGCACTCGGGAGCAGAATCAGGCAGATCTCTGTGAGTTCAAGGCCAGCCTGGTCTACATAGTGAGTTCCAGGACAGCTGGGGCTACAGGGAGACCCTGTCTCAAAAAGACCCCAAAAAAATAGATCTGGCACAGAGAGACAGAGAGAGAAAGGGAAAGAGAGGAGGGAGAGAGAGAGAGAGAGAGAGAGAGAGAGAGAGAGAGAGCGAGCGAGAGAGAGCCCTTTTCCTTTCAATGATTTATGAATCTTAGACAGAAGGGGTAGATCTAGTTTCCTTACAGAGGCAAGCTCATTTATTGTCGACTCTGCCCTTGGAGGTTGTGTCCTCCAGCCTTGGTGCGCGGCGTATATCTTTGATGCCAGAGCTCCAGCCATCACTGCGCCGGTATTCCAGGCAGGCAGAAGAAATGGGAAAACAGTTAAAGGTCCTGTCTCCCTGATGAATCGTTTCTCTTTTGTTTGTTTTTTAAACTAAAGCTACACAAGTTCTGCTTACATATTTTTCTGGTTTTCTTGTCTTCAAGAGAGGTTGGGGTGTGTAGCTCTTTCAGCCTGGTGCTTGGCTGCCTCCACCAATGAGAATTTGTTTAAAATGCCAATGTACTTTTACTATATTTCTACTTCTGAGACTCTTCCATTCAGAAATCACTTTTTTATTTTATTTTTTTTTGTTAAGGTATGACTCCTTT
Organism: Nannospalax galili; assembly: GCF_000622305.1. NCBI lineage: Eukaryota > Metazoa > Chordata > Mammalia > Rodentia > Spalacidae > Nannospalax > Nannospalax galili. The sequence goes on along the minus strand of NW_008350255.1, from coordinate 637,462 downwards.
TTCCTTAACCAAAGCTTAGTTTTAAAAAAAGGCTTAGGTTAGGGGCTGGAGACATGGTTCAGTGGTTAAAAGCACTGACTGCTGTTGGAGAGGACATGAGTTCAAATCCCAGAACCCACATGGCAGCTAGGAATCTTTTGTAATTCCAGTTCCAGAAGATCCAACGCCCTCTTTTGACCTCTGCAGGCATTGTATGACATAGGTACACTTACATACATTCAGGCAATACCCATAAAATGAAAATAATAAATAAAATATTTTTAAAATTATTTTATTTTTATTTTATGTGTATGAGTGTGTTGCCTGCATGTATGTGAGTGCACCCGTGTCGTGCAATGCCATGGAGGTCAGAAGAGGGCTTCAGATTCCCCTGGAACTGGAGTTAAGGATGGTTCGTAGCCACCATGTGGGTGCTGGGAATCAAACCCGGGTCCTCTGCAAGAACAATCAGATATTTTAAAAAGCTTAGTTTATAGAATTTACTATGAAAGTAGCTTTTCATTTGCATATTACAATTTGATTACCCACAAAGACAAAAACTGAGTTACAGTAAGGACACTGAAAATGTCGCCTCTTTACACAACCTATTTTGCAAAGTGAAAGATATTTTCTGTACTATTACAAACTGCCTTGGGCTGGTGAGATGGCTGAGATGGGTAAGGGTACTTGACCACCAAGCCTGACAACCCGAATTAGATCCTTGGAACCCAGATGATGAAAGGAGGGAACTGGCTGCCACAGGTTGTCCTCTGACCTCCATATGCACACCATGGCACGCAGCCCACCCTCCACATATACAAACAAAATAATAAATGTAAAAAATAAAATTAAAGGGCTAGAGAGATGGCTTAGCAGTTAAGAGCACTTGCTGCTCTTGCAGAGGGTCTAGGTTCGTTTCCCAGCATCCACATGGTAGTTCACATCCAACTGTAACTCCAGTTCCAGGAGAACCGATGCCCTCTTCTGGTTTCCATGAGCACTTGCAGGCACAGAGTGCACATACATACATGGAAAGTAAAAAGATAAAATAAATCAAAACAATTTTTTAACTGGGTGTGGTAGCTCATGCCTTTAGTCACAGCACTCAGGAGGCAAAGGCAGGCAAATCTCTGTGAGTTCAAGTCTATCTTAGTCTACATAGTGAGTTCCAGGACAGTGAGGGCTACATAATGAGACCTAGTCTAAAAAAAAAAAAAAAAAAATCTTCTTTTTAAAAACTGTCTTGCTTGAAAGTTTTCCTATCTAAATATTAAAAATATTTTCCTCATCCTTTTAACTTTTCTATTTTTAGATATGCTTTACAAAATTAAAAATCAAATAAAACACCGTCAATTACTACATCAATATTTCTAATGTCAAGATAGTTGGTTATCAAGTAGTGTTCAGTTTCTGCAGGTACTAATTTTATACACTCAATATTGCTACAAATGTGTTAAAAACTACAATTTGAAAATGTTTGGAAGGTGACAGCATAATGATAAAAGGAAAGTTTAAGAAAGTGAGTACATGTCTGCACACAGAGAGGAAATAGCCCTAAGAAAGTACATGTCTGCACACAGTGAGGAAATAACCCTACTTTCTCTGGCTCCAAATGTGGATTTCGTTGCTCTTAAATTTGATTTTAAAAAATCTCAAAAAAATCTAGATAATTAGAAAATAAAGCTCTGTAAACAGATTTGTTGGGCTTACTATAGTCATTAATGACTACAGACAAATAATTAGTGCAAAACACTCATTTACTGGAAATGAAATAGTCACAGAGGGAAAAGAATTTTTTTCTTTCTTTTAACAGTGCATATTCTAATGTTTTTTACCCCTAAATTTCATTACACTAAAATATCAAAGTATTAGCATACAATAGTTAAAGAAATACGATACTTTAAAAAGGAAAGTAAGCCAGGTGTGGTGGCACATGCCTTTAATCCCAGCACTCGGGAGGCAGAGGCAGGCAGATCTCTGTGAGTTCAAGGCCAGCCTCAACATAGGTCTACATAGTGAGTTCCAGGAAAGCTGGGGCTACAGGGAGACCCTGTCTCAAAAAGACCAAAAAAAAAAAAAAAAAAAAAAGGAAACTAGGTGCTGGAGAGACTGCTCAGTGGTTAACAGTACTTGTTGGACCTGTATTCAATTCCCAGTCCCCACACTGCAGCTAACAACAGTCTGTAACTCCAGTTCCAAGGGGTCTGACACCCTTTTCTGGCCTCCCCAGGTTTGAACGCATGGGGCGCACTTACCTACATGCAGGCAAAACACTCATACACATAAAATAAAAATAAATTTAGGGACTGGAGGGATGGCTCCAGAGGATAAGAGCACTGGCTGCTGTACACCAGAAGTGGATGGAAAAACTCTATTGCTGCAGACACTGAATAATGTGAGCATGGGAGAGGGAGAAATCAAGCTTAGACTATGCTGGAAACTCCCTGCCACTGGATGGGTGGCTTTCATGGTGCCAAAAGGTAACACTCAGATGACTGGGGGAGAATAGTCCCTTAATTCTCAACAACGGACCCCACGTGTTGCACTATCAACATATCAAACAAGATGTTCCTGCTGGTGCAATAGTGGAGCATCTAGTGTATGTACAACCAGCAAATTTTCGATTGGATATAATGCCTGCTCCTAGGGGTGGAAGACACACCTGGTACTGTAGACCAGACCAACCCCCTGTGGCAGGGGAGAATATAGGCCCCAGGGGGAAGTCACTGCAATTGCTTTGTTAGATGGAAATGGTGCACTTGCTAAAGTACCAACCAAGCGTTTGTGGTTATACCCATAGGTTATTACAGCAGTCACTGTTTAGATGTTCTTGCTTCTTGCTGTGTGTGTTTTTATAGATGAACTCCCACAGAAATTGGCCAACAGCCCATGGAAAACAGATGATGCAGAGACCCGAAATTTCAGTGCCTTGCCACAATGGGAGGAAGATCATCCCACACCTACCACCCCCTCCAAGGCTCAGGGGCTTTTGTGGAAGAGGTTGGTGGAAAGAATGTAAGAGCCAGAGGAAGGAGTGAAGTGTTAACTGGAAATGTCCTCCAACCATTATGCAAAAAGCTATAGTCACACCTCCTTCCCACACTCATCAAGGAGTTGAGGGGGGAGTCAGTTACCCCTCTCACCCAGTCAGTTGACCTTAGCTACATGTGGGGGGAGGGGCAAAGGACATATAAGTCAGAACACCAAGAGACACCTCTCTCACAATTTTGTGATCTGTATTTGAGTGTGGCCTTTACAATGCAGCCATAAATATGGAGTGCCCACTCTTCTGTAAATAAACCACTACCCTATGCTCTGTTAAAACATATAAAGTAAAATAAAATAACACTGGTTGGTCTTGCAGAGGACTCGGGTTCTATTCCTAGTGCCCACATGGCAGCTAACAACTATCTATAACTCCTGTTCCAGGGGATCTGATGCCCTTTTCTGACTTCCATGGGCATTGTATAACCCTGTTGCACTTACATACATCAGGC
>NW_008350255.1:594310-633890 GCF_000622305.1 Nannospalax galili | reverse complement strand
ATTGAAAATAAATGTTCCAGCAAACTGTACTCTAGCTAAATGAGGTTTTACTCTTAACAGTTTGAAGACCACAATCTCAGCTATAGAACAATCTTCAGAAAACACAGATGAAGATGCTGATGCCATCAGTATTTTCATCATCAACTCCAATATCATCAAACTGGGTTCCATCAGTATCTCCAGGACCAAGTATGTCTGTTTCATTTTAGCATATTCTGGACGTTCTCCACTTGCCCTCAGACTTCTAGCTTCAAATGCATTACACTTTAAAAACTGCATCAGCTTTGTTATACTGATAGTCTCATAGGCCAATCCATATAAGGCCTGAGGGATTTACCCAAACCTTGCCCATCCTTTCAAAACATCAACTTTCTTGTTTCAGATTTTCATTCTTACCTGTGTACCTGTTTTTTTGTCCTTTACCTTTATTCTTTGGCATGGTGGTAAGGCCTGCCCTGGGGGTAAGGAGGTGGCTCCCTTCTGCAGGCTTCCACTTTAATGGGCAGGCCAGAGGTATCCATCAGTGATAGGTCTTGAAGCATGATAAGGTGTCCTGTTGTTTCAAGAAAGTACCATAGTTCCCTTGATTATTGCACAGCCCATCTATAACAGTGGGAGAGGAAAAGGAAGGAGGGCCAGAAGAGGTGTTGGGACTTTCTGGAAGATGATTCTCCCTTCTCTCTGTGTACTATTCTCCTTTATCCTGTCCCCTAGCACAAAAACGTGGTGGTGGGATGTAGTAACTCCTAGGGCAGACAAAGAGGGAGGGCATCTCCCTGACTTCCCAAGTGGAATCTGGAAATCTGTGACTTGTTATGTTTTCCTGGTGTTGCCACTACAAAAAAGAACTGGGAAAGTCTCCCATAGGTTCTGGTAGACTATCTCTCCTGGTCCTCCTGAGTTTGGGGCATATGTGCGTGCTGAGGCCAGTGACTAGTCAAATCACACTTGGAGGTCTCTTGAGTAGCTGAGCCAACAGACAAGAAAGGCATGGTGTGCCTGAAGACAGAATGGGGTTACCTCGCTGCCATTCCTCATAGCCTGTGAGTTCCAGGAAAGGTCATGATTGGCCCCGATAAGAAGGATCTCAGAGATTAGATGGGAAGGCAGGAACTAGGAGTTTCTATGGAGTCACTGGGCAAGCAAAGTCTTAGACAAGGTTGGAGGCAGAGAGCTGGCAGAGCCAAAGCGAGCTAAAGCTGTTCTTCCCCCAAAGAACCTGAAAAGCAATGGAGGAGCAGGGTGGTGGTAAAAGGACCCAGCATGTCCACATACCCCTTTCTTACCCCATGCCAAAGGTCAAAGTCCCCACACCTAAGAAGGCGTCTGTCTCCCCTCCAGCCCAGCCCTCCCCAGGAATCATGCCTTGACAAGAAAGCACGTGCAGGGGATCTCAGAACCAGACCATATCCACTCCCTGCTGGTGGATGGGTGCACATGAAAGACTTGACGGCGTGCATTCAGTATACTAACTGGAGAAACAATAGATAAATATTTCATGTTTAACCTACTGAGTTGAATCAACAACCTGGTTATAACACTATAATTGCCATATATCGAGCACTTGACAATTGCTATGTGATACTATGTAACGACCTTTCATAGATCATCTCTTTTTATCCACAAAGCAGCCCATTTCACAAATGAAAAGGCAAATAGGAGCTTTTTTAAAAATAAGAATTAAGGGCTGGAGAGCTGCAACAGCCGTTAAAGGCTAAGGCTCACAGCCATAAAAATAGGAATTAAAGCTACATTTCCAGCCACATACTGTTTCCCCAAATAATTACCATCTGCTGAGTTCCTGGTGTTGGGCCAAATTTTCAAGATACATTATCTGGATTCATCCCCTGGCCTCCATGTTGAAAGCCATTATTCCTTTTTATTTATCAGTTATGTACAAGAGTCCTTGAAAAATAACAAGGAAGCTGGGAGACTGACTTGGCTGTTTAGACCTGAATTAAAATTAGATTCTATCTACCCTCAAGGCACCAGTTGTGGTGGGACAACACAACCATACTGCACGGGGGAAATAGTGGGTATCATAGAGGACTCACTCACAGAGAAAGCACCACAAGAATCCTGGGGAGAGGGACTGGAGAGATGACTCAGAAGTTAAGAGCACTGGCTGTTCTTGCAGAGGACCTGAGTTCTGTTCCCAGCACCCACACTGCAGACTAACAACTGTTTATAACTCCAGTTCTGGGGGAATCTGATGCCCTCTTCTGATTTCCATGGCATTGCATGACACGGGTGCACCTACATACATGCAGGCAAAACTCTCATACACATAAAATATATTCAAATTTTTAAAAGAGTTTTTTTTTTTTTTTTTAAAAAGAACCCTGGGGAGAATTCTGGAGGTAAAAACTAAGCCCTAAGTTTCTCTGAACCTCCCAAATCAGTCCTAAAAAATCTAGCACACAGCATATGTGACATGGTATAGTTGCTGCAGAAAACCCAACAGCAGTTCTGTGAAAAACAAAACAGAATTACCATACGATCTAGAAATTCTACTTTTGGGCATCCACTCAAAAGAGCTGAAGGCTGCCTGCAAATAAATATTTACACACTCTTGTTCATAGCTAAAACGAGGATGCAGTGCAAATATCTAGTGACAGATATGAATGGGCAAACAAAATGTGGTATGAATGTACAACAGGAGATTACCCAGTCTTCAAAAGAAGGAGACTCTGACATACTCTACAGCATGGCTGAACTTTGAGGACATGCCACATAAAATAAGCCACTCACAAACCAAAACTGGTACGTAATTGCACTCACATGACATTCCTAGAGTAGTCAAGTCCACAGACACTGAGATAAAATGTTGGTTGTTGCTGGAGAGGAGAATGGAGAGTTCTTTTGTTTAATAGCTGCAGAGTTTCACTTTATAAGATGAAAAGAGTTCTGGAGATTGGTTCGTGATAATGTGAATGCTCTTGACATTACTGGATTGTACAGTGAAAAATGGTTAAGATGGCAAATGTTATGTATATTTCCCATTATTAAAAATAAGAGATTCTGGCTAGGTGTGGTGGCGATCACCTTTAACCCCAGTGGGTGATCTCTGTGAGATCCAGACCAGCCTGATCTCTATAATGCATTCCAGACTAGCTGTGGCTACAGGGAGACCCTGTCTAAAAAAAAAAAAAAAAAAAAAAAAAAGAATCTGAATACAAGTATTTGTGACCTAAGTCAATACTGGCCTCTATTTTTGTTATTTCTATTACTTTAAAGATCACTTGCTACTGAAGTTTAATGAAAAGAGCACTAATTGCCTTTGATATGGAAGCCATATTTCACTTCGTTTTCTTCCACGCTGACTCATTCCAATTGCACTAAGAGCTGCATTACATAAATGAGATTCAGGGTGGAAGTGGGTAAGAAGAAGGACTAATTCGTCCCTAAACTCTCCTGTTCCCTCTGACCCACTCTAATCCAATTTTTGGCTGTGAGTCATGGATCTGCTTCCAGGAAAGGCTGCCTAGTTCTGACATTTTCAAGCAGAGAGAGAAGCATAAGGGCATATCAGGATACACAAGGTTATAAAATTTGGAAAGAATATTCCAGAAAAAATAATGACTACAGAGCCCTGTGATTGCTATATTTTTTCTGCATTTTAATATATTTCTTATATAGATCAAAGCGAATGGATCTTATATCAAAATATTCTTTGTGTTTCCTTAAATGGACATGTTTAGTCAACTACTCTATTCAGCAGAAATTCCAGAAGGATGTAGTTGCTGGAAGGTTTGGAAAAAGAGGTTAGGGGAACAAAAAAGAGGAATTAGATGTGGTTTCCTTGTTCACTTGACCTTGTTGCATTCATTCCCATGAATTTACTCAATCATTGGACAAATAATTCTTAATCTCTGGGTATGCAGCCTGCATAACTGAGGGGAACAACAAACAAGGCAGTTGTGCTGCCAACCTTGTGGTCAGTTAGGACAAACATTGAAGAGTGTTACAAGTAATTATACGCCCATAATTATTTTAAGTGTTTTGAAGCACACTATAGTCTCTGCCCTGTTTGGTGAATTAGGATGAAGTTGAGACCCAATATGAGATCAAGCAGCTTGCTTCATAGGTTCCTGGAATTTTCTACTGTAATGTTGAATGAACATGTTGCCAAAACATTTTGCTTATATAAAATTTTGGAAAAGTACCCAGAGCAAATAAGCTTCCATTGCATGGATCAGGACAATTCATAAATATCGATTGAGCATTTAGAGTACATGAGGGCCCTTCCTGGTTAGATACTGCCCGGGAGGGTTTAATAACTAAAAATAACACCTTCCAGGCTGTAGTAAAAGTATCTGACAAAAGCAATGTAAGGAGGGGTTTATTTTGCTCACAGTTTACTGTGGCTCACCACAGTCCGTCATGGTGGGAAAGGCAGGGTGGCAGGAACATGAGGCAGTTGGTCACATTGTATCTGCAGTTGAGAAGCAGAAAGAGATAAGTGCTGGTGCTCAACTCTCTCCCTTTCTTTTTTATTCAGCTTGGGACACTGGTCCATAAATTGTAAGATTCACATTCAGGATGTGTCTTATCTCTTCAGTTGAACCTCTCTGAAAACTCACTCAAAGACACATCCAGAAATGTTATCTCCTAGGTGATTTCAAATTCATTCAAGTTGACAATGACTAACCATCACACAGGCATAAGCAGCTCAGAGTTTCCAAACCATTATTTCAAGCAGTAGCTCATTCTTCCCTCCCTCTGCATCTGTAGGTGAATTAAGACAGTATTCTCCACACCTTAAAAAAAAAAGGAAACAGTTGCGGGGCTAATGAAGTGATTTGTCCAGTGTTCTCCTCCCAGAACCAGAGTTAGAACTCAGTCCTCTTCCCTCCCAGTCCAGTGTCCTCTTTACTTAATCTCTTCATGTTTTAAGGAACAAAGTAGATAGTCATAGCTTTTGACTACTCATCATGTTTTCCTAACCTTAGGGTACAGCATCTTAGCAGGCCTGATCTTATCTATAGGCCATGAGGCTCAGGTAGAGATGGTCTCTTCTCACCTTTGCTCCAGGGTGAACACAGTGAAATTAGGAAAAGGCTCCTCTCCTCACACAGACCCAGACCTTTACTGGGACATGGTTTGATAAACATAGTCTACACTGGCTTCATACTCTGCTTGTTTTCTTTACAATCAGCTACCCACTACCTGTGGTGGCCTTCTCAGTGTCTGAAACCTGGCCAGACAGAGTCGGAGATTTATTTATGACCTAAGCCAGGTCAATGAGTTTCCCATTGGGCTCCCTTTCCATTTGAATTACTACATAGGTTTCCACATTGCCTTTACTAGGGAAGAGTATACTCAAGAATCATGTCCACATATGGGGAAGGAAATCTGAGAGATTGAGAAGAAAATTTCCAGTGACACTGTTTGAGTACTGATCCAGAGACACGCTTGGAGTCCTATAAATGCCTGGAGGGCAAGAACTTCTATTTTCTTCTTGTTTGTTTTGAGACAGAGTCTCACTGTGTAGTCCAGGCTAGTCTCAAGGTCATGATACTTCTTCCTCACCCCCACATCCCCACCAACTGGGATTACAGGTGCATAGGCACCACAAAAAGTTCTGAAGGTTTTCAAGGCTATGTCCTTCATGTCTAGGACAGTTCCTGGTACAATAAGAAACAAACAATAAACATTTACCAAATGATTAAGACAGTAAGTGCCTTTTTCTGTCTATGCAGCTGTTTTTATCTTAATTTGTTGGGATACAAATACATAAATAATATAACTTTTTGTAGAAAACTCTCTCCCAGTCTCCTTTCTTGTTGGTTAGCAATTGCCTTAAGGAATCTTGACCACGGGGCTAGAGAGATGGCTAAGTGGTTAAAAGCACTGGCTGCCCTTACAGGGGACTTTGGTTTGGTTCCCAGCATCCACATGGTAGCTAACAACCATCTGTAATTCCAGTTCCAGGGGATCCAATGCCCTCTTCTGACTTCCACAGGCATTTCACAACATGAGTGCACTTACATGCATGCAGGCAGGCAATACACTCATACACATAAACTAAAAATAATGAATAAAAAGTGTATATATAAAAAAAAAATCTTGACCATGGGCCAGCAAGATGTCTCGGGGCAAAGTGTCTCATGTCTTGTGCGACCCGCCCTTTCCCTTTCCTGGATTTTCTACCTCCCCTACGGTGTAGCAAGGCAGCACTTTCTCAGGAAGCCCAGACATAAAAAGGTTCAAGGGAAAAACCGTGTGCAAGCCTGCCTTCGCTTTTTCCTGAGAAAATCTGTCCATCGCTGCTGTTGCCATCTCCCACTGACATCAGCTGCCAGCTTCTTCCGCCTTTCCATGTGGGCTCAAAACCAGCAGTACTCCAGGGTACTTCAGGCCTTCAAACAAGGCTGGACTGCTGAGGCATCGGCTTCATGGACAGAGCAGCTCCTGGGTTCTCAGCCTCACCAGGATGCAGATAGATGGCCATTGTTGGACTATCCCAGCCTCTGCCATGTAAGTCAGTATAATAAATGCCCCTTTATAATATCTATTCATTCTGTCATGTCTGTTCCTAACAAGGTGAACTGAAGGGAATGTGAAAATCCAATATGAGATGGCTATCCATGGAGATGGAGAGCAGGCAGTAGAAAGAAAACCATGAGACAAATTGGGCTTGAGGCGATGAAGTATGAGCTAAGGATTTGGGCCTTGTAATAAATGATGCTTTAGGAAAATTAATTTGGCTGAGGCACAAAGGGTAAATGAGAGCGAAAGAAACTAGGAAACATCTAGGTCAGCTGAGAATCTATTTTGATATTTCAGATATGCAGTGTTGAGTAAATAGATTGATTTTTTTAAAAAATGTGTTCTTCACAAAATGTTTACAGGCCTTAAGTTACAGCATTTTAAATCTTTTTTAGAAAAGGCAAAGCACTAAGACATTTTGAAATAATATAAATATCACTGATATAGAGGCAGAGGCATGCTTCTTGAAGGATAAATTATACCACATAGTCAGGAGTTTATTTATAGGGCTATATAATGAGTGCCTCATAATTAGTGTAGGCCATAATTAGATAGCCAGATTGACACAGGCAGTTATATTTCAATTTATTTTTTCCAGTGAATATACTTTTATTAAATAAGTGAATTTGAAATCTTCATGCCCATATAAAAATGGAAACACAAGTTGACCTTCTTTCTGGCTTTTACTGTCACTTTTGCTCACAGAACAGATATTAATGATAGATACCCAACATGTGTTTTATCATTTGCTTGAGAATTATTTCCTACTTGAAATTAAGATGGTTGCTTTTATTTTAGGAATGGAGAAAACTGTACATATAAATACTATCCTTGCTTAGTTTTTACTATTTTGACTAATTTGGGAGCAGAGAGGATTAGTTCTTTGAACACTGATACAGAGAATTTCAAAGCAATTTGTATGGATCCCATATTCACTCCCATCCCAACCACAGCCGTCTTAGCTCTTGTGCTTGGAAGGAGAATTCAAACAGATGCATGATTAGAGGGTAGAGCAAGCAGGAAGGCAAAGTGCATTTCAGCAGGAGAGGAAGTGGAAGGTAAGTACTCTTTCCAGAGCTGAGGGTGGGCCGGGTAGCTGCCAGCAACTGCCCTTGTAAGTCCCCGTCTATGACTTCTGCCCTTGCTATCCCTGGAGGGACGGATAGCCAGATTGACACAGGCAGATATACTTCAATTGAAGCATGCCTTGGATGCTTAATGCTTAATCATGTTCTTGGATGAGTCTTTTCTTGGAACAGGCAGAGGCCTTTTTAGAAGCCATCTTTACTCTCAATTCAGCCTGTTACAATTATAAGCTAGAAAATTTGTAACAGTGTAGCTACTCACGAAGTTAGGAAGTTTACTAGGGCAATAAAGCCTCCTGCATGCGCCTCAGGGGGTGCCTCATGGAAATGGGCCAGAGGATGACCAGGCCAGCTTTGTTGTTTTTCCCAGAGCTCAGTCCTTCCTCTTACCTGGTCAGCTTGGCTGTCTCATGCTCAAATGCAAGCCTAATTTACCCTCCTTGGTGTCCTGACATTGTCATTTTAACCCCAAACATTCACTTTAACTGTAACATAATCACTGAAGAAATATTAAATTGAGAGAAGTCAAGGGATTTCAGAAGTCAAATTACATCCCATCACAGACACTCTTAGAACCTACGCCATTTAAGGAAATAATTTTTCTCCATGATATTTTGTTTTTGAAGATCGCTGCTTGAGAACACAGTCTTGGGCCAAATATCAGAAACTCATGGCTGCTTGGAATTGATACCTCATATATTGAATCTGAATGCGATTCCCCTTTTAAAGTTACTGTATTTGTAAATCACAATTCTATAACTGTAGAATTTCAAGATAAGAAACTGGAATATAAACCAAAACTTTGAATAGCGTTCTTCTTTGACCCATCTGTGGTTTAGAAACATGAATGTCCAACTAAAAGGGACTTTTCTAAAATTTCATTCTGCTATTGATTTATAGTCAGAGAACATACTTTGTATGACTTTGGTTCCTTTTTTTTAAACTTTTAAAAAATTTTTATTTATTATTTTTATTTTATGTGTATGTGTATATTACCTGCATGTAGGTAAGTGCACCTGTGTTGTGCAATGCCCACGGAGGTCAGAAGAGGCTGTCGGATCCCCTGGGACTGGAGTTACAGAGAGTTGTTAGCTGCCATGCGGATGCTGGGATTCGAACCCAGGTCTTCTGCAAGAACAACCAGTGTTCTTAACCATTGAGCCATCTCTCCATCCCCAGAGTTTGGTTCTTATAAATGCAATGTGACTTGTTTTATGACATTGCACATCAAAAGAATGTATAGGCCACTGGTATTGAGTATAGTGTTTTTGTTGTGGGTGTTGCTCAACTATTCTATAACCATCTTGATTTGATGTTCCAGACAAATTAACACTTAATGAGAAAAAAAAATATTGAGGACCAATGAGATGGCTCAGTGGGTAAAGGCACTTGCTGGCAAGGCTGTTGATCTGAGTTCAGGCCCCAGGACCCACAGTTTGGAAGGCGAGAAGCAACTCCCACACCTCGTTCTCTGACCGCCACATGCATGCTGCAGCCAGCACATGCACACCCACCCTAACTAATGTAATAACAATTTAAAAAAGAAATATTGGAATAGCCAGACATAATTCCTGGTCCTTCTCCTTTCCAGTCTATCAGTTTTTGTGACACATTTTAAGGCACTTGGGTCATGTGCAAATATATTGATAAGATCATACTTTGATGAGATAACCGTTTTATCAGTATGAAATGTTCCTGTTGGTCTCTAGTGATATTTCTTGTATTAAAAGATAATTTAATACAGGCATTCCAGATCTCCAACCACCATTATTTGCTTGGCTTAGCTTTATCCTGCTTTGTATGTCTTTTCCTGTGTTATTATTTTCGGTCTAGTATACATTAAAGTATTTCTTCAATAGACAAAATATACTTTCAACCCTATTTTTGCCTATTGATTGGAGCTTTTAATTCAGTAAAATTTGCCTGCCATTCTCTTTTGTTTATTTATGGCCAATGCTCCCCTGGATCTCACGGTGTAGCCCAGGCTGGCCTCAGACTCATGACAATCTTTCTGCTTCAGCCTCCTAAACAAGATATTCAAGTTGTCCATGTGTATTGTGGTCCTCTGTGTAGAGGTGTAGGAACTTCTCTTCACCACATTTGACAATTCATTTGACAGCAAAAGATTAAAAAGAGAATCGAAGATTTGTTGTGAACATAAACTTCATCTCTAGCTTTTTTTTTGAGACAAGGTATCACTGTGTAGCCTGGGCTAGCCCTGAACTCAAAGAGATCCACCTGTCTCTGCCTCCCAAGTGCTGGGATTAAAGGTTTACACCATCCAGACTATAGCTTTTTTAAAAAATTACTTATTTAATAACCACATAATTAGAAGAAGCATTTCATTACAACAGCATTGACACATTCAATAACAATTTCCAGAGCTAAGATGAATCTCTTTCAAAATTGAGCTGTAAATTTTTAGGTTTACAATTGAATTAATACAGTTAGTCATACAATATTGTACTCAGTATAAACCCTGTAAGACATAAAATGAAATGAGGTTTTAACCTTTAAAGAAGATCTCCATTTCATTTTAAAATATGCTGTTTCCTACATTTTTAATGCCACTGATACTTAGATGTTTGCACATGTGTCTTTAATCTCTGTGTATGTGATTATTACTAGTCACAGTCGGTTTCACTTGGATCCTTAGTACCTGAGTATGAATATAAAGTCATCAGGTAGATTTCAATGGTAATGTTTATCACCTCTACTATTTAACATGAAGTAAATTTTTATGCTTCCTCCTCAAATATGTCTTTTTTATAATTTGTTGATTTTTTTGTGTGTATATCATACAGAGTATCCCACAAAAATAATCTTATTCATCTCTATACACACATCCCAGATGGCACCCTCCCATAGCCTCCCCCCAACCCCCCACTGGAGCCCATATACTCTGTCATCCCTGTTACAGTCCACTGTGTTGTCGGCACCCCCAGCCATTCCCCAGTGCTTGTCTGTCTGTTGAATCTAGTCAGTCTATCTAGAGTTCCTTGTTTTAGGAAGATCAGCTCTTCCTCATCTAGCAGCAATCAGTTGTCAATATTCCTTTAGATAAGATTGGGGTCTGCTGTTCATTTTCCCAGTTCTATGCTGGGTTACTGTCTGGGAGTCTCTTGGGCCACCCTGGCCAATAACTCAAAGGAAGGTATCCCTGTCTGGCATTGTTGCATGTTATGTAGCCTTTAGCTATACATATAGACTCTTAAAAGTTACATTGACCCCATTAATTTTTGGTTATACTTTCCTTTTGGGTGTTTAAGACCCTATAGTTGACCCAGATAAACCAATTTATTTTTATTCTTAAGGTCACTTGAGGATCTGTTCCTCAGGGGTCTCATGGACTTGGGAGAAGTCCCTGGCTCCTTTCTATGTGAAGATAAGTCAAAGGTCCTGCTCGACCTTTGCTGGCTTCACTTGGAAGTATGGAAAAAATGTTTCCTCTGTGTCGACCCTCCTCTTTGTAGACTGGACACCGGGTTCAGGTCCATCTGGTGGGGTCTCCACGGCCTCCTTGATCAGGAAGACAGGTCATTCACCATAGTTACAGGACATTTTGAGAGATGCTCATAGTCCCCTGGAATTTAGTCGACCTAGGAGGGCAAGGAGCAAAAACTGTCCTTTATGTCCCTCTGACCAAATTAGTATAGGCCTCAAAGTATGGCTATTAAACATCCAAGAAGGTTAGTTCCACCAGTCTGATACTTTTACTTACCATGTGCCATGTAGATGGAGCTTGGGCAAAGACCAAACGCTCTTAAATAAATGTCACCTAGACATATATTACATTTTTTGATCTGATTGTATGTATAATTTGTCAGTAGGTTGTTGTCCTAATATGGTTCCCTCTGGTTTTCTAAAACTGGCTAGGCATTATTTATCTAACACATTGTCTAACCCTTCCACCATGGTTTCCTCATTTAAGGTGCCCCTGTTTTTTCCATTCCTCCCTTAATAATACCCTTCTCCTATGGTCCCACTTCTCTTGAGCTCCTTCTTTCCCTTTATCCCCTAGGTTCCTTGTATAACCGTCCCTCCCCACTCTCCTTAAAATAATCCCATTTTTATCCATATCTCCCTTGTTAACAGCTGTTTTCTACTGTTCTTCTTTCATATTCTCTCTTTTCCTTTACCTCCCTGGTTCCTTTTCATTATCCTGGTTCCTGTTGTTACGTCTAGATACATGCTCACTTATAAGAATTTGGTGCTATAGCTTTTTTTTTTTTTTTTTTTTTTGGGTCTCTTGGACCAAAGGTCTTCCCAGCTGGCCTGGAACTCTCTATGCAGCCAGGCAGGCTGGCCTCAAACTCACAGAACTCCGCCTGCCTCTGCTTCCCAAGTGCTGGGATTAAAGGCATGTGTAACAACACCCAACCAAGCCTATTGCTTTTAATCAGGATGCCATTTAGGAATGTAGCAAATGTTAATGCAGAATTCCACTTTTACTTGATAGTTAATGGAAATTAACACAATCCTTGGTAAGAGGCATACACATGGAAAGGACTTGGACTGAGTCGTAATATTAGTGTTACTATTTTATTAGACTGTGGTAGTCCTTATTCATTCACTCATAAAATAAATATTTATTGAATGCTTACTCTGTGGTTGGTATTGGGGATTCACTCATGAACAGAACACAAACATTTCTGCCCTAAAGTAGTTCATATTCAACCCGGGGAGGCAAGAGTAGGCACATAAACAAATCACTATAACTTGTAGTAAGCACTTTAAAGAATGTGGAGGTATGAGTGCTTAAGAGATTCCAGCTGATGCCATTGTTTTCTTTAGTGCTAGGTCAGCTGCAATTTGAAAAATGAGCAGGGGTTTCAAAGACACAAAAAGACAAACAGCATTCTGGACATGCTAAAAGCGCCCTGTGGTGGAAAATGAGGTGGGAGGAAGTTGGAGTCAAGGTGTTAGAAGCACACACAGTCGGAGGAGTACTTACAACCAAGCCACTCAGGGGCCTAACCAGGCTTTACACGAAGCATTCCGGACCTTTATCACATGGCCAATGGGAGCCACAGGAAGATGTAAGAAAACGTGACAAGGCTAGATTTGTATTTTTAACCACTAGTGGCAGCTGGATAGTGGGACAAAGATGATAAGCAAGACTAGTTACAGAAAAGTACCGAAGGATAATGGAAGCTTGGCCCAGAATAATGGTGGGTGAGGTTTCAAAACAGTGAATGAATTTGGGACGCATTTTGGAAGTAGGGTCCACAGAATCCAGCGATTAACTGAAAAAGAAACTGAATCACACCCCTTTCCCAGCAGAAGCTCAACTGATTAGGTATTGCGCTGATGCCTCACTATCCTTTGATAATGGCCTAAAGGCCCCGTAATACTCAGGGCCTCACAATCCCCAGGACACAAGAAAGGCCCAGGCGTGCAGGTCACAAGCAGTGGCGTGGAACCGCCAGGTTTCCTGGGAAACGCCATTGTCATGCTCCAGAGGCGGAAATGTGAAAGAGGAGCTTCGGGCCAGGCTATGGTGGATACCAGGGTTCTCGCACGTGGCGAGAGGGGCGTGAGGGAGGAGCTATGATTGGCTGGCCCGGGGCTCCGCGCTGCTCCTGATTTGGCTAGGCCGAGGCCGGGGGGCTGAGGTTTCGAAGCGCGTAGGGTTCTGGGTAGCAAAGGCCTTGGAAGGGTCTTAACCGAAAGGGGGTAGAGGGAGGCCGCCAACGAACGGCTGAGCTCATAATCCCAGCCTCCAGCAGCCCGGGCCACCCCCTCCCCCATGGGCAGGGCCAGGCCTGAGCTGCCGCCGCGCCAACCGCCGCGGCCTACTCCGCCGCGCCCGTTGCGCCCCGCTCGGCCGGCGCTGCCCGTCGAGGCCACCACCTTCCCAGCCGCGGCCTCCGAGCGGCCCCTGTCGCCGGCGGCCCAGGCCATAGCCGCCATCGCCGCGGTGGCCTCGTCGTGCGGGGAGGCCGCGGTGGCGGGAGCACAGACAGGGGCGCGGCGCCTGCTGCAGGTGAAGCCGGAGCAGGTGCTGGTGCTGCCACCCGGGCCTCTGTTACCGCAGGCCGCTGAGGAGGATGCCGCGGCTGCGTCGTCTGCGCAAGCGCTCCTGCTGCAGCTGAGGCCCGAGCTGTTGCTATTGCCTCCTGCGGCCGGCGGCTGTGCCTGCGGGCCCGAGCTGCGCCCTATGCATCCGGGGCCACTGCACATCAAGGTGGAGAAGCAGGAGCTGGCGGCCGGCCTGGACCTGTCGGTGGGACCTCGGAGGGGCGTAGATGCCAGCCCGAGGCCCTCCAGTGCCGCCAAGGTGGATGGCGCCGGGAAGGCCTTCGATGGCCGCCGAGGAGACGAGAAGGCCAAAGTGGAGGCCGAAGAGGTGATGAGGGGTGTGCTGAAGGGCGGGGAAGGCCAGAGCCTGGCCATCAGAGAAGTCGTCATCAAGACGGAGAAGCCGGACCCATTCCATGAGGACTGCAGGCTGGGCGCGGAGGCTGCGTCCAACGGCCTGCTCCATGGCAGCAAGGAGGCCATCCTGGGCCAGCCGCCCATCACTTTGGGGGCACACCAGCAAGACCTCAGGTTCCCTTTGACTCTGCACACCGTCCCTCTTGGGGCCCGGATCCAGTTCCAAGGGCCGCCGCCTTCGGAGCCGATCCGGCTGTCGAAGGTCCCCCTGACACCGGTGCCCATTAAGATGCAGTCCTTACTGGAGCCTTCTGTAAAAATCGAAACCAAAGATGTCCCGCTCACGGTGCTTCCCTCAGACGCAGGTACTCAATGGCAGGAGAGTCTGTGATGCCATAGCAGATGGATCAGTAGTTGAAAAGCAGAAACTAGGAAAAATCTAGAATCATGGTACTGATTCCTAGTCAACACGGGAATCACTTATGGTTGGTTTGTTTGTATACCAGTAAAATACTTGTTCAAGGTTTCCATACACTTTTAAAAATCGGTTTTAAAGACTTAGTAAACATAGGTAACTTTATGCACTCAATAGAAAGAGGTAACAAGAACCCTTCAGTTTATCTGTAACAAGTAGTCAACATTTAAAGCATCCAGTTACAGTAGCTTTGAAGCTTTATTATGTATCAAGAAACAGAACAAAATTGACATTTCCTGTAAAGTGATTATAGTTGTTTATATTGATTGTAGAGATTAGTTTTAGAAATGAGTAAAATGTTTTCGAGAAGAAACATGATTTAAATGTAACACTTCAGCATTCTAAAGGCTAAGGGTTCTTAGAAATAGTGAAAATAAAAGTACTGTATATTAAGTGAATTGTTTTTTTAAGAAGTCTATGTAAAAATAATAGCAACTACAAACATATTTCTTTCCAGTATTTCCAAATATTAATTAGCAAATTGTTAACATTCACACAGAGCACCATGCCAGTGAATGGCTTGGGAAGTCCTATCATCCTTCACATTTTCATGGCCTTTTATGTTTATTGGTTTTTAAATTTTCATTACTGATTCTACCCACCCTACCCCTTTGCTTTTTGCTTTTTTACAATTTTAAGACTTGTTCTGAATGAGTGAGTGTTGAGTATGTGCTTGTGTGCCACCACACCTGGCTCATGGGGTGTTGGGGGTTGAACTCAAAACTTCATAGATATTAGACAAGCATTCTACCAGCTGAGCTACATTTCCGGCCAGCATTATTTTAAGCATCCTTTACATGTTTAAAACATTTAATATACCCTAAAATGGAAAGAAAAGTTTATAAATAGGATTTTTATGAACTTTATAGGATACACAGTGACTTCCTAAATTATTATAAAGTGGTTTTTTTTTTTTGGTCTTTTTTTCCTGTTTTTCTTATTTTTCTCTCAAGACATGAGACTAGTTTTGATAATGCACTTTGGCAGGAATTTCAGCTTCATAGTGAAGAACAACTAATGTATTAGTATAAATAATAATGCTTCTGTAAATGGCTTCCTTTAAACAGTAACCCATAACTCCTGCATAGTACTAGGAGTGCTAGTTATGAACAGATTGTACTTCTTGCCCTCTAATAATAGACTAATTTTAGTGGAAAACAAACTTGATTATTAGAGGTAGTAATGAAGGAAGCTCAAAGAAATAATTAGCAATTTATTGTGTTTTCAACGTTTCTGCACAATGTCTTCAACAATCTTTAGGAGTCATTCTAAGCCACAGTTTAGAATGCTGAGATCAGGGACTGTAAGGAATTCTGCAATATTGGCAGTACTCTGGCTATGTTGTAGTGTCAATTTTCAGATATTTAAATGTAAGCATAGATAAAGGTGCACTTCACTTTAAAATTCTGTTTCACATGTTTAACTTAGTCTCTTAATTTTTGTCATATAGGAATACCTGACACTCCCTTCAGTAAGGACAGAAATGGTCATGTGAAGCGACCCATGAATGCATTTATGGTTTGGGCAAGAATCCACCGACCGGCACTAGCCAAAGCTAACCCAGCCGCCAACAATGCAGAAATCAGTGTCCAGCTTGGGTTAGAGTGGAACAAACTCAGTGAAGAACAAAAGAAACCCTATTATGATGAAGCACAGAAGATTAAAGAAAAACACAGAGAGGAATTTCCTGGTAATCACATGAAATAAACAAAGGCTCTTTCCAATTTCTTTTAAATTTGTTTAGGTAAAAATTAAGTGAGGTTGAGATCTCCTAATCTGATATGTGTAAGAAAGAAAATAATGGCTAACGTAATAATAATAATTGAACTAACACTGAGCATAAATTTCCATGGCTGGAGAGACGGCTTAGTGGTTAAGAGCACTGACTACTCTTGCAGAGGACCTGGGTTCAATTCCCAGCACCCATATGGTGTCTACGAACCGTCTTTAACTCCAGTTCCGGGGGAATTCGAAGCCCTCTTCTAACCTCCACGGCATTGCATATGACATGGGTGCACTCACATATGTGCAGGCAATATACTCATACACATAAAAATAATAAATAAAATATTTTATAAAAACAAAGTTGTGATATATCTGATCACATAAAGCAGCTATTGCAAATCAGAGGATATACAGTTCTACTGAAGTTTTGATTAAATATATATAGGTACATACATACCTGTAGACATAAAGCTGACAGTAAATCTTCATAGCTCTAATGTATATTTTGCAAATATACTGGATATAATAAATAATCATGGCAACAGGCAAAACACCAGATCATACTTTAAAGAAAATTAGAATTCAGGAATGAATACTATGCTTTAATTTTTAAATTTCTATTTTTTTATTTTATTTTATGTGTATGGGTATTATTCCTGCATGTATGTAATTGCACCCATGTCATGCAGTGCCTGTGCAGGACAGAAGAAGAGAGTGTTGGATCCCCTGGAACTGGAGTTGTGGATAGTTTTTAGCCACCATGTGGGTGCTGGGAATCGAACCTGGGTCTTCTGCAAGAGCAAGCAGTGCTCTTAACCTCTGAGCCATCTCTTCAGCCCTACCATGCTTTATTTTAATGTTAAATGGTTATGAGAACATAGTCCTGCCTTTTGACTGCTGGATTTATTCCTATCATGATATGGTTTGAAGTGAGTCTGATTCTTCCTCAGCAAGAAAAGACATTGCGATAAGGCTTGGGGAATAGGCATACTTTGTGACCAGAATAACTACATGATGGGAAATTATTTTTTTCTCTGAAATATGAACAGAGAGATTTTAGAAGGTGAGATTCAGAGATATCAACTGGGTGGAACCAGTGATTCTCTTGGCTCTATAGAGTCGTGCCACTCTTCTGACTTTGGAAGGAAACTGAGTTGTTCCTAGTTTTAGAGATTGCCAAGTCTGGGAGTGACTTTTCCTGAGGAAGTGTAACAGATAGTGACTGCTTATTAGTAACAATTACACTGTAAAACACTGACAGTGGTATCTTACAGAATGTGAGGAAACAGGAGGAGGTAAATAATGTCTTACTGGAGTACTGTTTTTTGGTTTTTTTTTTGGTTTTTTTCCAGTAGAGAAAAGGCTTTTGGATTCAAACTCTATGATTTTCGTGTAGATTCTATGACAATTCAATCTAACTTTAAGGCATTTGACCTTTCAATGATGGGTTATAAAATTAACTAGTTTAGAAGCTATATAGATGTGTGTGTATGTTAAAATGCACAGTGGAAGAGTCATTCACAGAAATAACAGAGAGCTGGAAAATATACTTTAGACAACCTAGTTTTTGTTTTGTTTCTTTTTTTAATATTTTATTATTTTTATTTTGTGAGTATGAGTGTATTGCCTACATGTGGGTAAGTGCACCTGTGTTGTGCAGTGCCTGTAGAGGACAGAAGAGGTTGTCGGATCCCCTGGAACTGGAGTTAGAGACAGTTGTTAGCTGCCATGTGGGTGCTGGGATTCGAACCCAGGTCTTCTGCAAGAACAGTGTTCTTAACCACTGAGCCATCTCCCCAGCCCCTAGACAACCTAGTTTTAAGAACATTGAAGTGTTCTATAGTTTTAATATGAAAAGGCTAAATAGAGTCTATATATTTGCATTAAAAAGTCTCTATCTTTTTCTATAGGTTGGGTTTATCAGCCTCGTCCAGGGAAACGAAAACGCTTCCCTCTAACTGTTTCCAATGTATTTTCTGGTACCACACAGAATATTATTTCTACAAATCCTACAACAATTTATCCTTATCGCTCACCTACCTACTCTGTGGTAATTCCTGGCCTTCAAAACACCATCACTCATCCAGTTGGTGAGTTGATTTTGTTGTAGATTATTTTATTTTTTATTTTATGTGTATGAGTGTATTGCCTGCAGGTGTGTAAGTGCACCTGTGTCGTGCAGTGCCTGTGGAAGACAGAAGAGACCACTGGAGCCCCCGGAACTGGAGTTATGGACGGTCGGTTAGCCACCATGTGGATGCTGGGATTTGAACCCAGGTCTTCTGCAAGAACATCCAGTGCTCTTAACCACTGAGCCATCTCTCCAGCCCCTGTAGATTATTTTATAAATAGCTATATCAAAGTTTTACCTAAGTTGAAATGTTGTTAAACTTAGAATTCAGAACAATAATATTAATTAATAATATTACTATTAATAATACTAATTGTTCTTTTATTTTAGAACAATTAATATTAATCAGAAAGAATTAAAACATTAATGGGAGTAGCAGTTTCAGGAAACATCAGAGCACTTGGCTTGCCAAGGTAGCAGATCCATGTGTAAAAATCAGACCTTTTAAGCACATCAGGATTCGCCCCTAGGTTAGTCAGATAATGAAGGAAGTGGCTGAGGTAATTTGATAGGACATAGGAGAGGTTTTGATTTTCGGTGTAAGAGAATGCTTTGCTAATGGCGTATGATACGTTCTTTCATGGAACTTATAGCGAGGATACTGATCTGTTATAACCATATAGCATATAAATATTTATCTGTAATTCTGTTTGATTCCTTATGACAGTTCTGTATGTTGATGATAAGAACCCTAAATTGAAAAATCTCACATCTTAAGGATTACTTGTTAGAAGGCTATCCATCATTGATTTGCTCCTCCAGAACCTTTTTAAAAAATTTTATTTTTTAATTGTGGTTTTCATATGATATAGTTTGATGGTATTTAGATCCCTTCCCCTATCTACACCTCTCCCCACTGTTCTCCAACCACCTCTTAAGGAGAGTGCTATCTTATACTATTTGCTGTCACTTGTCTTAAAGCTGTTCTTCCTGGTTTTATCTGCTTGGATTCTCCTGATAATAAAGCACGCTCCCATGAGGAGAGGCAGGGAGGGAGGAAGGGAGGGAAGGAAGGAGGAAGGGAGCTTGGAAATGGACTGATTAGAATATTATGCATTTTCAGTGTCTTTTAAAATGTGTCATTTTAGCAACTGTAACTAACAAAGCTACATTGATGTTACCTCGCTTCAAGTGAAAGATGTAGAAAGTTCATCTGTAGTCTTGTTTTCCGTAATAAAGCCAGGTACCCAGTGTTTCCTTTAATGCTGCATTTCAAATCTGACTTAATTTTACCTTTATTTTTGTACTATGTTGTTTATCATTTCTGTTGTTTTAACACACATTTCTTCTTTTTATCCCCCTTTTCAAGACTTGACTTTCATCTGTTTCTATCCACTTTTAAATGCTGTATGTTTTCTCAGAAACAGATTCATTGGTGTTCTTATTTGAAGCAGTTGAGATTTTATACAATATATTATTTTTTTGCCATTCTGAGCAGTACGTGGGGAGGAAGGAGCCTGTAAAGTTTTTTTCTAATATTGGTGGGATTTTTACATCATGGTTTTGTATTTAAGTGTGGTAGGTAGAATTATAGGAAGCATCTCAGAAGCATACACAGCAGTAAACGAAGACACGAAAATGATTCTTTGTTGATGGGCTTGAAATTTTTTGTTTAAAAACTATTTCTAATGAGAACTAGAGACAATAAAGATTCATTTCCTAGATCTCAAATGGTAAACAGAAAGCATTTTTTAAACATAATTGATGAAGTCTTCTCAGATAAATATCTCAGTAATGGTGAGGAGATTTATTTGCTGTTCATGTTAGTCATAGAACTCTGAAATATTTTCAGTTGGTTCTCATGATCTTGGTCTTATATTACTTAAAAGAGATAGAATAACTAGCAAATTTGGAAATTTCACTGTGTATTTCATGTTCTAAATCTTCCATAAAATTGTTAAGTGATAATAGATTATAGCATAAGTAAGTCCCTTAAAGAATTACAGCTTTAATCTTTGCAGGTGCTGATTTTATACCCTCCTTTTTGATTTTGTTTCAATTCTATGTTCTAAGTATAAAGTCATGATAACTTCATTTTTCAAGCATATATTTTATTCCCATGGAAGAAAAATGTCACCATAGCAAGGTATGATTTTCTCATATCAAAATAATTTATTCTTTTTTTCTGGTAAGTTTTGTGCATTTATGATACTGTATAGATTTGAACAACTTTTTGGGTGCAGAAAGTATACTCACTAAGCTACAGTGTTCAAGGTCACCATTTCCAATACTTAGAAGTTTCTCTCATTTCATTTCTGTTACAGAATATCCTGACAAAAAGCAGGGGGTTTATTTTGGCTCACTGTTGTAGGTCCCAGTCTACCGCTGGAAGTTACGGGAGCAGGATCCTAACACAGCAAGTCACATTCCATCCACAGTCAAGAGCAGAGACAAATGAATACACGCATGCTGCTTGCTTGTGCTCAGCTAGATTTCTCCACTCTTAGACAGTTCAGGACGCTCTGCCTAGGGAATGCACCCGCAGTGGGCTGGTCTTCCCACATCAATTAAGACTGTCTCCTACAGACATGCCCACAGGCCAACTCAGTGTAAACAGTCCCTCAATTGAGACTCTTCCCAGGTGATTTGAGGTTGTAGCAAGTTGAGAAGTAAAACTTACCATTTACAGAAGTCTTGATTACTTACCAAAAATGTTCTGGCAGAAGGCATTTGTATCTACTTTAATATTTTATGCTTTACCTTTGAGTTTCTCTATAATACTTAGGTTTGCGCTATCTGAAATCTATTTTATTTTGCCAATTTGTAAACTTACCATTATATTGTAGTTGATCTAATATTCTTAACTGACTGCTATGAAAATTTGTTAGGGTTCAGAAATCTTAAGATCGTCAGTAGGGAATTTATTGAGTCTCTGCTGTCTTTTCACTTACCTTATAACTATAATATGTAATATTTCAGAATCATATACAACAGTAAACAAAGACACAATAATGATTCTTTATTGACTGGCTTTATATTTTATGTTTAAAACCTTTATTTCTGATGAGAACTAGAGACAATAAAGATTCATTTTAATATTATCTACATAAGATATAATGACTAAACAGTTACAACACTGTTCTTCTCTGCTGAAGCATTTAGCAGGTCAGGTAGTATTGCCTTGATGGTCACTTGGCTTTGGTTCCTTTAATTTTTCACTCCAGCTGCCTATTTTATGTTACTTTTTATTTATGTGTATGTGCCTTTTGGTGGTCTGCACATGTGCATATAGTTGCCTATAGAGGCCAGAAGAGGGCATCTAGCATCACAGGTGGTTAAAGCTGTCTGACATGAGTGCTGGGAACTGAACTCAATCCTCTGCAAGAGCAGTACATACTCTAAAGCACTGAGCCATCTTGCCAGCTGCAGTTCCCTTAGTTTTTATTTGCATCTGATTTAAAACACTTTGAATCAATTTGTCTTTTACATTTGGACAAGGTTTTGATAGGTTACCCTTGATTTGACCAGTTTAAACAACTCTATAATTAAGAGTATATTTTTTCTTTGTTTTCAGCATTAGCTTGTAAAATTACCATTTTTCTATTATCTTTTCATTTTAGCTTTCCTTATCAACTTTCCTCCTTTAGCCAATATTTATGTTGCAGAAAAAGTTAGTAACTTCATTATCAGTTAGGGATCTTGAAAACTTATTACTAAACATTTTTACACAGTGAATTCATGGATTTTTCTAGTAATCTTCTGTATTACTTGACTCTCAGTCAAGCTTATTTTTCCTGTGTGTTCTACAAAGTCTGCCTGTTCTAATAAGCAACCATTTGCCCTGTACCATATTTTCCCAGAACACTTTTATCCCACTGAATTATTAGATATACTTGAAAACTGAAAGTATACTTCAGTATTTTCTGTTTCGATGAATTTTTGTATCTCAAGTGCCATATTTGCATGCCTCCCTACCTGACCCCTCCACTGCCCAATATTTATCAGGTATCTATGATGGGTCAAAGTCTGCTAGGGACAAATATAAATATGTTTTATAGATTTTGGCGGCAAAGATTTTGTAAGGTAGCTGTAAAGAACATAGATACAAATAAAATGAAATTTATAATTTTTAAATCAAGTCTATGGTAGCTCTCTTGTCTGGCATTCTTCTGTCCAGCGATGGCTCACTCTGACTCCCGTCTAGCATTGTACTCTGAGCTCTTCTGTGTCTAGACTCTGAAAATGCTTCTGGTCTCATAGTGTAGTATTTCCCTTAGGTATATTTTATCCAGTGTCTTTGATGCCAGTTATACCAGTACCCTCACTTTATATTAATACTCAAATTCAGTTACAGGTATAGGAACTTTCATGTAAAATATATTTGTTTTACCTGACTTTTCAATGTTTACTTGGCAGATATATGATTTTTTTTATTATGAGTTCTCTACATTTATTTGTCAGGCCTGAAATTGGCTTTGTTGAGCATATCTTAACTGACACCTTTCAACCTTCATAATTCATACATTTTCTCTTTGTTATTTGTGAAATGCTTACCACTATTTGATGTTTGTGTTTGTGTGCCATTTTAGCTCATCCACTTCTTCACTTCTTGTTTAAATAAAAAAGAGGAAACTTCATGATTCCAATAGTCTTCTAATCCAAAAAGTAAGCTGGTGTACTCGTTTGAGCTTTAAGATCTATTCCAGGAAAATGTTATGTCCATTAGAGGCTCAGATCGGGTGAAAAAAATCCTTGAAAAGTGATGTTGTTCTAGGCAGGACACAACCATTGCAATCTTGAACTCACAGTGACTGTGGCATGAGTACACAGTCAGGCATGGCTAGGGCAGTTTTGCCCCTGCAAAACTGTTGGCTATTGATGGGTTCAGTGTATTCACTGGTGAACCCACCAGGCGGGCTCTAAAGGAGCCACACATGGTCCCACACAGCCCTGGTTGAACTCAGTGTGTCACAGAACAAAACAGACATGAATATGGGCAAGGGATTTGTAAGGAAAGGGTGACAGGGGTGAAGGGAGCTAAGAAAGGTAGGACATGATGGTAATCAGAATGCAATACATATGTGTATGGCATTTCCAAAGAATAAATTTAACCTATTAACAAGAAAAGAAAGGTAATATGGTCTGTCACTGTAAGGTTTGTTTTGGCGAAGGGTCTTTTTGAGACGGGCTCTCTGTAGTCCCAGCTGGCCTGGAACTCACTATGTAGACCAGGCTCACAAAGATCTGCCTGCCTCTACCTGAGTGCTGGGATTAAAGGTGTGTGCCACCATGTGCAGCCACTGTAAATTTTCTTAAGGAGGCAGGAAAGGAGACTCACCTGGTTCAGCACTGTCTTCCTGGGCTCCTTCTTACCTGTTTCTTTCCTCAAAATGCTGCTTTTCATTTTTGTTTTATGTACATTTTTATTTTTGGCACAGAGCAGCTAGTGCTCTTAAACACTGACCCATCTCTCCAGCTCTCCAGAACTCTGCCTTTCTTAGCAGTGAACTAAATATTCTTTCCAGCTCTCCACCTCTCTTCCCTCTTTTCTATCTCCCCAGCCCCACATGTAGGTTCTCCTTATTTACTCTACAAAACTCCTTTCTGCAGATAAAAACAGGTCTGCCCTCAGTTTCTGCTGTTGCTGGCTGCTTCGCTGTTCATCCCAGCTATGCAACAAAAGCTGGTAGCCTTGCAGTCATTCCACTGCTTCTTTTTGAGCTGAGTGATAGGAGATATACAGGGATTGTTTTAAACTACAGTTCTTTATTTTTATACTTGAATTGTTATTATTTTATTTAAATTTTTTCTTTGTCCTTATGCATCTATAATTCTGGATGCTTTAACAAGCTCTGACATTTAATGGTTGAAACAGAAAGCTTATATTTTACACACAGAATGGATGTTTCT
The DNA here is from genome assembly GCF_000622305.1 of Nannospalax galili. NCBI lineage: Eukaryota > Metazoa > Chordata > Mammalia > Rodentia > Spalacidae > Nannospalax > Nannospalax galili. The sequence goes on along the minus strand of NW_008350255.1, from coordinate 609,754 downwards.
AGTTGGTAATTTTCCATTTCCAAAGAGAGTGGACTAATGCTTTACCCTGTACCTCTGACATGGTTAACATGTGGTATCCTTGGGCACTGTATTTGCGTGTTTGAACCTGAGCAAGGTGAAAAATACGTGGAGGATCAATGTGAGTGCATTCATTATGCCAAACAAGTGGCAGATGTTGCTTATGTTCTCTTGGGTAGCCCTTAGCCATACACCAATCCTAAGTGCAAGAGAGCCTGGGAAATTGTAATCTTGCTGTGTTCTAGAAGAGAAACCAAATCACTGAGTGCTTTCTGATTGGTTGTTTTCTACTACATGCTATCCCCCAATTGATTGATTAGAACTCTGCCTTTTCCCCAAGTAGTCCCCATCCCTGACTTATTAGAGGCAAGTAGATGTTGAACAATTTAACCTCCTGCTTATCAGCTTAAATTTTGACATTTAAAGATACTATATTTCTGTATAATTCTATATAACAAAATAGAGTGCCTGCCACATGTTAGGTGCTTAATGAATTTTTAAATTTTTAAAAAAAATTTACTATTTTTATTTTATGTGTACGCGTGTATTGCCTGCATGTAGGTAAGCGCACATGTGTCATACATTGCCCGCAGAGGTCAGAAGAGGCTGTTGGATCCCCTGGGACTGGAGTTACAGACAGTTGTTAGCTGCCATGTGGGTGCTGGGATGTGAACCCAGGTCTCCCGCAAGAACAACCAGTGTTCTTAACCACTGAGCCATCTCTCCAGCCCCTTAATGAATATTTTTTAAGTTAAATGAATGTATAATTATCACCCCAGACCTCATCTCCACCTATTTTTGTAGGACTATGTTTGGTAGAAAGAGTCTTTGGTAAAAGATATGTCCCCTTTTCAGTGACTGAACCTAGATCTGTGGTTTTGTATAGTCCTTGTAACTTATTTTTTTGAAAACTAAGAGCTTATACTGGGTACAGGAAAAAGAATTTGACATCACAGATAGATATCCAGGGTGAATGCCTTAAGTATGATGATAATTCAAGTAATAAAAGCTTGAGAGGTTTTACAAGTTAGTATGGAACCTGGCCTTGGTGCTGGTTTCAAGGCATGCTAGATCTTACACCACATTAGTGTAGAAATACTGTTGGTTATTGGATGAATTGTTCATTTTTCATTTATTAGGGCCTTCCTTAAAGATTTATTTATATGTGAGTATATGTCTGTGTGAGTGTGCATGTGTATGTGAAAGTGTATGTATGCCTGTATGGGCACACAGAAGCCAGAAGAGGGCATTGAATCCCTTGAAGCTGGAATCACAGGCATTTGTAGGATACCCGGCTTGGTAGGCAGGTGCTGGGATCTGAACTTGGTCCTCAAGATTGTGCAGCAAATGCTCTTGACTGCTGAGCCATCTCTTCAGCACGTCTTAACTATCCTTCATTAGTCAGGTTCAGGGCTAGATTTTGGGACTACAAATGTCAATAAAAGAGCTTGGCATGGTGGCACATGTCCATAATTCTAGGCCCAGGAGGCTGAGGCAGGAGGGTTGAAAGTTTGAGGCCAGTATGGGCTATGTAACAGGACTCTGTCTCTGAAAATAAATCTGTATGAGTGAGACAGTTTCCACTCTCAGGTTCCCAGCTTGGTGATTGTGCTAGGAGTGGCAGACATGCAAATAATTACAAAGGTTTTCAATTTTGTATTAAGAGATAAATTTACAAGCCTTGGAGGGAAGGTGGAAGGAAAATGCCTTGTGCTTGATAAATCAGGAAAGGCTTAACTAGGTGCTGTGCCTCACGAATGGCAGATCCATGTGATCTCGTGATCTGAGAACTGGGACAGCTACCTTTACATCCTACTCCTGTACTTTATTGGGTCAGGCCGTCTTGAAACAGATGGGTGTGGCCCTTCAGTCCTGCTTTCAGATTTATAGGGGCATTTCCCACCTCTCCTGAGAGAAGGAAGGAGGAGGGAAGTTTTCTCTGGATAGGGCTGAGAGGAGATCTCCATTTCTTTTGGCCTCTTACAGAAACAGTTCTAACTGTAGCATTTGTGCCTGGACTGTCTTCATTAATGTACACTGGCTATAACTATTGCACTGACTCTGTCTGTGTTTTATCAAGAAAGCTTAGTTAAATTTAGTCTTATTTGGACAGACCACCTCTCAACTAGCAGTGCTGCCTTCTCTAGGAACAGGAGGATAAAGCACACACCTGCTTGACTTCACATCTGCTGTAGCCATGGCGTCCTGCTGTAGTACTATTCTCTCCATGTCTGTTACAAATGGTTGGCCTGTGATAAATCCTGTTCTCCGAAATTTCCTGCTGTATTCACTTTGATTAAAGAAGAGGGAAACAATTTTCTTGATTATTTACATTTTTTCAACTAAAAAGTGTCATTTATAATTTTTAATGTAGGAAAATGAAAGGAAAATCACCCTAGTGCTACTTGGAAATCCATATTAATGTGAATTAATAAATGCATTTATTTTAGGTTGATACAAATTCACATACTATGAAAGGAACATCTAGTTTTTCCTGTTTCCCAACTGTCTTTCCCTCTTTGTAGGTGATCACTCTTTAATAATAGTATCATCTGTTTATATTATTTGCTAGAAAATTTTATATATGTATACCAAAATTTGTATATTTTCTTTTAATTTAGGAATATTAATTTTATTTATCCAAAATAAATTTGTTGAGGACTTGCTATTCTGTGCCAAACAGAAGCTGGGGAATCCAGTGTGAACAAAACAGAAAAGGTCTGTCTTCTCATGGTACTTAGAGGCCAGTTGGGAAAGAGCAGAAAAAAAATCTGAATGCACTGGAAATGACAGTGACTTCAGTTTATTTAGACCACTACAAAGGAAAGACTCGTTTGGTTGGTTAAGGTGGTGGTTGAACACTCCTTGAACAGTTGGAAGTTTAAGGTATTGTAGAAACTCGACAGTGATCCAACTAATGGCTAACCTCTGTTGTTTTTATTTCTGAAGGTGAAGCCGCATCTGCCATCCAGCTGCCCACGCCTGCAGTCCAGCGCCTAAGCCCCATCACACTTTTCCAGCCCAGCGTCTCCAGTACTGGCCCAGTGGCTGTCCCACCTCCAAGTCTGACACCCCACCCAGCACTCCTACCCCAAGGCTTTCCTGGGCCTTCCCAAACTGACATTCATAGGCTCCCTTCCAGAGCCAGTGGCTCTTTGAAGAGACCCACTCCGGTGTCTCTGGAGAGCACCAGCAGGATTCCAGCTCGCGCAAGTACTGCCCATGCCAGATTTACAGCCTCGCCTGTCCAGCCACCCAAGGAGTGTTCCAGCGTTTCCACTTGTCCCCGAAGCACACCACTTCCTCCTGCTACTCCCATTCCACACTCACATGTCTACCAGCCCCCGCCCCTTGGCCCTCCTGTCACACTGTTTGGAACACCACCTCGATTCTCATTTCATCACCCTTACTTCCTCCCTGGACCTCACTACTTCCCATCAAGGTAAATGAACAGTTTTTTGTTGTTTTGTTTTTTAACCTCTTACCTAAAAGTATAGCTAATGAATATTTATTTTTGAAGACATCTCTTTTTCACTGAAGAAGAGTCTTCCTCAACTGGACTTTGTGCCTGCTTTAGAAGCTGGATAGGAACCAATCAGTTCACATAAGTGTATGAAGGGGTAGATGAGGCTGCAGGGGCTAGAGAGAATGCCTGTGTCAGCTATGGGTCATCTGCTACCGCCGGCCAGCTCTTTCCACACGAGAATATAGATTTCAGTGATGTCAGATGTGGCTTTTCATAGGAAACAATTATGAGAACCTTCAGATCTCCATGTATGGAGCTGTGCTTCTCAAATGTTATTGTATACATAAATTATATGGCACCTTCCTAAAATTCAGGTTCTGATTCATTACATCTGGGTATAACACATCTGAAAAGCCTGCATTTCTGATGAGCTCCTAAGTGAGGCCAGTTCTCCTGGTTTATGGACCACATTTTGAATAATAAGGGTAAAAAAGAAAGATTTTCAGTCTGAGAGTTGGAATGACTAGTTAAAAGTTACACTTCCTGTCTGTGCCTTTCTTACCAAACCGGAAAATTTCCCATGTAAATTACCAGTGAAGAACTGATTTGCATAGGTAAGTATCTTGGGAAAGCAAATTGAAACTTCATTTTAGAATGATATAAATTTCTGTTCCAAGTATTCTGATAAGAGTGGTAATAACTTCTGCTTGTCCATTGATGTTAAATATATGCAGTTTCTGTTGAGATCGGAGTGTTAGTTAATGCCAGTCTTTCATTGTTACATATGTAGAAAAAAAACCTACTCCCTACTTGGGTAAAACCCCTTTTGGGGAAAAGGGTAGTGTGAGGTGAGACTGTCTTACTATGTAACTCTCGCTGACCTGGAACTTGCCATGATTTTGTAGCAATCCTCTTGCCTCTGCCTCAAAATATGGGATGGACCACCATGCCCAGCTAGGAGATAACTTTTGGTGGTGCCCACCTTTAATCCTAGCACTCAGGAGAGGCAGATGGATCTCGGTGAGTTCAAGGCCAGCCTGGTCTACATAGTGAGTTCCAGGACAGCTGGGGCTACAGGGAGACCCTGTCTCAAAAAGACAAATATATATATACATATATATATATGTATGTATATATATATATACACATATATATATATATATATGAGTGTATTGCCTGCATGTATGTGACTGCACCCGTGTCGTTCAGTGCCGTGGAGGTCAGAAGAAGAAGAAGGCTTCGGATTCCTGTGGAACTGGAGTTAAGGACAGTTCATAGCCACCATGTGGGTGCTGGGAATCGAACCTAGGTCCTCTGCAAGAGCAGTCAGTGCTCTTAACTGCTGAGCCATCTCTCCAGCCCCAGGAGATAACTTTTGAGGAGATACTATGTTACCTCAGTTCATAATGGGATTGTTTACTTTCAAATACATAAGCTCAGGAGTGGAAGAAAGTAGAACCAGAAGTAGAGAAGAAAGGAGATTTTACAATCTAAGGTGCTATGTGGGTTTTTTTTTTTTTCCCTGTATGTTCCTTTTGGTTTTAGTAGCTTTCAGGTTCAGTTTAGGAGCTCAAGCCTCAAAAGACTTCTAAAGCAGGGACTGATGATTTCTTACTCACTGCTCTGCACTAGGACCTAGGATAGCCATTTTAGAGAATTTTATTATATGTTTCCTATATACAGGAGTATTACAATATCATGGAATTTAATAAACAAGTAGATTTAGCTACAACATGGGGTCCATAACTAAAATGGCAGAAATATTCTTATTACATAATTTATCTAATACAGGAAAAGCTTGGGCAGTTTTACTCAGGGGAGAGGAGAAAACAGACTAGAAAGGACTATGTTGTAGAGTTTCACTCTCTGTGTCATTGTTTTTTGTTTTGTTTTCTTGTTATAGTTTTGAAACATAGACATTTTTACATGTAATTATCACAGTAACTTGGGTATAATATTCCTCTGCTTTTCCAGATAAATTTATCACTTGTTAAAGACCTTTGTCAAGGTTATACATGGTAGTGCAGATAGTCAAATTAAGTTTGTCTGATCTGGAATTCCATATTATTTTTTGCTATGTCACTAATGCTTCTCAGTATAATGGCCTATCTTGTTGTAATAGCCAGTTGTTAGCATAGAGTCAGACAGAAATCATGCACTTTTGAATGGAAAACTTAAACAGGCCAGAAAACTTTTGGAAAGGGACAATATTTCATATTGCAGTAAGTATATTCAATAATAGGAGGTCTGTACATATACTAGAGAAGATAAACCTAAAGAATTTCTAGATTTACAGAAATGGAGAACATTCTGGTTCCAAAATTTTAGGCAAAAGGATCATAGATTAAAAGCAGTTCTGAACACGTGTTTGGCTATAGGTTAAGAATTTGAGATGGCTCAGTGGTTAAGAGCACTGGCTTCTCTTGGAGAGGACCTAGATTCGGTTCTCAGCATCCACATGGCGGTTAACAGCCATCTGTAACTCCAGTTCCAGGGAATCCAACACTCACTTCTGACTTCCATGAGCATTGCATGACATGGGTGCACTTACATACATGCAGCAACACACTCATACACATTAAAATAAAAATTAATAAATAAAATACTTTTAAAAAGAAAAGGAATTTAGTGCTGGTGAGATAGCACAGTCAGTAAAGTGCTCACTGCACAAGCATAAGGACCTGAGTACAATTCCTAACACTCACATTAAAAAAAAAAAAAAAAAAAAAGCCGGGGGGTGGTGTGGCCCCCTTTAAACCGGACCCCCGGGGGGGAAGGGGAGGGTGTTTTCTGTGGGGTCAAGGCTAGCCCGCTCTTCATAGGGGGTTCCCGGCCCGGGGGGGGGGGGGGGGGCTACAGGGAGACCCTATCTCAAAAAGACCAAAGAAAAAAAACCCAGTCTCACAAATTAAGGTTGATGGCTGCTGAGGAATGACACTCAAAATTGACCTTTGGTCTCCACACATGCATTTTCGTGTGTGCCCACAAACATATGCACCTGCATGTCGCATGTGCACATGCGCATACACACACACACACACCCCAGAGTAAGAGTTTGTAAATCTTACAAATAGAAGGATTAACATCCCAAGAATTTGAGATAATTGAAAATCAGGAAGAAACTGAAAATAAGTATTTCAAAGTATCAATGAAGTCTTCTGTTTCAGCCAAGGTACAGAAATAGGGAATGGATCCACCAGGATTCACCCTTGGGTGAAACAGTGAAATTATATTAAAAATGTGGAGTTTAAGCTACTGAGCCTCAGATAATGGATAATGGTTGCTGAGAGACAGAAACTTAAAGAAACAAGTCCTGGTGAAAAATGAGGACATCGCTTTCCAGAGTTAACAATATATTACCCAAATACACAGTTTTTAACAAAAAATGAAACTCACAGAGAAACATAAAAATGTGATCCATTTAAAGGCAAAGCCATAAAAGAGCTGGGTATGTTGGCACATATCTGTAATCCTTGCATTGAGAGGCTGGAGCAGGAAGACCTTAAGTTATAGGACAGCCTGTGCTACGTAGCAAGTACCAGACCAGACGAAGCTACCTCAAAATAAATGAATGAATGAATAAATAGATAAGCAAGTGAATTAATAAGTGAAAGAAAATCAACTATTTATGAGGGGGGTCCCATATTTTTATTATTACTTTAGATACCGTATGAAATAATAGGCTTCATTATGCTGTTTTCGTATGCGTCTACCATTGTATTTTGTTTATCTTTACTCCGTGTTACCTTTTCTTGTCCACCCCCCCATAATGCTGGCTTCCTTCCTCACCCTCCATAGTTCTTCATTTCATGCCATGTATGTGTATGTGTACACAAGAGTGTACATTGTAGATATTTAAATCTAGAAAGCATATGTAAAAGAAAACATGCCGTATCTGCCTCTTCTCCCCTCACTCCCCTCTCTGGCCCTCATCCCTTAGGACTCTTCCTCCTTCCACATTGCTTCCCTTCATATAAAACTTTCATGTTCTATATGTACAGATGCTTAAAAATCTTGATTCTGCATATGAGAGAAAATATGCAACATTTGTCTTTCTGAGTCTGGATTATTTTGCTTCACATTATGCCCAGTTTCATCCATTTCCCTGCAAATAACATAATTTCATTCTTGTTATGGCTGAATAAAATCCCATCGTGTATATCCATTATGTATATATAACACAATGTAGTTATCTATTCTTTTATTGGTGGACATCTAGACTGACTCCACATGGATATGCAAGTATCTCTGTTGTATGCTGACTTAGATTATTAGGGTATACATCAAGGAGAGGCATACCTGGATCATATGATAGTTCTAGTTTTTGTGTTTTGAGGAATTTCTTGACTGGTTTGTATAGTGACTACACTAGTTCATATTCCTACCAGCAATGTGCAAGTCTATAAGAGTCCCTGTCCGCCCTCCTGTCCCTGCATCTTCACCAGGGTTTGTTTGTGTTGTTTACTTGATAATTGCCATTATGATTAGGGTAAGATGGAATCTCTGTGTGCTTTGTAAATTTTGCTTGGTTTGGGTATACTTGGTAGGTTGCCATCTAGCTCTTGATTCTTACACTGTGGCTTTTTTTTTTAACCAGTGAGATGTGTTTCCTTTACTGTAAAGTCACTTTATTATAATGAACTCACAAAAATTTTCACCCAGAGAGTTGGTCTTCTCTAAGGGAGTGACACTACATGGACAGAACAGGCTTCAGTGGATGAAACCACACTGAGGGACATCTGGGTACATAAACTTGACTGGATAGGCCTTAGCATATATGACAGAATGTGTGAAATCTGGTGGACAGACTGGGTGGGATACAGATATGGAGGGGGTCTAAATATGATTAAGATGTATTGTATGAAATGCACAAAAATTCAGTAAAAGATATATATTGAAAAAAATTATCATCCAGCTAGATTAACATTCCTTCACAAACATTTGTTTCTTTGAGACCACAGATAGTTCCATCTTGTTGGTTTTTTTTAATCCATCAGCTAGTCTGTGTCTCTCATCTTTTTGGTTCTCCAGCCCAAGTCTACATCTCTTCACTGGTGAGTCAAGGCTATTTACATTTAAGAATATTATTGTGAAATTTTTACCAATTCCTATAATCTGGTTAGTTGGATTTCTGTTTATTATATTCTTTCTCTAGTACTAGTATTAGGGAGTTGCTGGTTTGCCGAGTTGGACATAATAGAGTCTTTCTTAGCACTCCTTTATTCATCTATTCTCATAAAACTTCCCTGTGCATTGACTGACACTGTCTTTCTTCTTTGTGTCTACAAGTGTCTTCTGTGGTGGTGGTTTACACTTGTCTTGAAACGTTCTATTTCCCTATTTTAAATCATAACTTTGCTGGGTTTAGCAATCTTGGTTGACAGGTATTTATTTTCAGGGCTTGAAATATATCATTCCTGGCTTTTAAGATTGTTCAAGATATCGGATATTCTGATATTTGCCTTTTTTGGTGAATAGGCACTTTTCCTTTACAGCTTTTAATATTGCTTCTTTGCTTTGTATTTTTGACATCTTGACTATCATATGTCATAGGCTCTTTTCTGATCATATGTATTTAATATTCTAAATGTCTCGTGTTTGTATGTCCATCTCTTTCTCTAAGTTTAGGGAATTTTCTGTTATTGCATCAAATAGATTTTCTAAGACTTGACTCTTTATATCAGATCCTTTGCTCCTGCGATTCTTAGGTTTGGTCTCTCGGTTCTTGGACTGTATTCATGCAGACTTATTATTTTTCTATATATATGTTTGTAGTATTTCCTCTATCTTGTGCATGACTCCACCTTAATATTCTTTCTTCTGCTTGGTTGAGTCCATTGGTGTTACTTTCTATACCAATAAAATTTGATTTATTGACTTTTTTTCATTTCCAACATTTCTGTTTATGGGATGCAACCATGGCACTAAGGTGTATGCAGGTAGAAGGCCTGTCTTCATACTTTCCATACTCCCTAAGTACTGATCACCCACTAGAGGGATGCAACATGAACCCTGAAGTATTTGCTAGACTTCAGTGTTCTCATCTGGACCAGCAGTGAATGACAGATAGGTGGCTCCAGAGGCTTATCCACTACTGACCTCATGTTCAGGGCTGTCAAACTCCAAGGTTATGCTCAATTGAGATCTGCTTCCAGCCATTGAGTTTGGGACTACCCTGTGCATTTCACTTCCTGATCCAAGCCTCCAATCCCCTGCACTTTTTGGCCTGTCACTGTCTAGCCCTCCCACACTACGAAACTGCCTTCCAGGGATGTCTTTTACCCTGGGGCTATGGCAAGTTGAATTCAGGTCTGTGACTTGTGGCCATTCCCTGTTCTCAAGCACCTAGGGTATCTCAGTTTTAAACAATAGCATCGTATAGAGTAGCAGAATGGGTTTCCTCTCCACTGTTGACCTGCCTGCTGTAGGGGTTACTGTCTTACCCAAGTCTGCACCTGAATTTGAAGCTCATGAAGATTGTGAGCTTGTCCTGAGGGTAGGACTACCCATCTCTTTTTATTAGGCTTCTGTAGCAGGAAGCTGCTTGGCTGAGACTGTGTTAAGCTTGGTTTACTTATTTCTGATGTGTTGTCCACCGTTTTCTCTGCATTTTTCAGTGGCTCCATTACGATGTGTGTGAATTTCAAAGTTATTTCTCTATTTGTAGAGAGTAATTTTTCTTTTTCTGACTCCTCTTCCTCACTATGTCTTCACATAGGCAGCCACTAGTTTGCTGTTTTACTGGTAAGTCCTCTCAGTATAGATTTGATTTGAATTACCATGATAACTAAGAAAGTCCAGCTTTTAAAATATATTTATTGGCCATTTATAGTTTTTTTTTTTGAGAATGGTCTGTTAAGTTCAATTGCTCATTTACTGATTGATGGTGTGCGTGCGTGCGTGCGTGCGTGTGTGTGTCTGTGTGTGTGTGCTGAGACAAGATTTCATGTATCCCAGGCTGGCCTTGAACTAATATGTGCTGAGAGTGACTTAACTTCTTATCCTCTTGCCTTCATCTCTCAAGTTCTGGGATTACAGGTATTTGGCACTGTACCTGGTTTATGCTGGAGTTCAAACCCAGGACACTATGCATACTAGGCAAGCACTCTACCAACTGAGCTATAACCCTAGCATAGTTATTTTATAGTTCTTTATATATTTTAGGCATTAATCCCCATCATGGGAATAGTTGCAAAGAGTTTTCTTTCTGTAGACTTTTTCACTCTGTTGCTTCCTTTACTGTGTAGTAGCAACATTTGGTATCTTACTGAAGTTAAGTTAGTAGAAGTCTGACATATATTCTGATAAGGTGTATATGGTAAGTTGTAGAGTAATTTAAAAACTAAGAATAATACTGAAAATTTGCTTATAGGACTAAAACATTTGCTAGAAAATATTCATTGAAAGCCAGCAAAACATCAAGAAACAAAGACTAAATGGAAATCATGAGATATGTAGAATGTAAAAATGCAAAAAGTAAAGTGACAGTAAATGATCTTTCTATAGAAGTTGAGGATTTAGCCAAGTGGCAGAGCACGTAGCATACACAAGGCTCTGGGTTCAATCCTGAGCACTACAAATTTTTCTCAATAGAAATCTTATCTATATTGGGGCTAGAGAGATGGCTCAGCGGTTAAGAACGCTGGCTGCCCTTGTAGAGGACTTGAGTTCAATTTCCAGCACCCACGTGGTGGCTCACAACTGTCTATAACTCCAGTTCCAGGGGATCCGATGCCCTCTTCTGACCTACCTGACCTGGGTGCACCTACCTACATGCAGGCAATACATTCATACACATAAAACAAAGTAACTAAGGAAACCATGGACAGAGGACTAAATGAATCCAGGAGAGCAGTGGCTGACCAAATGGAGGACACAAAAGAGGTAGAAATAACAGTAAACCAAACTTACTTGCACCCAGTACTGAAAATTACAATGACTGAAATAAAAAATGATCTAAGGTCCCAGGGTGTAGTGCACCCTCAGTGGTCTAGCACTTACAATTTGCATTAGGCCCTGAGTTTAGTCTCTAGCTCTGAAAAAGAAAATCATTAGGATGGTTCAGTAAAGAATCAATGACACTGAATGGGGCTTATTTGAAAAATCTTTTCTGAGGAACAGAAAGAAGAAAAATGAGTAGAACATGAGGGACCTCAAGTCATTTAAGTGTAGAAACTGAAACATTGTGGAAGCTCCAAGGAGAGAGAGAAAAATTGTTTGAAGAATTAATGGCCAAAAGCATCCTAAATTTGGGGCCAGCAAGTAAAGGTACTTGCTGACAACCTAAGTTCAATCCCTGGACCCACATGGTCAAAGTAGAGGACTGACTCCTTCAAGTTGTCCTCTGACCTCCACACATTCCCCCCCACAAAAAAATAAGTAATGTAATTTTTTAAAAGCTCCCAAACTTGAAGAAAGGTATGATTTTATGCATCCAAGAAAGTTCTTTGAACACTAAGTTGAACAGTCTGAAGAGATCCACAATGATACACATTAAAATCAAATTTCCCAAAGCCAAAGATGGAAATGAATCATCATGTACAGATAGAAGTGATCCATCCTGTACTGGGAATTCTCAGTTAAGATTAACAATCACATTCTCATCAGAAACCACAGAATCCAGAATGCAGTGGTGTGCATAGTGCTGGAAGTAAAAGAAACCAGTTGATGTTTCAGTCTGTGTTGTGCGCCTATAGATTGGGTAATTTATAAGGGATAGAAATTTACTTCTTACAGGTCTGGGTACTGAGATGTAAAGGGCCTTGGAAGCCCCTGCATGGCAAGGGCCTTCTTGCTGTGACCTCACATGCCGTAAGACAAAACGGCAAGGGAAACCAACACTCTCCATCAAGCCACTTTGTAAAGTACATAGTCCTATCCACAAAGGAGACATCTGGTGCCTGATTACCTCTTGAAGACCCCACCCCTTCAATCTATCATGTTGGCAACACTTGAGTTTTAGAGAGCAGAGACCCAAATCTTTTTTTTTATTTTTAAGTTTTATTTTTTTGACGGTTTCTGATAATGCTAGATTCTAAACATACAAAGGGTACAAAATGAGGTTTTTTTCCAGAATATTTCAAAGGATGGTGCCAGTCTATCATTGTCTGCAAAGCACCTTCACATACTGTTACTGTAGGTCATGTTGTCTCTTAATTAAAGTAAGACACCATATGTCCATAGTTTTGGCTGGTACTGAAATGGGGGGAAAGAGGGTCCCCTAGAGGGTTCTTAGTCTCATTCGTAAAAGAATTGAAGAATGGACCCAAACGGCAGAAAGCAGACAGACTTACAGAGACCTACATGATGGTGGCTGGTCAGAGGTTCTGTGGAGTTCTGCATTACAAGGCAGGATTCCAGGCAGGAAAAATTCACTGCCTCATTAATGCACCAGGTATTCTGGCCATCTATTTAGCATCTATTAAGGTGAACCTGCCTTTCTAGGGGTGGTTCTATCACCAGGTGATTGACCAATGAGATTGGAAATATGGGTCCTCCAACAGATAGACTAGGGATTTTCTGGTCTTGACCAGTCAAACTTTTTGCTACTCTAACAGACCTACCTCTGAAGAGGTAACCCTAAAATCTTTTAGGGATTAAATAAGAGCTCCCAAATACTTTTGACAGTTTTGGCTTTTGGAACAGAGTATGTTGCTAAGAGGCCGCAAAACATTTTGACTTTTATCCAAGAAAGAGGCTACTTTTCTTTGGGGTCTTTTTACCCTAACTTCCTAGCCAGTTTCTACCTCCTATTCTTATCACACCATCCTCTGAAGAGGTTACCTAAATTGCCGATAGGGAATTGGGATGTGAACCACTCTGGCTTCTTCCATGGTGAACAGGGATGCAGGGTGAGGTCATTGGGGAATCTTTTCAGTGGGTCTATCTAAAAGGCTCCCAAATTGCATAACTCTTAACTGTAGGGAGAAAAGAAAGTCCTTGACTGATGAATAGGAGCTGTGAAGGAGAAGTAAAGGCAAGAGTAGTTAGCATTACAAGTTCTACACAGGGAACCAGAAAAAAGTTAGAATGGGACAAATTTCAAATGTTCATATCAGAGTCCACTGGAATTTCTTGACAAGAGCTTCCAAAAGCATCCCTCTATTGGGTTCCTCCTCATTTTTCTTTTGTCTGCCAAGGCTAGACTCGAGAGTGGTGAACTCAGGATTTGTTTGCAGGCACTTTGATAGCTGTTGGAGTGGCTAGAATCAATATTAGTTTCCTCTCAAGGGCTTCTAGATAGGGGGAGAAAACAAATTTAGCCATCATTTTAGAACAATAGCAGGTTGTCTCCCTTAGCTACAGGTGGCCACTATAGTATTGGAGACCAAGATCTGAAGTCTTACATCTGAGCAACACTTTCTTATTAGGAACAAAATAATGAGAAATAATTGTCTAAACAACATTTTATGTGGACTTAAGCCTATATTCCCTACTGGGAAGTGTAATCCCTTGAACTCTTAAAGTAATATAGTGATCACTTTAATCTTTGGTTATATTTTCTTTTTGGGTGTTTAAGACCATACAGTTGCCCCAAATAAACCAATTTATTTTTACTCCTCAGGTCGGAGGATCTGTTCCTCAGGTGTCATATGGGCTTTGGAGGAGCCCCTGGCTCCTTTCTTTTACCAGGTCCATCTATGTGAAGATAAGTCAAAGGTCCTGCTCTTCTGTGGCTGGCTTCACTTGGAAGCATGGAGGAACCATTTCCTCTGAGTTGACCCTTCTCTTTGTAGACTGAACACTGGTTCAGGTCCATCTCCTGGGGTCTCCATGGCCTCCAAAACAAGAGGACAGGTGACTCACCACAGTTACAGGACATTTTGAGAGATGCTCCATAGTCCCCTGGAACTTAGTTGACCTTGGAGGGCAAGGAGCAAACACTGTCCTTTAAGTCCCTCTGACCAGATTAATATAGGCCTCAAAGTATGGCTGTTAAACATCCAAGAAGGTTAGTTCCACCATTCTGGTACTTTTAATAACCATGTGCTATATATGTAGATAAAGCTTGGGCAAAAACCAAACATTTCTAGCTGGAATCCAAATAGGCTTTGGTTGGTCCTGTGGGAAAACACAAGCAAATCCTCTCCCTGTTGTTAACAATGGATCTGGTCCTTTCCAGAATCCATCAAACGGGTCTCTCCATTTGACCATGATGGGTGGTACTGGGTGCTATTTCAGTCCCCAGAAAGGTAATGGGGGGACTGATTGTATTTTATTTGTTGCAATTACAAACCCTTTTGCCTCTAGGGTGTTTATCATAGCATCTTTTAAATCTTCTAGAGAGGAATCCTCATCTTGCCAGACCAAGAGGTCATCCATATAATGATAAACATGCAGTCCCTTTTTAAAGAGGGGTGCTAGTGCATTAGCAACAGCCTCCTGGCATATTGTAGGACTATTTGCCATGCCTTGTAGCAGAACTTGCCCTTCATATAGATCTGCAGGACCAGAATTGTTAATTTTTGGAACTGAGAAGGCAAAATGTTGGCAATCATTTTTGTGCAAACGGATGGAGAAAAAGCAGTCTTTTATATCTAGGACTAACAGGGGAGTATTAAGGGGGATCACAGAGACCATGGGTAGGCCTCTTTGGGGTGATCCCCATGATTTCATTGTTTTATTTATGGCTCTAAGGTCCTGTAACAGTCTCCATGTCCCTGTCTTTTTCTTTATTACAAAGACTGGGGTGTTCCATGGGCTCCTGGAGGGCCTAATGTGACCCAGCTGTAGCTGTTCTTTCACAAGTTGTTGTAAAATGAGTAATTTCTCCCTGGGTAATGGCCACTGTGCCACCCAGACTGGCTCTGTGTTGGTCCAATCAAGGCAGGGAATAAGGTAATCAACAGTGGCCCGTAGAATTGGGGGGACTGTTGTTTTAGGGACCCTATCTGATCATCTATTTTAAGGCATTTTTCTTTAGACCCACTAGTAAGAATTACATTGAGGTCTTCCAAGAT
>NW_008350255.1:589779-591972 GCF_000622305.1 Nannospalax galili | reverse complement strand
ATCCGGACGTGAAGAGACTTCTACTTTGCATAACAGAGGACCCCAACAGATAAACCTTGATTAGACATATATTTTGTTGGTTAAACTAGTTGACTAAACCATAACCTTAGAAATTTTAAGATTATGTGTATATTATTTTTGTCTTATCCTTTATATATCATAACAAACCTACACAGACCTTCATCACTGGCCTCGGCTTTCTCATTTTTTCTGTTTTGGAAAATTCATTCCCATATCCTTTTAACATCTTTGCATTCTCATTTTCTTTTTTTAATAATTATGAGACAGACAAATACATTTTCCATCTGTTATGAGAATTCTTTTCC
Organism: Nannospalax galili; assembly: GCF_000622305.1. Taxonomy (NCBI): domain Eukaryota; kingdom Metazoa; phylum Chordata; class Mammalia; order Rodentia; family Spalacidae; genus Nannospalax; species Nannospalax galili. The sequence goes on along the minus strand of NW_008350255.1, from coordinate 591,646 downwards.
TGGGGATAGTAAGCAATTTTTATCCGCTTTTAGGGTTTTAGTGTCAAACCAATGTTTAATTAAAGTTTTCCTGGAAAAGCAATGAATTTACTGAGCTTATTTACAGAGATGACTGAGGGGTTGCTGAGGTGTATGAATGACCTGAGGGTATGCACATTGGAAAGCCTTTACCCAGCATGGGTCAAGCCTTCTCTTCCTAGCCTTCCCCAGATTATATACTTTAGTCATCCCCAAATCCAGGAGACATGTGTGATTAGGGCCAACATACAGTTGGCTGGGAAGAGTAGCTGGATACTCTGGTGAGGTTCCAATGACTCTACCCCTCCTTTAATTAAGGAACATAGCTGTCAGCAAGCCCAGTTGTGATGATGCTTAGCAAGCAGGCATGGCTGAGGTCGTGATGATGGCAGTTATTTGTCGCAGAAGAGACTGCTCTACAGCATCATCTTATGAAAAGAACATGGAATTTAAATTACACACCTAAGATAAAGTAATAAGTTATTAGTACCTGTGTACACACTGTGCTTTATAAGTTCCCAGGTAAACCTTATAGAAAACATAAGAGTTAAAAATCTTTTTTTAACCTCATGTAGTTTAGAGAGTGGTCTGGAAGGGCTTTCTTTCATCCCTGTAGGGTTCCTTCTCTGCTTAAGGCTTTTTTTTTTAAACTGTGTATCTGGAGAATTTTTCCCCTTATTCCCATAGCTCTTTGTATAGCCCCCCCATAACTACCTCCTTTTACATATTTCTCCCTTAGTAACACCTTTATCCTACTATTCTTCTCTCTCAGGTTCCTTCTTTCCCTTTAACTCCCTGTTTCCCTTCCATATTCTTGTTCCCTGCAGTTGAAACTGGATATGTACTCACTTAAAAGGATTTGGTGCTAGGATCCACAAATGAGCAAGAACATATGTCTTTTGTTTTTCTGAGTCTGTGTTACTACTTAGTATAACAGTTTCTAGATGCATCTACTTACCTGCAAATTTCATTATTCCATCTTTCTTTACTGCTTAATAGAACTCCATTGTGTAAATGTACCACATTTTTGTTAACCACTCGTCAGTTGAGGGGCACTTAGGTTGCTTCCATCTCTTAGCTATTGTGAAAAGAGCAGCAACAAGCATGGTTGTACAAGTGTCTCTGCAATAGGATGAGTTCTTTGGGTATATGCCAAGGAGTGGTAAAACCAGGTCATATGGTAGGTTCATTTTTAGTTTTTTAAGAGTTCTCCACACTGTTTTCCATAGGGGTTGCACAAGTTTGCAACCTCATTAGCAATGAATGAGCGGTCCCCTTTCTCCACATCCTCCCCAGCATTTGGTATGGTTTAGTTCTCTTGACCCTAGCCAGTCTGATTGGGATAGGGTGATACCTTAGGGTGGTTTTAATTGTTTTTTTCCCAGTTACTAACTATGTCGAACACTTTTTTTTAGCCATCTTTATTTCTTCCTTTGGGAACTCTGTTTCAATCTTTAGACCATCTTTCAATTGGGTCATTTGGTTTCTCGATTCTTTGTTTTTTGAGTTCTTTATATATTCTGGATGTTAAACCTCTGTCAGATGTGTTACTGTCACTGGTGAAGAGTTTTTCCCATTCTGTGAATTTTCTCTCCACTTTTTTGATTGTTTCTTTTGCTGTACAGAAGCTTTTTAGTTTAATGAGGTCCCACTTGTTTATTGCTGACCTTAATTCCTGAGCAACTGCTGTCTGATTTAGAAAATCTGTTCCTGCACCCCTATATCCTGTACGGTATTGCCTTTGTTTCTCTTCTAACAGTTTCAGAGAGCAATGGACCATAATTGAAGACCCAAACCTGAGTGCATGCACTTTCACCCATTTGGCAAGGTGCCAAGAACACCCACTGGA
>NW_008350255.1:586771-589566 GCF_000622305.1 Nannospalax galili | reverse complement strand
TTTGTGTTCAGGGTTGCTTTGGCTATCCAGGGTCTTTTGTGCTTCCATATGGTTTTTTCTAATTCTGTGAAGTATGTCATGGGATTTTGATTAGGATTGCACTGAATCTATATATTGCTTTTGATAAGATGGTCATTTTCACAATATTAATTCTTCAAATCCATGAACATGGGAGGTCCTTCCGTCTCCTGATGTCTTCCTCAGTCTCTTTCTTTAATGATTCAAAATTTTCAATGTAGAGACCTTTGGTGTCCTTGGTCAGGTTTATTCCAAGATACATACATATATATATTTTTTTTTCTTTCTTTCCTTCTTTTTTTTCCTTTTTGCAGCTATTGTGAATGGGAGCATTTTTCCATACTCTTTCTCCAATTGCTTGTTCTTGGTATACAGAAAGGCTACTGATTTTTGAAGATTAATTTTATAACCTCCCACTATACTGAAAGTGTTGATCAGTTCTAGGAGTTTTCTGGTGCAAGTTTTGGGATCTCTTAGGTATAGTATCATATCATTTTCAAAAAGGTATAGTTTGGCCTCTTCTTTTCCAATTAGTACTCCTTTAATTTCCTTTGCCTGTCTTATTGCTCTAGCAAGAGTTTCAAGCACTATGTTGAAAAGGAGTGGAGATAGTGGACATCCTTTTCTGGTTCCTGATTTTAATGGGAATGCTTCCAGTTTTTCTCAATTTAGAATGATGTTGGCTGTGGGTTTGTTGTATATAGCTTTAATTATGTTGAGGTATGTTTCCTCCAGTACAATTCCCTCTAGCACTTTGAACATAAATGCATGCTGAATTTTGTTAAAAGCATTTTCTGCATCTATTGAGATGACGGTGTGGTTTTTGTCTTTGAGTCCGTTTATATGATTGATGATGTTTATTGACGGGTATATTGAACCATCCCTGCATCTCTGGAAAAAAAGCCAACTTGGTCATGGTGAATGAGCTTTTTGATGTACATCTGTATGTGGTTTGCAAGTATTTTGTTGAGAATTTTTGTGTTTATGTTCATTAAGGATATGGGTCTATAGTTTTCTTTTTTGGTTGTGTCTTTACTTGGTTTGAGTATTAGAGTGATGCTGGTTTAATAGAAGGAATTTGGGAGTTCTCCCTCTGTTTCTATCATTTTGAATAATTTAAGTAGTATTTATTGGAGGTCCTCTTTAAATATCTGGTAGAATTCTGCTGTAAATCCATCTGGGCCTGGGCTTTTTTTAGTTGGGAGGCTTTGTATTTACTGTTTTGATTTCCTTATATTTTATGGGTCTGTTTAAACTGTTGATCTCTACTTGGTTTAATTTTACTGGTTCCCATGATTTTAGATATCCATCCATTTCTTTTAGATTTTCAAATTTAGTGGAGTAAAGGTTTTTAAAATATTCCCTTACAATGTTCTGAATCTGTTGTGATATTTCCCCATTCATCTCTGATTTTATTGATTTGGATTTGCTCTTTCTTTGGTTAACTGAGCTAAGAGTATGTCTATCTTGTTTAGCTTTTCAAAGAACCAGCTCTTAGATTCATTGACTCTTTGTATTGTTTTCTTTGTTTCTATTTCATTAATTTCTGCCTTGATTTTTGTTATTTCTTCTGGGTTTGGGTTTCATTTGTTCTTGCCTGTGCAGTGTTATGTCATTTATTTGGGCTCTAATTTTTTTTAATGTAGGCACTTAGAGCTAAAAAACACCCCTCTTAGGACTGCTTTTACAGTGTCCCAGAGGAATTGTTGTATTGTATTGTCCTTTTTGTTGAATTTCAGGAATTCTTTTATTTCTTTCTTAATTTTGCCTTTGACCCACTCATTGTTTAGGAGTATATTATTTCATTGTCATGAGTTTGTGTAGTGACTAGGGCTTCTTCCAGTGTTGATTTTGAGCTTTATTGCATTGTGGTCTGATAGAGTGCATGGAATTATTTCAATGTTTTTGTATTTGTTGAGGTTTGTTTTGTGTCCCAGTGGTCAATTTTGGGAAAAATTCCATGGGGTGCTGAGTAGAAAGTGTATTCTTTGGTGCTTGGGTAGAATATTTGAAAGATGTCTGTTAGGTCAATTTGGTGTATGGTATCAATTAATTCAGGCATCTCTCTGTTTATTCTTTGTCCATTTGACCTATCTAATGGGAGACAGTGGGGTACTGAAGTCCTCTACTATTACTGAGTTGGGATTAATCTGTGTCTTAAAGTCCTGTAGTGTTGTTTTTATAAATTTGGGTGCACCAGAGTTTGGTACATATATGTTCAGGATTGTAATATCTTCTTGGTTAATTGTTCCTTTGATCAGAATGAAGTGATCCTCTGTATTTCTTCTGATTAGTTTTACTTTGAAGTGTAATTTGTCATATATTAGAATTGCAACTCCTGCTTGTTTCTTAGTGCCATTTGCTTGGGATATTCTTTTCCATCCTTTCACCTTAAGGTACTGCCTGTCCTTGAAGGTGAGATGGGTTTCTTTGCAGACAGCAAAGAAATGGATTTTGTTTCTTAATCCATTCACTTAGCCTGTGTCTTTTGACTGGGGAGTTGAGTCCATTGATATTTAAAGTTGTTATTGAAAGATGTATATTGGTTGCCATCATTTTGTTTACTGTTTGCGTTCTTTGTCTAACTTTGTTTCCTCAATTATACCTTTATTTTCTTTCATTGCCTCTGGGGTATATTTGTTCCTTTCTCTGTTCTTTGTATTGCCTCAAGTAGTCTTTGAAGGGTAGGTTTTGTGGACATGTATTCTTTTAGGCTATTCATGTCATGGAAGATTTTTCTTTCCCCCTCAACTATAATAGACATTTTTGCTGGGTAA
>NW_008350255.1:547090-586727 GCF_000622305.1 Nannospalax galili | reverse complement strand
CGTCCAGGATCTTCTGGCTTTCAGAGTTTTCATTGATAAGTCAGCTGTAATTCTGATGGGCTTTCCTTTGTATGTGACTTGTTTTTCTTTTACTGCTTTCAGTATTTCTTTTTGTTCTGTACATTTAGTGTTTTTACTATGATATGCTGTGGGGAGTTTCTTTTCTGGTCCTGTCTATTTGGTGTTCTATGTGCTTCTTGTATTTATATGGGGATATCTTTCCTTCATTTTGGGAAATTCTCTTCTACAGTCCTTTTTAAGATCTGTTCAATACCATTAAATTCTTCTCCTTTCTCTATGCTTATGATACGTAGATTTGGTCTTTTCATGTTGTCCCACATCTCTTGCATATTCCATTCCTGTGGTGTTTTAAATTTTTCATTGTAGCCATGCATGGTGGTGCACACCTGTGGTGCACACCTTTAATCCCAGCACTTGGGAGGCAGAGGCAGGCAGATCTCTGTGAGTTCAAGGCCAGCCTGGTCTCCATAGTGAATCCAGGACAGCTGGGGCTACAAGGAGACCCTGTCTCAAAAAGGCCCCCCCCCAAATTTATTTTCCATTATCTTTGCTGGAGTGGTCCAGTTCTTCAACTTCATCCTCCAGTGTTGATGTTCTGTTTTCCATGTCATTCATTGTAGCAGTGAGGCTTTCCCCTGTTGTTTCAAGTTGGCTTATTCAGTTTTGCACTTCCTTCTTCCTTTCTGCCTGAGTTTTCTTCAGTGTTTCTCTTTTGTGAATTCATTCAGAAGTTTATCCCTATCTTTTTTTAGTTCTTTGATTTGTTTGTGTGTTCTTTAAATTCACTGAATTCCTTGATCATGTTTATGATTGTTCTTTTAAATTCAGTGTCCTGCGTTTTCTCTAGGGGGTTCTCCTTATAGAACTCTTCTACAGGACTGGTGGTTTGGTGGGAACATAGTGTTTTGGCTTTCCATTTTATTATTCCTTTGTTATGATTTTGGCATATAATTTTCTTTTGTTTTTCTGTGATTCTTCTATGAAAGTTAAGTTGAAGTTTGCTTCTGTTTGTATTATTGGTGTGCCTTGGTTGTTTTCTTATTGGCTATGTAAAGCTGGTTGGTCCAAGTTTCAGTTCCCTTGGGTTTTATTTTGGAGGGAACTGATGGCTTCAGATCAGCTACTCAGGAGCTCCCACAGAAGCCCAAGTCAGATTCCAGTCTGGTACACCCAGGCTTCCTTCTAAGGTTTGGCTACTACTAGTGGGCACTCAGAGCAAAATTTGGTAAGTTCCCTAAGGGGGGTGGGCGTTTGGGGGACTCTCAGGAAGTCTGCTGAGTTTTCAGCCCTTATGCCAGAGGGAGGCTCTTTCCTCTGGTCTGCTGAGATCTCAGCCCCTACACCGATGGAGGTTGGAACAGGCCCTTTCAGGCTGTCTGCTAAGGTCTCAGTCTTATCCTGCCAAAGGGCAGAGGGGGCCATGGAAGGGGCCTCATGTATTCCCAGTTAGGGGATTGGGTATGGCATGATTTGGGGTAGCTCACCACCATGTGGAAGCAGGAGTCCAGGTGCTCTCAGGTGGTCCCCTGAGTTCTCAGGCCTTCTTCCAGAGGGAGGCCAGAACAAGCACTCTCTGGCAGTTTGCTGAGATCTCAGCCCCTACCCTGATGGAGGTCAGAACAGACCCTCTCAGGCTTTCTGCTAGGGTCTCAGCTGTATCCTACCAAAGGGCAGAGGTCTGCCCAGGGGCCATTGAGACTCAAATCTTAATTAAGAACTCTATTACTAACAAAACTGTCTTGAAAAATGAAGGATAAATTGTAAATATAAATAATTAAATTCTTTGATTAAAAGACACGGATTGGTAGAATACATGGAAAACAATTCAGTCTATACTAAGTCTACAGGAAGAATCAGCATAGTAAGGAATTACAAGACCAAAGCAAAACCAAAACCCAGCAAGGCAAACACCAAATCCTACAGCCTCATGTCTAGCATCTGGGGCTCAGTGTAGTTAGCTGGGTTTCAAAGGGGGGGTTGCCCCACCCCTCCAGCTCTGCTACTTGTAGCACACATTACCCCTCTCTTTGGCCAGCTCCACCTAGTTACCACAAATCTTGGCATATGACCATTACCCTGGTATCTCCCACATCCAGGGGTCTCCATTGCAACTTAGGCTTCATCTTCACATTTTCATGCAGGTGGCCTCTCAGGGTCTCTTTGTGAGGACTCCCAACTCTACCACACATTTCCTTGCCTCAGCTTTTCTCTGAAACCATGAAGCAAGAAGATTCTATGACCCCCTTAATCTTGCATCTTTTATGTGTATGATACTGCCAAATACTGCCAGCTCAGGGTGCAGCCTGGCCCCCTTGGACCATAGCTGCATCAGCTTCTGTGTGCTGACCCTGGGAAAACACGCTCCAAGGCAGTTGCTTTTGAGGAGTAGGAAGCCCCCTCAGTTTAGATATTCTTCCCTTAATAAGTGTGGATCATCTGATGAGATGGAGCCTCTGATAGGTGGGTTTGCTCTCAGGACATCTATCTTTGTATTGTCCTAGTGCTGCACTCGACATTTCTCTTCAGCAGTGCTGATCTTTAGAGATACAGCCACTGTCTCAGTACCAGCTTGAATGCTCTTCTGTTTTGAAATTTCATCCGCCAAACAAATTATTCGATTTTTTTTTTTTTTTTGGTCCTTTTGAGATGGTCTCCCTGTAGCCCCAGCTGACCTGGAAGTCACTGTGTAGACCAGGCTAGCCTTTAACAGAGATCCTCCTGCCTCTGCCTCCCAAGTTCTGGGATTAAAGGTGTGCACCACCATGCCTGTCTTAAATTATTACATCTTTAAATTCAGCTTCCATGAGATTCCAAGAAAATGGACAGAATGAAGCCTAATTCTTGGCCAGAATGATACTCAAATGGCCCCATCCCAGTTCCTGATAGAGTGCTTGTTTCCTTCTGAGGTTTCATGAGCTGGGCTTCTGCTGTATGTCTCTTTAAGCATTCCTGTCTTCTCATCCCTGACCAGAGGAGCTCATTAAGCTTTGCTTCCATCAAGCAATGGCTTCTATATCCAGAAGTTCCAAACTCTACCACATCTCAGTCACAAAACAGTTCCAAAGGCCTAAGAGCTCCATGCTCTTATCATAGCAATAACCCTACTTCTTGGTACCAGTTTTCATCTTAGTTTTTTTTTCTTTTTTTGTGATAAAATATCTGACAAAAACAATTTAAGGGAAAAAGGGTTTATTCCAGCTCACAGTTCAAAGATACAGTCCATCATGGCAGGGAAGTCAAAGCAGCAGGAGTTTGATATAGCTGGTTACATTGTATCCACAATGAGGAAGCAGAGAGCAGTAAAAGACTGCTGTGGCTCAGTTCAATCTGTACAGTGGCTCAGGTCCCTGTGTACAGTCCAGGATCCCACCTAGAGAATGGAGCCACCTGTAGTGGGTGGGTCTGATTACCTCAATTCATGTCATCAAGATAATCATCCACAGGCTTTCCCAGAGTCCATCTCCCAGATAATTCTGCACATATGTGGATGCACCCACATCATGCAATGCCACGGAGGCACTGTCCAGTTGACAGTTAAGGGCCCAGTGTGGCGGTGCACACTTTTAGTCCCAGCACTCAGGAGGCAGAAGCAGGGCAGTTTCTGAGTTTGAGGTCTGTCCAGTCTACATAGCAAGTTTCAGGCCCATCTAGGCCTACATAGTGAGACCCTGTCTTTTAAAAAAGTGACAATTGACATTAACCATTGCAAAAAGACAGAAAAATCTGAACAGACCCTTAGGAGTTTGAATCAACATGGTAAAACCTCCCAACAAAGAAAAATCCAGGATGAGATGAAGTTGTTGGTGAATTCTACCAAATTCTGGAAGAGGAATAAACATTAGTCCTTCTCAAACTCTTTCAAAAAATAGAAGAGAAGGGAGCACTTCAAATGCTAGTATTTCTCTGTTACCAAAGCCAGAGTGAGTCATCCCAAGAAAATAAAATTACATATCTTTTATGAATATAGATGCAAAAGTATACTTAATAAAATGCTACCAAACTAAATCCAGCAGAATAGTAAGGGATTGTGAGCCGGGATGAAGTGTGGTTTATCCCACAACTGAATGCATGGTTCAGCGTCTGAAAACTGATTAGCAGTAAAGCCACCTGATAATATCTGCTGATGAAGGAAAAAAAGCCTTTAACAAAATCCAACATCCTTTTAGGGTGAAAAATTGCTGGTGCCAGCCGGCCAAGATGGACAGTACCTGAAAGGGGGAGTGAGGATTGAAAGAAAAAACAAGAGACAGAAAAGATACTTGGGAGGGCTGTCAGTAGAGACTGCAGGGGAGGTTTATTTCAGCTCAGCCTTTTTATACAGAAGAACTCAATTAGTTTCAACAGCTGTTTTTCCCACCTGTATCTGAGGGTCAAGGAGCGGTCAAATACTTGTTTTGTGAGCTCCACCATATAAACACATTCCTCCTGATTTGGCAGATTAGGTACTGGTGTGCAAAACACAAACTCAGTAAACAAGCCTGCCACAGCTTATGTACATAATAGATTAATAGCTCCCAACATCTCCCCCTTTATTTTTTATAACCCCGGATTATGCTATATCTAGGACAGAAGGACCATGCCTGTCTTAGGTTGTCTTCTGCTAGAGCAAAGCCTTACCCGTCATCGGCACCTAGCTTCCATTAGCTACGCCCTGTCTTAGGCTGACTTTCTCCCCATCTTTGACTACCGGCCTCTGTTAGGGGAGGAAGCGCAATCTCATATCATGCACAGCTGCCTTGACTTGCCACAGGATTTCATAAATAACTTTACTGCCACCAGATGAAAACAAAGACAAGAGGAAAAGCATGCCAAGTCCCACTAAACCATAGGACCATGATGGTAAGGTGGCTCTCAACCTTTTTAGAATATCTGCCGCTGCTGACAGGGTGGAAATGCTTGCGGAGAATTTTTTTTTTTCTCTATTATCTCTTCGCAATAATACTTTGACATTGGTACAATATCCACCTTGTCCCACAAGCAAACAGTCATCTACTTGTACACACCCGGACTTATCATTTTTAGCAAAACAAATAGGCAACCTGTTTCCCAATCCAAAATAAAAATTCATCACCACTTGCATCATCAGGAGTTTTAAAGCAGGCTGAGCAATTAACCAAGAGTCATTCACAGTCACTACTATCTCTTTTTCCTCCCATATCGCAGGGTGCAATATTGTGGATCAGGAACATAAGTCCAGTATAACTCAACCAAGATCACTTGCAGGAACATCATCATCAGCCACGTTTGTTGCCTCATCATTCTTTTCTACTTCTTTTTCTTTGGCACTTGTCTGGCGAACCTCACCAGCCTTTCTGGCAGCCACCTGGCTCCATCCGCATCCTGTGGAAAAACACAAACATGCCCTCTTCCCTATATCAATACAGGGTTGGGGCCATTACATTGTCCAGTTAAAGGATCCTTCCACCTGACTTGGGCATAGGTATCCTGTGACTGAGGGTGCCACATTCTATCTGTCACAGAGTGGTCATTTTTATCCAAATTCAAAAAGTTTAAAATGAAAAGAGTATGATGTAAAAGATTACTTGGTGTCTGGGGATATAACTCCCCATTTTTTATTTTTTGTAATTGTGTTTTTAAAGCACCATGAGCTCTTTCCACTATACCTTGTCCTTGTGGATTATACGGTATCCCAGTTCTGTGCTCAATGCCCAATTGCAAACAGAAATGTTGGAACCCCTGACTGGTATAGCCAGAGCCATTATCTGTTTTTATAACGTTAGGGATCCCAGCTATGGAAAAGCAAATCAAGCAACGAAGTTATAACATTTTTTTGTGGCTTCCCCTGTTTGTGCAGTAGCCATAATAAAGCCAGAAAATGTACCTATTGTAACATGTACACACCTTTGCCTGACAAAATTGGCAACATGAGTAATGTCCATTTGCCACAACTGGTTAGGCTTCAGCCCTCTAGGATTAACCCCATAATGAGGAACAATTTGTGTTTGAGGACAAGATGAGCATTGTCGCACAATTTGTCTTGCAGCTTCCTTAGTAATATGAAATTGTTTTCTCAAACTTTGGCTATTTTGGTGATGAATGGCATGAGAATTTGTAGCTTGCTCTACTTGAGTCAATCCTATAAGCTGAGTGGCTTTATCCGTCAAGGCATTCCCCAAAGCTAATGGCCCAGGAAGACCACTATGCGCTCTGAGATGTCCTATATAGCAAGGACATTTTCTAGATTTAATACTATTTTGCACTTGTCTTAACAGCAAACAAATTTGAACATTCCTTTTTTCAATAAAAGGTACTGTTTCAATTTCCTGTAGAGCTCAAGCTACATAATGACTATCTGTATAGAGATTGAAGGGTGTTGAGGCCAGAAGCTGGAACACTGCAGCTACAGTGCAAAGTTCCACTACCTGTGCTGAAGCAGGGGAAGTTTGAAAAGAATAACTTTGCCCATAAATCACATAAGCTGTGTGTCCATTAGAAGAACCATCAGTAAATACCGACACAGCCTGGGTAAAAGGGGCAGTAGGACCATACTGAGCACAAGCAGTCTTTAGTTCCTTAAGCTGCTTAAATGGCACGGGTGCATAAGACCACACCCTGTGGCCCTGCTGATCGACTTGTTCAGAAACTGGGAAGACTTGAAATCCATGCCCTGACTCTCCTCGCTCTACCGCAGCTCCAACAGCCTGCTGTAGCAGGGACTGCATAGTTTTGAGGGGATACCAAACTCCTGATAGGGGCTCCTGAACCATGGCAATCATGGGAGGCGCAACAACCTTCGTTGGCCTCTGAGGAGGAGTATCTAATCCTGCTATAATAGAGGGTGTTGTTGGGGTGGTCCTAATTCTTTTCTCTTTGTTCTTAAACATTTCCTTCTTCACAGTGTCTAACTCTGCCCTTAATTGCTTAATTTCCCAGTGATCAGGCAAAGCAATTAGAGGTGGACACTTCTCCTGATCATACTCAACCGTCTCCTCTCCTAGGGCAGACTCATCCTCAGGGTCAAGAGATCCTTCTTCTAACCCCACACGGGGTCCTCATAAAAGGGTGGCAAGGCTAATGGAGCTGGCTCTGGTGGAGCGGAAGGTTTGGTTTCACTTTTAACCCAGCCATGGCTTATCGGATTCTCCTCTTTAGTCTCAGCCTTTGCTCCTAGGGCCCAGAGTATATATCTTACAAAAACTGAGCGACTGTTTCCTTGCCCCATCTTCTCCCAAGATAAATACTAACTGCTCCCCAATCTTACGGAGTGTACTCACTTAACTTCTCCAGCGGTGTCCTTCACTTTTTCCCCTACTTTTCAGGTCCCTGTTCCAGGCAGCACTTGCCGGTGCCAGCCGGCCAAGACGGGCAGGACCTGAAAGGGGGAGTGAGGATTGAAAAAAAAAACAAGAGACAGAAAAGATACTTGGGAGGACTGACAGTGAATACTGCAGCCCCGGTTTATTTCAGCTTTGCCTTTTTATACAGAAGAACTCAATTAGTTTCAACAGCTGTTTTTCCCACCTGTATCTGAGGGTCAAGGAGCAGCCAAATACTTGTTCTGTGAGCTCCACCATATAAACACATTCCTCCTAATTTGGCAGATTAGGTACTGGTGTGCAAAATACAAACTCAGTAAACAAGCCTGCCACAGCTTATGTACATAATGGATTAATAGCTCCCAACAAAAAATTAATTCCTGATTTCCAAAAGTTATTTTTAAGACTAGGAATAAAAGAGAACTTTCTCCGAATTGTAAAGATATCAAAAAACTTCAGATAACATTATACACAGTAATGAAAGATGGAACCTTTCCCCTAAGATCAGGAACAAAACACAAGAATGTCCATTTTTACTACTTCTGTTCCACATTGTATAGGAAAGTTCAAGCAAGATCAACTAAGACAGAAGGAAAAAAAATGAAAGGATTCCAAAATGAAAAAAAAAAACATTAAAAGTATCTCTATTCTCACTCAATGTCATCTTATACTGGAAAATGTTTTTTAAATCACAAAGTAGGGGCCAGCTGGAGGCTCAGTAGGAAAAGGCACTTACTTACTGCCAAGCCTGAGAACCAGAGTTTGATCCCAGGACCCACATAGTAGAAGGCAAGAACTGATTCTTCAAGTTGTCTTCTGACTTCCACACATGAGCCATGGCATGATCATCCCCCACAGACACACTAAAAACATAATAAAAAATAAAATTTAAGAAATATATATATATTTGGCTGGAGAGATGGCTCAGTGTTAAGAACACTGACTGCTCTTTCAGTGGACCCAGATTCGATTCCCAACACCCACATGGCAGCTACAAACTGTCTTTAACTCCAGTTCCAGGGGAATCTGATGCTCTCTTCTGACCTCCACGGCATTGCATGATGCAGGTGCATTCACATACGTGCAGGCAATACACTCATACACATAAAATAAAAATGATAAATTAAAAAATATTAAAAAAGAAATATGTACTATATATGTATTCAGTAGGTTCAATATATTATATCAATTTACAAAATACAGTTGTATTTCTACACACTAGTGATAAATAGCCTGGAAATTAAGAACAATATCATTTGCACTTACACTAGCAAAAAAACCGCCCACATTTTGTCAAGGAGACTCAAAATTTGTAAACTGGAAAGTATTGCTGAAATTAGAGAAGATGTAAATAAATGGGAGGACATTTGTGTTTGTCATTGGAAGATTTAGCATTATTAAGATGATAATACTGTCCAAAGCAGCTTACACCATCATTGTGAGCCTTCTCAAAATCCCAGTGGCTTTTTGAGGGGAGTTAAAGGCAGAAATGGAGAAGTTGATCCTAAAATTTAATATGGAATTGCAACAGACCTAAAATAACTAAAATAATTTTAAAAATAAATGAAAGTTTTGAAGGGCTCACAAGTTCTGATCTCAAAACTTGCTATGAGCAGCAATACGGAAACAGTGTGACACGGGGCTGAGGAGACAGTGCAGTGAATGAAGTGCCAGGCACTGTAGCATGAACCTGTAGTCCTGGTGCACTTAAGACTAGATGGGAGGAGACAGGAATCCCTGGAAGCACACAGGCCAACTGGCCTGGCATACACAACAGTGAACAAGGGACCCTGACTCAAGGTAGAACGAGAGGACTAACCCCTGAGGTTGTCCTTTGACCCTCCACATGTGTGCCATGACATGAGTACATCCAAACTCACACTCATGAATACTTATACACATGCATACACAAGTGCATATGCTGTGTGAACACATCATACACTCCTAAAAATCCAGTGTGATATAAAGAGATTGATAAACCACAGACTGAAAGTTGCAGAAGCTCTATGAAATGTAGTGCTTACAAAGAACTCTCAAAATTCAACAAAGAAAACAACCCAAGAAAAAATGTGTGAATGTCATAAATAGGTATCTCACAATGGCAAGTAAATGATGGTCAGCATCATATGCTTTTAGGGAGTTACACATGAAAACACTGAGATACAGGCTGGGCTGGCAAAATGGCTCAGTGAGTGAAAGTTGTTGTTCAAGCTCTGGAACCTGTGGTAGGAGAGAACAGACTCCTGAAAGCTGTCTTCTGACCTTCACATGCACACCGTGACACACAGGTACCAACACTCACACACTGCACACACGTATAATAATAATAAATAATGGGGCTGGAGAAGATGGCTCAGTGGTTAAGAGCACTGGCACTCTTGCAGAGGACCTGGGTTCCATTCCCAGCACCCACATAGCTGCTAACAGCTGTTTGTAACTCCAGTTTTAGGGGATTCACACTCTCTTCTGACCTCTGTGGACATTGCATGACACAGACGTATTAACACACATACAGGCAATACATTCATGCACATAAAATAAAAATAATAAATATTTAAAAAAATAATAATGAATGAGCTTGCTTGAAAAGAAAAGAAAAAAACAAGATGCCACCACCACAAGGACAAAATTTAAACCACCTATGCTACCAAATGCTAGAAAGGATGTGGGGCAGTAGGAACTCGCATTCATGCTGATGGGAATGCAGAATGTCACAGATATTTTGAAGATAGATTGGCAGATTCTTATAAAACTAAACGTGATCCAGTACTTGTATTGTTTAGTATTTATCCAAATGAATTGAATGTTATGTCCACATAAAAATCTGCATACAGATGTTTATAGAGACTCTATTCATGATTACCAAAAGTTGGAAGCAATCAAGAAATACTTCAGGGCTTGGAGAGATGGCTCAGTGGTTAAGAGCACTACTGACTGTTCTTGCAGAGGACCCAGGTTTGATTCCAGCCCACATGGTGGCTAACAACTGTCCCAGTTCCAGGGAATCCAATGCCTTCTTACCTCCACAGGCATTGCATGACATGGGTGCACTTACATGCATTCAGGCAATACACTCATACACATAAAGTAAAAATAAATACTTTTTTAAAAAAAGACTTAAGCAGGTGAGTAGATAAACTGGTATATTCAACCACTGGAATCTTATTTAACACTAGGAAGAAATGAAGTAATGAGAAAAAATGGAGACACTTAAGTTCATATTACTAAGTGAAAAGCCAGGCTGAAAATAGTGCCTACTATATTGTTCTCATATATAAACTCTGGAAAAGATAAATCAACAAGACAGCAAAACAGTTACCCATCTCCTCTTCTGTGCATTATATATGTCTCCATGTTTTGTTTTTGTTTTTGTTTTTTGTTTATCTAATCAGGACACCAGTCATTAGAATAACCTCATCTTATTATTACGTCTATAAAGAGCCTGCTTCCAGAGTTGAATTCTGAAGTTTCAGGTGGACATGAATTTTAGGGGGACACTCTTTAGCCTGCTACATGGGCTGAGATCAGAGGAGGAGGGGTGGATGAACCTGCTGAGCTCAGAGAATTTTTAGAGCAGTGAAACAGCTGTTGGATAAGACACTATTATGGTGAATAGGTGTCATTAATACCTTTGCTAGCACCTACAGAATTTATACCATCCAGAGTGGATGTAATGTGCCATAGGTGGTAATGACATATCCATGTAGGTTCATGGATTTTAACAAATGTACTACTCTGTTGTGGATGTGCTAGAGTGGTCCTGTGCATCCGGGAAAGGAGGGATTATATGAGAATCTTCTGTGCTAGTGCTTAGTTTTGTTATAAGAGTAAAATTTCTAAATTTGTCTAAAAGATAAAAGTCTACTTTAAAAAAGAAAACTTCTGTGAAAAAGTGTGATGCTGGCGTGGAGACAGACATAGCAGATAATGGAGTAGAATTCAGAGTTATAAAAAATCTGTGGTTGCTTAATATTTTTATTTTAATCTTTAAAAATTTTATGTGCGGGGTTGGAGAGATGGCTCAGCGGTTAAGAACAGTAGTTGTTCTTGCAGAAGACCCGGGTTTGAATCCCAGCACCCACGTGGCAGCTAACAACTGTCCGTAACTCCAGTCCCAGGGGATCTGACAGCCTCTTCTGACCTCCGTGGGCATTGCACGACCCAGATGCATTTACCTACATGTAGGCAATACATGCATACACATAAAATAAAAAAAAATAAATAATTAAAAAAAATTTTTTATGTGCAAGCGTTTTGCCTGTATGTTTGTTTAAGGGCACCTGTGTGGTGCAATGCCTATGGAAGTCTGAAGAAGGCATTGGATCCCCTAGAACTGTAGTTAAGAATAGTTGTTAGCCACCATGTGGGTGCTGGGAACCAAATCTGGGTCCTCTGCAAGAACAGCCAGTGCTCTTAACCACTGAGCCATCCCTCCAGCCCTTGTGCTCACTTTATTTTTAGCAGGGATGCCAAAACTCTGTAATCAGGGAAGGAGCAAACTGGCTAACAGTTGTGCAGGAACAGTTGAACAGCCACGTACGAAAGAATGAAGTTACACTCTTAGCTCATACCAAATAAAAAAGTGTATCTCAAATGCAACAAGACGAACTAGACTTCATTATAATTAAAATGGTTTTTAACTGTCAAGAAAGTAAAAAAATGCAAGCGATAGGAGAAATTATTTGCAGGTCATGTATGATAAGTGACCTTTATCCAAGACATACAAAGACATCTCTCAACTCAGTAAAAAGGAAGCTTGGTTTATGAGTGAACAAAAGTCCAAGTACGTTTTTTCCAAAGAAGGTAGTATCTGGCCAGTCGGCACATGGAAGGATACCCAGTAGTTCTTGAGGAAAAGCACAGCAGCAGCACAATGTTTGACAACTACACATCAACTGGGTAGAATTTTCTGAAATAACCTTTGAGACGAGGATGTTGGAGAAACTGAACCCACATCTATTGCTGGCAGAAATGACAAGTGGGGCAGGCACTTTTGAAAACTGGCAGCTCCTCAGAATATTAAATGTACAGTGAGTAGTGACTCCTCTCCTAGGCATGTGCCAGAGTTGAGATCACATACATGCGAAAAACTTGTCGTTAAGGAAAACATCTATACAGACAGATGTAAGTAGTAGGTGGAGTTCTGTTAGGAGTCTAAAGAATGGAACTTGCAGATAATATAATCAGTTCAGATTATATATAGTTTATTGTAGGATTGATAGAAAGCTAAACTTGAGTTAAACTAGTTTTCTATTCCTATTATAACGATTAATAGTAAACTTTCTGACTTAGACAGTATAAATTATTGTTTCACAGTTATGGAGGTCAGAAACTGAAATATGCTTCTGGGATATATTAGTTATCCAGAGCTGACAAAAGAACTTACCAGAACCTTGGTAGCTTAAAGCAACAGCAGTAATTATTGTCTTGGGGTTCTGGAGTCTAGAAGCCTGAAATTCAGATATCAACAGGGTTATGCGCCCTTTGAAAATTCTGGGAAAGAATCTTTCATTCCTTCTAGCTTCCTGACAATCCTTAGCTGCCCTTGACTTATGGCTGCATTACCCTTCGTGTGTGTGTGTGTGTGTGTGTGTGTGTGTGTGTGTGTGTGTGTGTATGTGTGTGTGTTGTACCTATTTTAAACTTTTTTGTGTGTATATATGATATGTGTATGTGTGTGTGCACATATGTTCATATGTGTGAGTGTGGGCACATGTGGAGGTCAGAGAACAACCTTGTGCATTGGTCCTCATCTTCTGCCTTGTTGAAACAAAGCCTCTTTTGTTGTTTACTGCTGCTTCCCAGGCCAGATGGCCCATGAGCTTCTGGGTTTTCCTGTTTCTACCTCCCATCTCAGCATAGGAGAATTGGAATTATTGACTGGTGCTGGCAGACCCATCTTTACGTGGGTCATGGAGATTGTTTCCTCATGCTTATGTGGCAAGTGCTTTACCCATGGGACCCTTGCCCCAGCATCCTCCTTGTCTTTTAGAATGTCATGCATTCAAACACCTTGTCTTTTTATAAGTCATTGAAGTCAACTCCTACTCCAGTCCAGTGTGATGTTATCTTAATGCAGTGAATATCTGCAAACATCCCATTTCCTAATCATTGTATTTTAAAGTTCCCGGTAGACATGAATATTAAGAGGACACTCTTCAGCCCACTAGTGGGTTTTAAATAGAAATGGGCAGGGTTGCATTCTTTCTAAAGGTTGTAGTGGAGCCTCCAGATGCCACCTTGCCTGCCTTGACTCAGGCCCTGTCCACTCTTGACTTCTTCCATTGTCACATCTGATTCTGACACTCTTGCTGTCCTGTCACAGAGATGCTTTTCATTAGAGTGGCCTACCTGAAGAATCTGAGAAAATCTTCCATTTCAGGATCCTGACTATTCACATCGTCCTAGTCACATTTGCTATAGAAGGTTACATAGGACACTGGATCCAGGATTGGTACACGGATACATTTGAGAAGTGGTACACCACTTCCATTCCATGTCAAGTACTTTGTCATGCTTAGTTTTGTACATGTCTAATTATAAGCATAGTTATAGAAGGCATCAAAACACAAATCTCTGAAGAACGTGTACTGCATTTCATGCTCTTCCTATTTGAAGAAACACTTAACACTCCGCATGGTGCATATCATTGGGCTATGAGCGGTAACTCACCATGTTTTAAAAGGTTGTTGACTTCCTTCCCTGAGCTCTTTTCCAAGCCAATGGCTTTACTTCCGTAACTCATGTATGCTTTATTTTGTAATGAGAAGACAGCACAGTAAACTCAAGCTCTGTATGCCAGAGCAGTTGAGCTTAATGAAGGGAAAGGAATGTTTTCATCCTGCACCTGCATTTCCCCAGCTCCTGGGCATTCTCAAAGAATAGGGTTCCTGATGCCCTCAGTGCAGCTTTTGCTGGGGCTGAAAATGGCATGTGCTGACAGCTATGGTAGCCACTGGGGAACGATGATGACCAGCACACTAGCACAAAGGCTGAGTCCTTAGGAGGATATGAAAGAAATAACTTAACTCCCCCATCATAGAGGGGAACCTTTCTTTTAATCTTTCATGAGCAATTTTTTATTTACCACTTTGTTACAGAAAATGTCATGTGTAAAACAGGGAGCATTGCAGCATAATGTACCCCACGTGCCTAGCATCCAGCTTCCCCAGTTTACTTTTTTTAAAAAAAAAACTGTTTTATTATTTTTATGTGTATGTGTGTATTGCCTGCATGTAGGTAAGTGCACCCGTGTTGTGCAGTGCCCACAGAGGACGGAAGAGGCTGTCGGATCCCCTGGGATTGGAGTTATGGACAGTTGTTAGCTGCCATGTGGGTGCTGGGATTCAAATCCGGGTCTTCTGCAAGAACAGCCAGTGTTCTTAACCACTGAGCCATCTCCGCAGCCCCCCCCACCCCCAGTTTACTTTTACTGCTATTCTTGGTTCTTCCATTTCCCTTACTTTGAGAACAAGGAACCTTATGCATTTTAAAGCAGATCACAGACATCATATTTCATGTGTAAATAGATTAGTACAGTTAACACATCTAACTGAAAATTCAAAGGGATTCAAGATCTAAAATTTTGAGCATCATATTGGTGCTAAAAAGTTTCAGGTTTTGGAGCATTTCCAGTTTCAAGTGTGGGGAGTAGAAATAAGTATTTGTGAAGTCTATGCAATACTACCAAAAAAAAAAAAGCCAGAAAGATTGCTCAGTGCATAAAGAAAGATGTTTAGCACCAAGCCTGACAGCCTGAGTTCCTTACCTGGGACGTACATGGTAGAAGACAAGAACCAATTCCCCAAAGGTTGTCTTCTGACCTCTACACATTGCTGGTGTCAGGGGTGTGCCCACCCTCCTCCACAGGCTAAATCAATGTGAACAACAACAAAAACTCTAAAATCAGAACACTCTAGTCTGTTCTTTGGATAAAGATACAATACACACACACAGACACACACACACACACACACACACTAGTTAAGGACTTGGAAAAATGACCACCTACCATTATCATACCTGAAAAATTAGTGATGCCATATTATTAACCAATAATTAGTCTTTCGTTGCTTTTCCTTTATTGTCTCAAACCTGTCTTTTCACGACTGGTTTGTGTAAATCAAAATCCAAGCTGTATATAAATTGGACTTGATGGTTTCTTAAGCTTTTATAAACAGTACATTGTCTTCTTCTTTAAGAAACAAAAACTTATCCATAACCTGGATGTGGCTTTTTACATCCCTGGGTATTATTTAACATGATTCTCTATCACTTATTTTTTTTCCTATAAAGTGACAGATATTAAAATTTGATTAGATTCAGGTTCATTTTATTGCAGTGATGTCTCATAGGTAGTTTGTACTCTATTACATACCGAAGTACATCAAACCTGATTTTCTCTATATGTTAGTGAGTGGTGTTAAGGTGGTGTTAGCAATTGTGTTCCCATTAATGTTTAGCTAAACCAGTCATACATCAGTTCCTGGCCACACACTGGTTGCACTAGGAGAGCTTAAAAAGCACCAGGGTATAGGTCTTGCCCTAGGCCAAGCAAACCAGAGTCTGTTGGGTAAGAGCCTTGGCAACACTATTCTTTTTTACTGAGGCATAATATTTGTACATTTATACAATATGTAATCAAAGATAATAAAACATTTCCTTCTCTTTAAATATTAATCATTTTGTGTGCTTGAAATTTCATTCTCCTCTAGTCATTTGAAATGCAGCAGAGATTGTTTTAACCAAGAGTCACCCACTGTGCTAAAAGAAGAAGCGGAGTCCTTCCTCTACTCTGTGGTTTGGTGTCCCTTGTTGAACCTTTTCCAGCCCCAAATCCTTGCCTTTTACCATCTCTAGTGCTCACTATTCCATTCCATTCTTCCTCAAGACTAACTTAACTATTTTCCACAAACAAGTGATATCATGGTGTTTGTCTTTTTCTATCTGGCTTGTTTCACTTAACGATTGCCACCATATTGCTGCAAATGACAGTGTTCCATTCCTTTTATGACTGAGCAGTATTCCAGTGTGTAAGATACCACACCTTTATTCATCCACTGACGGGAATCTGGACTGGTTCTATATTTGTGGATTGTGCTATAATAAACCTGGGAATATAAGTAATTTTTTTGGTATAATGACTTCATCTTTGAATATATTATACCCAGTAAGGGAGTTACCAGATCATACAATAATCTGCTGATTTGCTTTTTTGGTGTTCAGTGGATATATATTGTGATATCAATCCCTTGTTAGATGAATAATTTGCAAATATTGTCCCATTGTGTAGGTTGGTTGCAATCCTTACATCTCCTGTTCGGAGCAGACGCTTCTAGTTGATCATAGTCCCATTTGCTGTTTTTCATTTTTGTTGCTTTTGGGGTCCCATCTTTAAAACCAGTCTGTGTCACATCAGTACAGTGAAGCCTTTCTCCTACTTCCTTATGGTTTTTTGTAGTTTCTAGTTTCACATTTAGGCCTTTGGTCCATTTTTAGTTGTTCAGTAGGCCATTATCAGGTGATATCTATTTTCATTCTCCTGCCTGTGTCTAGCCAATTTTGCCAGCACTGTTTATTAAAGAGACTGGTAATTTTTTTTCCCATTGTATGTATGTTTTTAGTTTCTTATAAAAAGAAATCAGTTGACTGTACATGACTTCACCTCTGAGTTTTCTGTTGTATTTCTCTCATCAGTCTCATAATTTGCGTTGTAATGCTCCCTTATTTCCTTGGTTAAATTTATTCCTAAATATTTTTTTCATGGTTTTTGTGAATGAACTGAACTCTGTATTTCCTTTACAGTAGTTCCATTATTGATGCATAATAATTTTACTATTTTGTATGGTAAATTTATATTTTTATGTGTATGAGTGTTTTGCCTGCATGTATGTAAGTGCACCTGTGTACAATGCCTGAAGAAACCAGAAGAGGGCATCAAATTCCCTGGAACTGGAGTTACAGATGGTTGTTAGCTGCCATGTGGGTGCTGGGAATTGAACCCAGGTCCTCTGCAAGAGCAGTCAGGTGCTCTTAACTGCTGAGCCATCTCTCTAGCCCCATGAATTTATTTATATATATATTTTTAATATTATTTTTTATTTTTTTAGAAGAAGCATATCATTATAGCTTTAACATGCCCAATAACAGTTTCCAGAGCAAAGACACAGCTCCTTCAAAAGGGACTATACAATTTCTAGGTTTGCTGTTGAATCAATACAGTTATACAACATTGAATTCAGTATAAGCCCTGTAAGACATAAAATTGAATGACTTTTTAACCCTCAAAAAAGATCTCCATTTCATTCTAAAATATACTGTTTCTTACAGAAAGACTCATTGTTTTTGCTACTAACACTGAGATGTTGGCGCATGTGTCTTTCATCTGTATGTATCTAATTATTACTAGTCATAATCATTTGCACTTGGATCCTTGGTACCTGTGTATGTCTATAAAGTCATCAGATAGATTTTAATGGTTATGTTCATCACCTCTACTAATTAACACGACGTAAACTTTTATGCTTCCTCCTCAAATATAATAATTTTTAACTTGTTGATTTTTTTTCTGTGTGTGTATATCAAGCTTTACTGAATTTATGTATCAGTTCTAACAGCTTTTTGATGGAACGTTTAGGTTTTTCTATGTGTACTGTTATGTCCATTTGCAAGCATGCATAATTTAACTTCTTTGTTTCCAAGCTGAACATTCTAGTTTTGCTTTTCTTACTGTTTTTTGCTGAGACATGCCAGTACTGTATTAAATAAGAGTGGTGAAAACCAACACCTTTATTTTGCTTGCATTTCCATTCTTAGAGAAAATGTCTGCGGCTTTCCTCGTTTAATATCATGCTGGCTATAGATTTGTCACAGATATCCTTTAGTATTTTGAGGATGATCTTCTAAACATAGTTTGGTGGGAGTTTTTACCATGAAGAGATATTGAATCTTACTGGATATTCTGTATTGCAGTAGTCATATACTTACTGTCATTAATTCTGTTGGTATATTGCCTCACGCTTATTGATTTGTATATGTTGAACCATCCTTGAATTCTACTTGATCATGGTGTGTGATATTTTTAATGTACTGTTGAATTTAGTTCACTAGTATTTTATTGAGATCTATTGTGTCTATTTTCATCCAGGCAATGGGTTTATAGTTTTCTTATTATGTTTTTCTGGCTGTGGTATCAGGGTATGCTGGCCCTATAAAAGAGTTTGGCAGAATTTATAACATTTCAAATTTCTGAAATGGTTTATAAAGAATTGGAATTAGGCTGGGTATGGTGGTACACGCCTTTAATCCCAGCACTTGGGAGGCAGAGGCAGGTGGATCTCTGTGAGTTCAAAGCCAGCCTGGTCTACATAGTGAGTTCCAGGCCAGCTAGGGCTACAGAGAGAACCTGTCCAAAAAAAAAAAGAATTAGTTCTTAAAATGCACAGTGAAATTTGGCAGTCAATCCTAGGTCCTGGACTTACTTTATATTAGAGACTTAATTATGGCTTCAATCTCATTACCAATATGGGTCTTTTTGTTTAGATTTCCTCCCCTTTCCTTTCTTCCCTCCTTCCCTTCCTTCTCGCTACTGTCGTCTCCAATTCTTCCTTTTTTTAAAAAACTTTTTAAAAAATATTTTAATATTTATTTTTTGTGTATGAGTGTATTGCCTGCATGTATGTGAGTGCACCCGTGTCATGCAGTGCCATGGAGGTCAGAAGAGGGCTTCGGATTCCCCTGGAACTGGAGTTAAGGATGGTTCGTAGCCGCCATGTGGGTGCTGGGATTCGAACCTGGGTCCTCTGCAAGAGCAGTCAGTCTCTTAACTGCTGAGCCATCTCTCCAGCTCTCGTTTCTTCCTCTTGATTTTGGTTTTTGAGCTGGGTCTCTCTGTGTAACCCAGGCTACCTTTGAACTCATTAGAGAACCCTAATTAGCCAAAATTTGCATTCTCCTGCTTCATCCTTCTGTGTGCTGGGATAACAGACATTTGTACCATGCACAGGTTCTATTTATTCTTGACTAGATTTTGGTAGATGGTATGTGTTCATGAATATTTCTTCTAGGTTTTCTAGTTACTTTAGAATGTAATTTGCCATGGTGATTCCGTATCCCTGTATTTCTGTAATATCTTGTGACATCTTTTTCGTCTCTGATTTTATTATTTGAGTTTGAGTTGTGGTAGTCATTGACCTACCCTCCTTCCTTCCTTCCTGGTTTTTTTTTTTTTTTTTTTTTTTTTTTTTTTTTTTTTTGCTTTTTTTGAGACAGGATCTCCCTGTAGCTCCAGCAGCTGCTCTGGAACTCACTATGTAGACCAGGCTGGCCTCGAACTCACAGAGATTCGCCTGCCCCTGCCTCCCGAGTGCTGGGATTAAAGGCATGTGCCACCACTCCTAGCTCTGATCTTTTTCTTTAGTGTTGATTTTTTTATTTCTTTTATTTCCGAATACTAACTTTTGTTCAGGTTCTTATTTTCTAAGTCCTTAAGATTCCCTGTTGCGTGTTTATTTGATGTTTTATTTATTTTTTGATGTACGTAGATGCTGCTGTACACATTTCTCTCATTGTTGCTTTTTTCATATTCCATAGATTTTCTTTTTAGACAGGGTCTCCCTGTAGCCCCAACTGGCCTGGAATTCACTATGTAGACCAGGCTGGCCTCAATTTCAGAGAGGTTTGCCTACCCTAGCCTGGCAAGTTCTAGGATTAAAGGCATGCACTACTGTGCCTGGCTCCACAGATTTTTAATAGGTTATTTCCATTTCTCACTAAGAATTTAGAAATTTTCTTCAATTATCCATTTGATTTACGTTATTCAGTGACAATTTTTCTTAATACTTTTCATTCTCCTTGTTGTTGATTTGTATTTTTATTCTACCATGGTCTGAGATGATACAT
The DNA here is from genome assembly GCF_000622305.1 of Nannospalax galili. NCBI lineage: Eukaryota > Metazoa > Chordata > Mammalia > Rodentia > Spalacidae > Nannospalax > Nannospalax galili. The sequence goes on along the minus strand of NW_008350255.1, from coordinate 566,529 downwards.
ATTATTTCAATTTTTTATTTTTTATTAAGACTTGATTCAGGGCTGGCTACTATATTAGTCAAAGAATGCTCTGTGTGCTGATGAGAATATGTTTTCTGTTCCTGTTGGATAAACCATGCTGTAAATGTCTGTAAGGTCCATTTGCACTATATGAAACCCTTAGCCAGTACTTGGAAAGCATGATACATTTTTATTCTATGTTGGCTAATATTACTATTCTAATCATTGTAGTTGTTGCTTTTCCTGGTGAAATGCTATGCTTTTATACTTGCTCATTGTCATCCAGGTAACTTTCTTGGATCACCTTTGTCCTAATTACTTTTGTTGTTGTTGTTGTTCTGTGAACATAGCACTGACTTGTCTTTCCCACACAGTATAGTCATTTGTGATGCTGGTTAACAAACTTCAAGAGGAGAGAGAGAGAGAGAGAGAGAGAGAGAGAGAGAAGAAATCTTCATACTCTGAAGGTAACCCCTTCAGAGGATGGTGTGATAAGAATAGGAGGTAGGAATTGGCTAGGCACTTAGGGTAAAAAGACCCCAAAGAAATGTAGCCAGTTTCTTGGCTAAAAGTCAAAACATCCTTGGGCCTGTTAGCAACATACTCTGTTCCAAAGGTCAAAAATGTCAAAAGTGTTTGGGAGCTTGTACCTAATCCTTAAAAGATTTTAGGATTACCTCTTCAGAGGGGGGAATGTTGGAGGGGAGGGAGTGGGCATGGATTTGATCAAAACACCTTATATGCATGTATGAAATTCTCAATAAAGTTTTTGTAAAAAATAAATAAATATAAATAAATCAAAAACATTTTTTAAGAATGCAGGGACTGGAGAGATGTGTCAGTGATTAAGAGTACTGGCTGCTCTTGCAGAGGACCTGGGTTTGGTTCCCAGCACTCACATGGTGGCTAACAACTGTAACTCTAGTCCCAAGGGATTCAACATCCTCTGCTGATCTCTGTGGGCATTGCACAACAGGGGTGCACTTACATACATTTAGGCAGTACATTCATACACATAAAATAAAAACTAAAAAGAGAATGCAAACCTGAAAAAGTTTGCAAACTTTGCTTCATATTTCTGTTATTTAACATTAGCAAGTTATCTAGAACTTCAAGATTTGTGGGTGGGATCACCTCAGAGACTTTGAGATAGTAGTCTAGTACATCAATCGTGCTTTTGAAAGGAAAGAAAATTGCCTCTCTTCCCTGCCCTTTCCTCTCCTCTCCTCCCCTCCCCTCCCCTCCCTTCTCTCTCCTTTTCTTCTTTTCCTTTCCTCCTTCCTTTCCTTGCAGAAGCGGGAAGCACCTAGCATGCTGTGGGTTTGGCTAGTGTGATCATTGTGTTATCTGTCACTAGGTGGAGCCCGTGAGCCCAACTCGTGTGTAATTCCGGTTCTCAGAAGAGGAAAATAATACTTAAAATTGGCAAATGGTTTTGAGTTACAAAAATATTAGCTTTACCTTTTAAAAAAATCAGTTTGCAGAACTGCAAAGGTCTTCTCTTCACATTCTTTTCTTGTAAAAAAATTGGCAAAAGCTCTTTAAAACCATAGTATAATATTAGCTCTAGATCTTTATGGCAGAGTTCTAAATTTACTTTGTTATTGTGCCATTTTAAAACTAAAGTTGTGGCTTAGCGGTTAGAGAACATACTTTTGCAGAGGACCTGTGTTTGATTCCTACAATTTGTGTTGAACAGCTCACACACTCCAGCTCCAGGACATCCAATGCCTTTAACTTCTGTGGGCACCTGCACTCATATACACAGACACACAGACACTCACATACACATAATTGAAACTAATAAAAATAAATCTTTTAAAAATGAAGCGGTGGTCCTCTATTCCAGAGCTTCAGTCTGAGGAGCTCTTCATTTCAACCCATCTGTGCACATCCCCACCGCTCTCAAATCAAGTGCTGCACCATAGTTATCACTGTGCCATTTTTTTAGCATAACATAACATTATTCTTATATTTCATTTCACTTGGTGTGAGATAGTGTAAGAGGCCTAGATAATCATTTCTTCTCTATTAACGTCTTCAAAGGTAAGATGCCAGAGACTAATAGGAGGTAATAAAAGCTGGGGATTATTCTATCATAAGCTTCCTTTGCTATGAATTCTGGGTTGGGATGGGATGGACAGTGGGGAGACAGCAGATGAATACCTTTCCATGTCCTAAAGAAAATGCAGTTAGTCAGTCTGTGTGCCGGGTGATATGTGGGCAAGACCTGACTTTTTTTTTTTTTTTTTTTTTTTTTTTTTTTTTATCTTTCTGCCACAGCACGTGCCCTTATAGTCGGCCTCCTTTTGGCTATGGAAACTTTCCAAGTTCAATGCCAGAATGTCTTGGTTATTATGAAGACAGGTACCAGCATGAGGCTGTATTTTCTGCTTTAAATAGAGACTATCTTTTCAGAGACTACCCAGATGAGCACACACACAGGGAAGACTCGCGGAGCTGTGAGATCATGGATGGGTCTCCTTACTGCAACAGTCACGGCCACAGTGGGGAGCAGTACTTGAACCCCATGTCCCCACTGGACATTGGAACCCTGGAGAACGTCTTCACAGCCCCAGCATCAGCTCCCTCTGGCCTTCAGCAAGTCAATGTCACTGACAGTGATGAGGAAGAAGAAGAAAAAGTGCTCAGGAATTTATAATTTAAAACAAATATGCACAGAAAATAAATATTTCTTAAAATATATTCTGGGTCAGTTGGTGTGAGAAAAAAAAAAAAAAGCTTAGAATGCTTTGCTAAGAGTTTTCCACCATGATTTGAAGAGTCAGAGCCAAATGCCATTCCCGTCTTCCTGTTTCATTAGTGACACTGGACTCCTGCTGTTTCATTGCAGGGATAGTAAAATCTAAAGTAGTTATGCTTGTGGCTAGAATTTGCACCAATATATAATAACATTATTCTCTCTTGGAACATGCAAAATACAGACACCTCAGGAGGGCATGTGAGGACACACAAGTGAGTATGTTTGGCATGACAAAGTGTGATTTGCATTTTACCTCGGTACATTTACGTATTTTTCTGAAAGTTCTGTTTTGTGTTTATATAATATTTTTGGATATTGTCAGTTTTTATGTAACATTTTAAAAATGTTTTGATAACTTGTAGGCATGAACTAGAACTTAACTACTAATTTAACTTACACTAATAACCAATTATAAGTTGCAAGTGTATTTTAATGACACCAGGGTAATTCCTTCAGATATGGTCATTTCTGTTACTAAGTATTTTATCATCATTTTTAATATCTTTTTCCATTTGGTATGCATTGTTGTATTTTTGTTATAACTAAATAAACAGATAAAAATGCTCTTGTTAGATGTTTTCTGTTTAGAGGGTAGAAATTAAGCCCAGTGAGTCCTGCTCATTTAAAATTAGTTTTCAGGGGTTGGAGAGATTGCTCAATGGTTAAGAACACAGGCTGCCTCTTTCAGAGGACCCAGGTTTGGTTCCCAGCACTCACATGGTAACTGCCAGCTGTAACTCCAGATCCAGGGATCCGGTGCCCTCTTCTGGCCTCCGTGGGCACTGAGTGCATATGGTGCACTTACATATACCTGCAGGCAAAAAAATTCATAAAATAATTTTTTAAAAGATTTTGTTTTCATGGAAATTTTTGTTTAACAACTTCCAGAGCTGCATAGAATTGTATTAGTTTGTGTATTAGTTATGGGTCTCATTGCTCCAGAAAAATACCTGACAAAAGCAGCTTAAAGTTTGTTTTGGCTAGAAGTTTGATAGGACAGTCCATCACATTGTGAAGGCCGGGCAGCCGGAGCTTGAGCACCTACCTGGTCATGTTGCATCTGCAGTCAGGAAGCGGAAAGAGATGAACTCTACTGCTCAGCTGGCTTTCTCCTTTTTTTTAGTTTGGTGCTGCCCACATTCAGAATGAGTCATTGCTCCTCAATTAACCTAATGGGCAAAGTTCCTCACAGACACGCTCAGAAATTTGTCTCAAGTTAAAACCAATATAGCTGTGTGTGGTGGCACACGCCTCTAATCCCGGCACTTGGGAGGCACAGTCAGGCAGGTCTCTCTGAGTTCGAGGCCAGCCTGGTCTACATAGCAAGTTCCAGGACAGCTGGGGCTACAGGAAGGAGCTGTTTCAAAAAGACAAAAAAAAAAAAAAAAAAAAAAAAAAAAGAATAAAAAGCATAGACTAGGATAAGGACACCAGAGTTGGATCATGGTAAAAGATCTACAGGGCATAAAGTGAATTGGTGGGAAACTGCCACAAATTAGGATTAGGATATTTCCCTCAATGATCTGTATAATGTGTGCAAATTGAAGTCTTTTTACTTAAACTGCTTAGAAACTGTGTATGGAAACCTCTTCTCAGTTTCCTCCTTCTTTTTAAACCTGCACTAATAAACTAAAAGTTAATATTAGTGAATTTCATCAGCCCTATAGTTTTTGTATATAATATTTTCACTCCTACAATTCTTTTCATATTTGAAATTCTTTGTGTATGCATGCATCTGTGTGGGTGCATGTGCCATTGTGTGCACGTGGAGGCCAGAGGTTGGCCTTGGGTGTCTTCCTCACTCACACTCTACCTTTTTTGGAGCTAGGGTCTCTCACTTAACCTGGAGCACACTGTTTGGCCAGGCTTGCCCACCAACAAGCCCTGGGATGCCCCTGCTCACCTAGTTCTGAAGTTACAGATGGGCACCACTGCCTGGCTTTTACATGGGTGCTGAGGCTTTTACATGAACTCAGGTCTGCAGGCTTGTAAAGCAACACTTCACCCACTGAGCCATCTCTCCAGCCCCTGTTTGATTTTTGTTTGAGACAGGTCTCTCTGAAGCCCTAGCTGGCCTGGAACTCCCTGTGTAGACCAGCATAGCCTTGACAGCACAGAGACCTGCCTGCCTCTGCCTTCCGAGTGCTAGGATTAAAGGCATAGGCCACCACACCTGGCTATTTGATGTTTTAATTGCTTAACACAACGCCATTTTGGTGAAAAGACCAAAACTTGAATTTCTTGAATGATACCAAGTATTATGTCATTTTACACATTATTTTCATATTTAATGTCAATAAGGTAATATCTAGGAGAAATGTATGCAACAATTTGACCCGTTTTATCCCATCTCATTTTAATAGCTCCCTTGCAACTCAAGTACACTTTGTAGACCCTAGCCTTACAGATTAATTGAGGGGATCATTGTGCAAAATAACAGAAAGAAAGAGTAGTTCAGTATTTCCTGTCTCTAGGGTAACCTTACAGCTCTGACTTCTTCTGTGTTTTTTTTTAATTATTTTTATTTTATGCATATGAGTGTATTGCCTATGTGTATGTGAGTGCACCAGTGTCGTGCAGTGCTGTGGAGGTCAGAAGAGGGCTTTAGATTCCCCTGGAACTAGAGTTAAGGATGGTTTGTAGCTGCCATGTGGGTGCTGGGAATCGAACCCTGGTCCTCTGCAAGAGCAGTCAGTGCTCTTAACCGCTGAGCTGTCTCTCCAGTCCCCCCTCTACTGTTTTTCAATAGCTAGGACTAGAAAACACTCTTCATCTCTCAATGCTATGATTAGAAATCAGGAGTTCAGGCTGTTTATGGATTCAGTGTAGGATGGGTTGGGAAACCTGCTTATCTCTTATTCAGGAAAGTATCCAATTACAGATAAGCATGCATCCTACAAGTGTCCATGTGTGTTCATTTGTAGCTTTTCAAACCACTGGCTGGAGACCTAGAGACTAAACAAACCTGCCCAGTGGGCACCCACTTCTCATCACAGTGAAAATCTATATGCTCCAAGTCATAAGTAGTTTTGATACATCTCATTGTCTTGTTCATTCTTATATTAGGTTAAATTCATAAAATTTGTTACAAGAATAGTCAAACTTTCAGTAGACTCCAAAGTGTCCTATGTTTTAGAAACAACTACTTTAGGCATTTGAAAATAAAAACTAGTTTTACTTCAAGTAGATGGAATGTCCAACGAGTCTGAACCTTGCAGAAGCTGGGTTTAGAAAGGAAAAGGGCAGTTTCCATACGTGTGTTCATTAGAACCCAAACCCAAACGTTTCAGTTATTCTGACAGAATTTGGTCAGATGCTTGGGACACTCCCTCCATGCCCCACTTTGAAGAGAGTTCTGCCTGTTATCATCATGTCATAAAGGCCTCGGATTGCAGGGCTTCCCACACAGACCTGACTTGGGACTCCTTTTTGGTTTTAACAATGCCTACTGACACCTCACAGAACACTGGAAAATGCTGGCACAGTTATAGTTGCTGGCTTCGGTTTGAAAATTGCTAACTTCACGTAGGGTTTTCTGTGTTTTACCTTAAGTGGTTTACTAAACAAAAGCAGTGGCTGAATAAACTGTTTTCTGACTCAAGTATCTAATAGCTTTAAAAGATTAAAGAACTGAAACTTTAATTGTTGCAAGTTGTCACTGGCTCTTAAACTGGCTTTTTTAATGGAAGATGATAGTGTAGCCAAGAATTCAAGATGCAAAGTGCTGAATACACACAGCATGTTTTTTCCTGTCAAGCAGCTGTCAGAATTATTCCTGAGCCAAACAAAAGTGAACTGCTTCTTTCATTTTTGAAAAAAATTTATTGGAATATAGTCATTGTACAAAGTAATGGGTTTTGTGATGACATTTTCATGTACTTTGACCATATTCGTGCTCCATTACCCTCTCTTCCTCCGTCCTGCTTTCCACTAGTCTCCTTCCCTAAAGGTCCCCCGCTACTTTACGATGTATGTGTGTGTGTGTGTGTGTGTGTGTGTGTGTGTGTGTGTGTGTGTATGTGTGTGTGTATGTGTGTGAAAATTTAGGCTCCACATATGATAAAAATGTGATATTTGTCTTTCTGAATCTGGATTGTTTTGCTTAATATGCTTTCCCATTCATCTATTTTCCTGCAGATGGCATAATCGTGTTCTTCTTTACATCTGAATAAAATTTAATTGTGGGGCCAGCAAGATGACTCCACAGGTAAGGGTGCTTGCTGCCAATCCTGACAACCCAGGTTTGAACACTAGGTCCCACATGGTGGAAGGAGAGAGCCGACTATTGAAAGTCGTCCTCTATCCTCTACACATGCTTGAACACCACACACACATGCACACACACACACAATAATAATAATAATAATAATAATAATAATAAATAACAACCCACACACACACACACACAAGATATAGACATCCTAACTGGAGTGAGCTTGCTTGGGGTGGAGAAAAACATGAAAAAGGGCTGCAAGATGAAAGGGGTCCCCTGCATCCCTGGTTTCTTTGTGACCTTCCTGAGCACAATGGGGATCTTCTTTTCCCTCTGCTTATGACAGCCCCTTCCCCTCCACTTATGACAACCCCTTCCCCAACTGTTTCTCTACAGCCCTGTAGCTCTGAAACAGCTGGTCACAATGCATATGGTTAGGGTGACTGGCCTTCACAAAGCTTTTTTCTTTTTTCCTTTGGACACAGGGTCTTGCTATGTTGCCCAGGCTGGCCTTGAACTCCTGATTCTCCTGCCTCAACCTCCCAAGTGCTGGGATTATAGGCGTGTTCCTCCACACAGAGTTCTCTCAGGGTACATACTGAAGCAACATTGCTTTTCCCATGGAAAATGATTCTGTTGAGGGTATTCAGAGCTACTCATGGCCCTGTCCCCTCTGGTATGATTGAATTGTCTATAGTAGAGCGAGTGATGCCAACACAACAGAAGCAGAAAGAGAGAGAGGATCCAGACACAGAGTCTTTGATTCTATTCATTAAAAGACTCACTTTTATGCCTGCATTGGTCTTTGAGTCAGCTAGTTCAAGGTTTTTTGTTGTAATGGGTTTACATATTTTTTTTTGGTTTGGTTGGATTTATTTGGTTTTTTTTTTTTTTGGTCTTTTACTGTTTGTGTGTGTGTGTGTGTGTGTGTGTGTATGTGTGTGTGTGCTTATGTGTGTTGATGTGTGCATGTCATGCATGTATGTGGGGGTCAGAAGACAACTTGAGGATCAGTTTTCTCTTTCTATCATACAGGTTCTGGTCTTGAACTCAGATGGTTAGGCTCGGTGACTTAAACTCCAAGCCATCTCTTTGGCCCTAAGATTTCTATTTCTTGCAAACTAGTCTGGACAAACAGTCTACACATAAATGGGTCCCTTCATGTGGTGCAAGGTGACAGATGTCTTTCAGCCCAGTGAAGGTTTTCACATTCAACATTTTCACCATTAGTAAGACCATATAGGGAAAGTGTTTGAAAATCATGTCTGGAGTCTTGTAACATTGAATAAGTGACTTCATATTTCTCAATCTTAGTGGTATCTGGTTTGAGAAGAATTAGGCCTCCTCTTAAGATTGTTCTGTGGAGGGTCAATGCTTACCCAGTGTTGGATGTATCAAATACTGGCATGAGCCAGGCATGGTGGCACACACCTTTAGTCCCAGCACTTGGGAGGAAGAGGCAGGTGAATCTCTGTGAGTTCAAGGCTAGTCTGGTCTACATAGCAAGTTCCAGGCCAGCTGGGGCTACAGGGAGACCCTGTCTCAAAAAGACCAAATAAGTAAATAAATAAATAAACAAACAAACAAATAAATACCAGTATATTTTCCAGTACTACTGGCAAAAGGGTTACATCCTATTTTTTCCCTCTGGGGTCATCAGCAGTAGCTCAGTGTCCCCTCTCTGCTTTAAAAAAAAAAATAGGTGTGTTTGTATAGATGTGTGTGTGTGTGTGTGTGTGTGTGTGGTAATGTATATGTGTGCATGTGCTCAGGCCCCACGGTGTACATATGGAGGTTGGAGGATACTTTCATCCACCTTGTTTGAGACAAGGTCTCTTCGTTGTTCTCTGACTTCACGCTAGGATAGCTGGCCCATGAGTTTCTGGGGTTCTCTTGTTTCCTCCCATTGCCCATAGGAGCTCTGGGATTACAGACATGTGCTCCCATGCCTGGCTTACCAGTTCTGGTGTTTGGAACTCAGGTTCTCGGGCTTGAGCAACAAGCACTTTGCCCTCTGAGCCATCCTCCCTGCCCTCTGTTTTCTTTTAAATGTCTCAGAGAACCCATTGGAATCCTCCAAGTTGCCTAAAAAAATCGGGAAAGAAATGTTTGTCTTTCATAGCCCATGAATAGCTTCTCTGTCTCCTGAAGATGTGATAACAGAGTTGTTAGGAAGGGACTGACCACCATTGCCTCCTCTCATTGGTCTAAAACGCTTTAGAACACTACTTTCACCTTTGCTTTTCATGAAAAAAAAACAAGTGAAAGGTGAAGGAACCGTGGTCTGGGGAGGAGCAATCACCTTGTCTGACATCGACCAACACCTCACTGATGGAGCACAACCCCAGTCTGCCAGAAAAGAGTTTAACTTTGTACAGTGATGAGCTATCAGACATTTTTAATGGGCCTCAAAATAAAGCCAAGAAATCTTGGTTCTGAGTTTCTACTATTAATTTTTACTCTTCCTAATAAATTAGGAAGGCACAGAGAAGCCCTAAATTCTGTTATTCTGTGAACACAGAATGGTGTATTTATTTATTTTCTTCTTATAAATCAAATCACAATAGGCCTTAACACAAATGACAGAATATATGAATTTCAGTGTGTGCAGGGACTATAGGAGGGTGCCAGTGGGGAAGGGGTATAAAGAGGATTAAGATGTGCTGTATGAAATACACCAAAATTCAATGAAAATTTACAAAAAATCATTTTCTGCTTATAGGAGTAACAATGCTTATTGTAAAAACTCTTAGTAGCAAGTATCATTTTAAAATTTATAAATCTCTGTAATTCAGTCATTTTGAATAAATAATATAGTTCACCAATCATTTTGATGAGCATATTTTTGAAGACTTTTTTTGAAGACACAAACAGCTACAGAAATAGGATCACAATGGGGTTTGAGATACAATCTCCATCTTTGGATGAATCAACTTTCCTGAGGGTTAATAATAATAATAATAAAAACATACAATCTCTAGTGCCAGTGAGATTGGTCAGCAGGTAAGGGCTCTTGCCATGGTCAGAGGACAACTTGGGAGAATCAGTTCTCTCCCTCTAATGTCTGGGTCTCAGGGATTAAACTCAGATGGTCAGGCTTGGTGGCAAGTGCCTTAACCTGCTGAGCCATCTGGCCAGCAGAAATGTTAATTCTAATCCAGGAACATGGGAGGTCTTTCTACCTGTTTGTGTCTTTTTCAATTTCTCCCATCACTGTTTAACAATTTTCCTCAGTTTGTTCCTAGGTATTTTTGTAAGAATTATAAATAGAAGGGTTTCTTAATTTCTTTGTCAGCAGTCTTGTTGCTGTAGAGAAAAACTGTGGGTTTTTATTTTTCTCAGTTCTAAGAGCCTTTGGATGAAGTCTTTATATATATATATATATATATGTATATATATATATATATAATAAAGTCATTTGCAAACAATTGGTTTGACTTCCTCCCACCTATTTATATGCTTTTTTTTTTTGAGATAGTCTCCCTGTAGCCCCAACTGGTCTGGAAATTGTTATGTAGAGCAGGCTGGCCTCAATCTCAGAGATTTGCTTGCTTCTGCCTCTGGAGTGCTGGAACTAACAGCCACCACACCCAACTTCTGTGTGTGTTTTGATTCTTCATCTTGTCTGATTGTTCAGGCCAAATCTTCTAGCACAACACTGAATACAGACAGAGTGAATGGACACCTTTGTCTTCTCAGTCTTAGAGGAAATTCTTTCAGCTTTTCCCTATTCAGTATGAGGTGGGCTGTGGGTTGGTCAGTTGTGGTTTTTATTATGCTGAGGTGTGATCCTTCTATACCTAATTTGTTCAAGGCTTTAAACATAAAGGGGAATTGAATTTTATCAAATGCTTGTTTTCTGCATCACTAATCATGCAGTTTTATCCTTCATTGTGTTGATATGTTGTATTTCATTTATTCAGTTGTGCATGTTGAACCGTCCTTGCATTCATAGGATCAAACCAACTTTGATCTTTTCAATTTGCTGTTAAATTTGGTTTGCTAGTGTTTCATTGGGGTTTTGTATCTGTGTTTACCTGGTTTACAGGTCTACTGTTTTATGTGTTATGACCTTGTTTAGTTTTGTAACAGGGAAATGCTGATCATATAAGGTTTGTAAGAGTTTCTCCCATTTCAATTCTTTTGAAAAATTCTAGAAGACCTGGCAATAGTTTATCTCTAAAGCCTGATAAAATTCAGCAGTGATGCTGTCTGGTCCTGGTCTTTTCTTCATTGAGAGATATTGTAGTATGAGTCAGTCTCAGTAATTGTTCACAGTTTATTCAGGTTATTTGTGTCCCCATAGCTCAGTTTTGGTAAGCCATATGTGTCCACAAATTTATCCATTTCTTCTAGGTTTTCTAACATCGTTTGTTAACATTGTTATTCATGGTAATTCATAATAACTATTATATTTCTTTGGTATTGGTTTTAATATTCCTTTTAACTCTAATATTATTTATTTAGGTCTTCTCTAGCTTTTTCTTGATTAATCTATTTAGATTGGGGGATAGGGCTGGAGAGATGGCTTAGTGGTTAAGTGCACTAGCTGCTTTTGCAGAGGACCTGGGTTCAGTTCCCAGCACCCACATGGTGGCTAACAACTGTCTGTAATTCCAGTTCCAGGGTATCTGACACTCTTTTGACTGCCACCAGCACTGCACCACACAAGTGCACTTATATACATACAGGCAATAAAATAAAATTAAAATTAAATACTAAAGTTTATTGATCTTTAAAAACCCTTTTGCGTATGTTTTTCTTTTTTTTTTTTTTTTTTTTGGAGCTGAGGACCGAACCCAGGGCCTTGCACTTGCTAGGCAAGCGCTCGACCACTGAGCTAAATCCCCAACCCCTTGTTTTCCTTTTTAAAAATTTGGGGTTTTAAAAAATATTTTATGTGTATGAGTGTTTTACCTGCATGTGCATGTGTACAATGCCCACAGAGACCAGAAGAGGGCATCAAATCCCCCCTAACTGTACTTATGGATAGTTGTAGTTGCTATATGAGTCATGGGAACTGAACCCAGGTCCTCTTAACCACTGAGCCATCTCTCCAGGGAGCCATCTCTCCTGGCTGGCCTGGAACTCACTATGAGGACTAAGACTGCCTTTGATCTCACTCTGACTCCTGAGTGCTGGGATTTAAGGGATATGGCTCCATGCCCAGAAGTTTTTTTTTTTTTTCCATCATACCTTTTTTACCTCTAGGTGTTCTCGAAATGCAGATATTGTTGCTCTATAAGTATCTCAGAAACCTTGATGTTCATTCATTCATCCCCACCCCCATCCCCAGAATATTTCAGAAGATCTGTCTTCAAGTTCCAGACTTTTTTTTTTCTTCTGTTTGATACCGTCTGTTGAAGCAGTCAACAGAAAATTTTATTTGGCATGTTGAACTCTTCATTTCTAAGAGTTATCTGGGTCTGTTAAAGACTCTTCATCTAAAAGCCCGTCATGGTGGCACATGCCCTTAATCCGAGCACTCGGGAAGCAGAGGCAAATGGATCTTTGTGAGATCAAGGCTAGCCTGGTTTCCATAGTGCGTTTCAGGTCAGCTGTGGCTACAGAGAGACCCTGCCTCAAAAAAAGACAAAAATAAATACTCTTCACCTCTGATGCATTTCTCATACTTTGCAGTGCCCTCCTAATTTCATTTAACTGCTCACTTGAATTCTCTTGGATCTCATTGGCTTCTTTTTTAAACATTTATTTTATTTTTAATTATATATATATGTATATATATGGCCTTCTTTTGGGAGTTTTAAGATGTGGTCTCACTATATTACCCAGGCTAACCTTGAACTCAAGATCTTCCAGCTTCAGAGCTTGGAATAACAGGCATGTCCCACCATACCTGACAGTGTGACCTTTTCACACATACCCAAGAGTTGACTTTTGTAAGAGTCCCCTCTCGGTCAATCTGAGCTAGGCTGACTACAAAAGTGGTGACGTGTAAGTGAAAATGAGAACTCTGGTGAGGTCCTTCTCACCTTACTTTACTATTTCCTAAGCCAGCAAGCAGTCCAAAGGCTGCACACAGAACCAGACTCGCTGTGGCACACACAGATGCACCGTACCCTGCTTTCGACTCCATTCTCCTTAGAGAGGCTGCCACAGCCTCCTTCTCAACACCTAGTGAAGCTGAGTGTCACCCAGGCTGCCAGAATCTACCTGAGCTCACTCCTTTGGACCCAGCTTGAGGCTTACAACCTCAGTTCTGGGTGCAGGGCTTCTAGTGACATCACAGGTGCTCCTAGCTATTCCCTCTTGGTATTTTCCTTTGCCATTGGGTCTCTTATAGGCCCAAGCCACCTTAAGTCTCCACCAAAGCTTTCTGAACTATTCCAGAATCTATAAAAAACTCTGCTTCTGGGGCTGGAGAGATGGCTCAGCAGTTAAGAGCACTGGCTGTTCTTGCAGAGGACCGGGGTTCAATTCCCAGCAACTGCATGGTAGCTAACAACTGCCCATAACTCCAGTTCCAGGGGATCCAACACCCTCTTCTGTCCTCCACAGGCATTGCATGACACAGGTGCACTTACCTACATGCAGGCAATACATGCGTACACACACATAAAATAAAAATAAATAAATAATAAAGATAACAAAAGAGACCACTGATTAAGGACCCTGAATCCCTCAGAGAGGAACCCTGGAGTCATTCTTTCTAACAGTCAGGCTTTGTCTATCTTATCAAACCTGGACAGAGAAAGCACCCTAGAATCCACCCACTAGACAGCAAAGAAGGCTGAACACCCCCAGCATGGTCCATCACTCACCCAGGCATTTTGACAGTTCAGTCCTGGCCAGCAGCCAAATGTAAATCGAGAACTCCAAGACATCCATCAAGCTTTAGCCACACGCAAGGTCAGTGTCCCGTCTTTTAAAAGCACAAAGGGCCATTTGAGTAGGAAAGTCCCACCAAATCCTGCTGAAACACACAGCCCACATTTGGATCATCTTTCTGAACAGTGTCTTGGTTTGGAAGGCACAGCTGTTGCCCAGACCCCTGAATACAGCCTGCTGTTCTCTGTGGAAGCTATGGTAGATTAGTGTGGTTAACTTTAGATGCATTAAAGCCCTCAGACTGCCCCTTCCTCAAATATCCTCTAAAGCCTAATGCTGGCCTTTTCCAAGAACCCATGCTTGCTTCCTGGTGGGTAAGGTTGAACTTACAACATGATTTGGGGAATGGCGTCACCCATCCGTGGGTGTTGGTACCATTGACTCAAGAGAGAAATGGATTCCACTTCATGCTGGAAAGTCCACTAGCAAGTGTGCATAAGGCAGTTCTTCTTTCTGGGAGGGTAATCATTAGAAGCATGTCCCTGAACTTACCCGCCAGAAGTCTGGCTTTTAATGAATTCCATGAAACATGAGATATGGATCAAGGACAAAGCCAAGATCAGGTTTATGCAGTGACAGCTGTGGCTTCCAAATTGCTTCAGATTTGAGAAGCTGAAATAACAGCTGTGGATTTATTTATTTCTTGGTCGAGGGATGAAAAGTGGGTGTAAACACAACTGAGACACAATGCTGTGGTGATTCTTCCCCTTGAATAAAGTTTAAGTTGCATCTTGGATTCTGTGACATAAGGTGGAAAATGGGAGATGTAGTGCAACCTAGCCAAAATGGGATGCATGAAGTCAGGTATCTTTAACCCTATAACTCTAAAAATAAAGATGCCCAGACCCAGAGAGTTGTCCAAAGCTTACAGGTTACCTAGTCTACACATAGGCGTTGTGTGGCTCTCCATGTCAGTTCTCATTCTTAGATTCACGGTAGACATTACTAGTCTGCTACACATTCTCGTATTTTAGCAGACCTCCTTTCTCTTCAGAGTGGTTCCGACAGTCCCTGGGATAACTTGAGGTGAAATTAGTTTGCTATCTCTGACTTTTCCTAGAACATATATTTTATAGATGGAAAACTGAGTCTGAGATGGGAAGAATTCAGCCTGTGTCACACAGTGAATCACTGTATTTTGGAAAGAAAAATGAAAGATCTGGAGTTCTTAGAAATGTCAAGTAAAGCAGACACTGCTCGCTCCTCCTGCTGTGTTTCCTTATCTTTATGTTGATTAAACTCACTTGCTGATTGAATTTTTTCTTATTTTTGTCCTTTTCCCTTCTTTCCCTCCTCCCATCTTTCCTTCCTTTCATTTCTTTATTCCTTCCTTCTTTCCCCCTTCCTCCCTCCCTCCCTCCTTCCTCCCTCCCTCCTTCCTTCCTCCCTCCCTTCCTTCCTTCCTCCCTCCCTTCCTTCCTTCCTCCCTCCCTTCCTTCCTTCCTCCCTCCCTTCCTTCCTTCCTCCCTCCCTTCCTTCCTTCCTCCCTCCCTTCCTTCCTTCCTCCCTCCCTTCCTTCCTTCCTCCCTCCCTTCCTTCCTTCCTCCCTCCCTTCCTTCCTTCCTCCCTCCCTTCCTTCCTTCCTCCCTCCCTTCCTTCCTTCCTCCCTCCCTTCCTTCCTTCCTCCCTCCCTTCCTTCCTTCCTCCCTCCCTTCCTTCCTTCCTCCCTCCCTTCCTTCCTTCCTCCCTCCCTTCCTTCCTTCCTCCCTCCCTTCCTTCCTTCCTCCCTCCCTTCCTTCCTTCCTCCCTCCCTTCCTTCCTTCCTCCCTCCCTTCCTTCCTTCCTCCCTCCCTTCCTTCCTTCCTCCCTCCCTTCCTTCCTTCCTCCCTCCCTTCCTTCCTTCCTCCCTCCCTTCCTTCCTTCCTCCCTCCCTTCCTTCCTTCCTCCCTCCCTTCCTTCCTTCCTCCCTCCCTTCCTTCCTTCCTCCCTCCCTTCCTTCCTTCCTCCCTCCCTTCCTTCCTTCCTCCCTCCCTTCCTTCCTTCCTCCCTCCCTTCCTTCCTTCCTCCCTCCCTTCCTTCCTTCCTCCCTCCCTTCCTTCCTTCCTCCCTCCCTTCCTTCCTTCCTTCCTTCCTTCCTTCCTTCCTTCCTTCTTTCCTTTCTTTCATACAGCCTCACTACCTATTGCAGGTTCACTTCAAACTCTCAGTCCTCCTGTATCTGCTTTCTAAGTAACTGGGATTACAGGTACGTAGTACCTTGTACATTGATTTCCCCCTCTGTTTTCTTATATGAAAGCAATAGTTTCTATAGAAATACAAACAAATGAAACAAAAACACCTCTAAAAAGCTTCACTCATATATAAAACCATTGTGAAGCCAAAGTCCATAAATATTTTCTATATATGTATAAGTATCTTAGTATCTGTGTGTGCTTTTTTTTTTTTTTAATTTGTATTCATGTATTGCCTACATGTAGGTAAGTGCACCTGTGTTGTGCAATGCCCGCGGAGGTCAGAAGAGGCTGTCAGATCCCCTGGGATTGGAGTTACAGATAGTTGTTAGCTGCCATGTAGGTGCTGGGATTCGAACCCGAGTCTTCTGCAAGAACAACCAGTGTTCTTAACTGCTGAGCCATCTTTCCAGCCCCAGTATCTGTTCTTTTATATGGAAACAATTCAAACTTCTTTCTTAGAGTTTCTGGTTACAATAAATCCACAATAAAAACAATGCTTCAGGCCACAACCTCAAACTGAACCCATATTATAACTGTGGTTTTGTGATCTGCTTTGTAGAAATATTAATCCATTATAATGTCTATGTTACATTTAACTTCCACTGTTAAACATTTAGGCTGCTTCCAATTTTTTGTTACTATAAAATAACAACATCCAGACTAACTCTTCCATCATAAGTTTGATTTTTTGATTTTTCTGAAGGAATCTATGTCAAAAAGGAAAGATATATTTAAAACCTTGAGGAGTGGGGTGGGGGGCGCAGCTGATGTGTAGCTCAGTGGTAAAGTGTGTGCTTAGTGTATGCAAGGCCATGAGTTCAATTCCCAGCACCAGGAAAATAAAATTGCTCCCCAACAAAGCAAGTGACTAGTGGTACATGCAAAAGGGCATGTTCTTTTTAAGATTTGATTTTATGTTTAATTATAGATAGGGGAGAGAGAGAGAGAGAGAGAGAGAGAGAGAGAGAGAGAGAGAGAGAGAGAGAGGAGAGAGAGAGTCCATGCTCATGGGTGCAGTGTTCTTGGAAGCAGAAGAGGGCACTGGATTTCTCGAGCCACCCAACACAGGTGCTGGGAACCGAAATTAGGTCCTCTGTAGGAGCAGTGTGTGCTTATCACTGTGGAGCCATCTCTCCAGCTCCCAAAAGGCACAATTTAAGTAGTTTCTCTAATACAGGGCACCACCATTTCTGTTGTTCTCTTTTCTCTTGTTTTTAGTCTTTGTGTAGCAGATATAAGATTCTCAAAGTCAAGAATGCATTTTTTAGCAACTTGCCTAAAACCACACAGGGTTGGAGCACAGGTAAGTGTGACAAGAGCCTGCTGCATACAAACTCCTTCAGTATGCTGCCTTTGTATAATCAGTACAAATAGTGTCTGTACATAGGTTCACTCACTGATTATTCTCCTCCAGTAGAACAGACACAGTCAGCTCAGAAAAGTGTCCATAAAAATGGATACAATCTGAGTTCTTCAAGTCAGACCTGACCTGAACAGTCCCAAAGAATCTCAGCAATGTTAAGCTGGGTATGAGGGTATGACCTGAGGTAGTGTTTTTGTGAAGGATTTCTTCTGACTGGGAACTCTCAGAGGAAAGCTTGAATTATCCCTTGTAAAAATACAGCCATCTAACATTATCATTGGCATTTCCTTTTTATAGTGTCCAGTGATAAGAATAGCTCCAGACTCAACTTTCCAGCTTTTTAAAAGAACAGTACTTACAAGAATGTCTGAAGGCTGGTGGGGCTTATTCTATCCAGTTTTCTCTGGTTTACCTGAAGGAGGGTGGATGGGGCTCATGAGAGAATGGATTCCTAAAGGAAGCAGGTAGATGGTGTACGGAAGAGGAGAGCCATGAAGTGGATTATGGTGGTAAGAACCAAGTCAGATCATCCCCTAGGTTTCAAGCCCTTCTCTCCATCCTGTGGCCCTCTGGCAAGCCCATTCCAGTACCCATATCTAACAGGGCTCATGGGTAGTCAAGTTCTAAGAGCACAAAAGGTCCTGACTTCACAAACTAAATTCACCCCAAACCCTGTCATTTCTGACTTCCATATTTCTTGTACAGCATTGCTATCCTCAGTGACTTTCTTCCCATCATGGTGCTCGTAGAACACATTACCATGTGTCATAGTTAGCTTCAGTTGTCAACTTGGCACAACTGGAAAGAGGGAACCTCAACTGAGAAAGTGCCTCCATCAAAGTGGCCTGTGGGGATGTCTATGGGACATCTTCTTGTTTGCTAACTGATGTGGAAGTGCCCAGCCCATTGTGGGTGGTGCCTTTCCTAGGCAGGTGGGCCCAGGCTGTGTAAGAAGTAGCTCAGCAAGCACTCACTGTTTCAGTTCCTGCCTCCAGGCTCTTGCCTTGATTTCCTCCTGGCCTGGCTTCCCTCAATGATGGACTAACTTGTAGGCTGAAATAAACCCTTTCCTGCACAAGTTGCCTCGGTCAGGGTTTTGTCATAGCAACAGGAAGTAAACCAGGACACCATGTTTCAAGGCTCTTTTATGTTTATGTAACTTTTTTTTTTTTTTGTCTTTTTGAGATAGTGTCTCCCTGTAGGCCCAGTTGGCCTAGAACTCACTTTGTAGACCAGGCTGGCCTCGAACTCACAGAGATCCACCTGCCTCTGCCTCCTGAGTGCTGGGATTAAAGACGTGTGCCACCACGCCTGGCTTAACTATTTTCTCTATTAAATTTTAAGTTAGCAAACCCAGTACTGAACTTCATCATGGCACCTTCATATATAGGTGTCATTACCCTTTGTTCTTCTTTGTCTCCTTCCACATGTCCCCTCTCCCTGCCCTCCCCCGTGCTCTCCCTGCATTCTGGCTGGTTCCCTTCCTTTCCCTAGCTAGGCCCCTTCTGCTTTCTTATCACATGTATACCACTTACATCTTTCTCTCCTCTCATGATCCCTTCTAGTTTTATAAACCAAACACACACACACACACACACACACACACACACACACACACAAACACACATACATACAGACACATGCAAATAATTTTAAGTCTATGTTTTACATATAAGAAAATATGCACTGAACTGGAGAGATGGCTCAGTGGTTAAGAGCACTGACTGCTCTTGCAGAGGACCTGGGTTCGATTTCCAGCTCCCACGTGGTGGCTAGCAACCATCCGTAACTCCAGCTCCAGGGAAACCAACACCTTCTATTGACCTCTTCGGGCACTGCATGACACATGTGCACTTACACACATGCAGGCAATATGCTCATACACATAAAATAAAAATAATAAATACAAATATGTTTTTTAAAAAGAAAATATTCAGTAAACCGAACACAGTGGCACATGTCTTTAATCCCAGCACTCAGGAGGCAGAGGTAGGTGGATCTCTGTGAGACTGAGGCCAGCCTGATCTGCATAGCAAGTTCCAGGCCAGCTGGGGCTACAGGGAGACCCTGTCTCAG
>NW_008350255.1:496406-547062 GCF_000622305.1 Nannospalax galili | reverse complement strand
GAGAGAGAGAGAAAGAAAGAAAGAAAGAAAGAAAGAAAGAAAGAAAGAAAGAAAGAAAGAAAGAAAGAAAGAAAAAGAAAGAAAGGAAAGAAAAAAAGAAGAAGAAAGAAGAAAGAGAAAGAAAGAGAGAGAAAGAAGGAAGAAAAAGGAAAGAAAGAAAGAAAAAGAAAAGAAAGGGGCTGGAGAGATGGCTCAGCAGTTAAGAACACTGATTGTTCTTGCAGAAGACCCAGGTTCAAATCCCAGCACCCACATGGCAGCTAACAACTGTCCGTAACTCCAGTTCCTGGGGATCCGACAGCCTCTTCTGTCCTCTGCATGCATTGCACAACATGGGTGCACTTACCTACATGCAGGCAATACACGAATACACATAAAAAAATAATAAAATATTTTTTAAAAAGAAAGAAAGGGAGGGAGGGAGAGAGATAAAGAGAAAGGAAGAGAGGAAGAAAGAAAGAGTATTTGTCCAAGTCCAGATTGTTTTGTTTCACAATGATTTCCAGCTCCACCCTTTTTCTAGCTAACATCATGATTCATTTTTCTACACTCCTGCATATAATTCCATTCTGTGTATGTACCATATTTTCTTTATCCATTCATCTGTTTGTGGACTCTGGGCTAGCTTTAAGGATCATGTTAAAAACCTATTTCTAAAGTTTATTTTAATTTTATGTGAATGTTTTGCCTGAATGCATGTAAGTGCACCATGTTGCATGCCTGGTGCCCACAGAGGCCAGAAGAGAGTGCAAGATCCCCTGGAACTGGAGTTAGGGGTGGGTGTTAGCTGCCATATGAATGATGGGACCTGAGCCTGGGTCCTATAATAAAGCAGAAAATGCTCTTAATTTCTGAGCCATCTCTCTAGTGCCCTTGAGGATCAGTTTTAAAAATTACTTTCTGAGGTACAGTTTACATATTTAACAATTACCCATTTTAATTGTAAAAATAACTTGATAAATTTCAACAAACACGCATCTATAACCACCTGCATAATCAAGACTCCTGGGGAAAAGTCTCTCCTACCCCTCCAACCAGTCCCCTCCCTCAACACAGCCCCAGGCAATCATTATCTATTACCGCCCTCCAACTTAATGTTCTAGAAGCTCATGGGAGGTGACCATACAGTATGTTTTCAGCCTCTTTCACTCAGCATGAAGGAAGGAATCATCAATGCTGTAAATATTTTTTTAAAGATTTTATTTATTTTCATTTTATGAATATATTGCCTGCTTTTATTTAAGTGCACCCATGTTGTGCAGTGCCCATGGAGATCAGAAGAGGGCATTGGATCCCTTGGAACTGGAGTTACTGGCAGTTATTAGCCTCTCTGTGGGTGCTGGAAACCAAACCAGGTCCTCTGTAAGAGCATCCAGTGCTCTTAACCACCTCTCCAGCCCCAATGATGTAAATATTAAGACAACTTTTTTACAGTTGACTAGTATACTATGATCTGGTTGAACTGTCTAAACATTGGAATATCTGTCAGTTTTTTTTTATTCCAATGAATATGGTTATTATGCACATGTGTGCACAAATCTTTGGGGGGCATATGCATTCATTTGGGGGGGGCAAATACTTAGGCATTGAATTGCTGGATTATATGATAAAGATAATGTACTGTCAAATTGTTTTCCAAAGTGTAATATCATTCCATATGATGGGAAATGGTATCTCATAGTAGTCTGAGTTGACATTTTCTTGGTAACTAATCATGATGGACCACTTTTCATGTACAGTTCAAATTTTTTGACTATTTTTATTGAGCCATCTTCTTTGCACTCATTTCTAAGAGCTCTTTTCATGTTCTTAGCACAAATCTTTCGTATTCCACTGCAAACATTTCATTCAGACTGTGACTTGCCTTTTGTGTTTAGTAGCATCTTTCAAACTACAGAAATTATTTTATTTTGATGAAATTTATTTATTTATTTGTCTTTTTGAGACAGGGTCTCCCTGCAGCCCCAGCTGGCCTGGAACTCACTATGTAGACCAGGCTGGCCTCAATCTCACAGAGATCTGCCTGCCTCTGCCTCTGGAGTGCTGGGATTAAAGGCGTGCCCACCATGTCCGACTATGAAGTTTTATCTCCTATGGTTTACACTTCTATATCCTGAGGCTTTGCCTACCTCAGAATTGTATTTTCTCCTACGATTTCTCAGTAATTAAGAACTTTTTCCAGTGCTGTGGATCAAACCTGAGGCCACATGCATGACACAAGTGCTCTAGCCTTGAGCTACTTCCTTAGCCCTCTCCTATGGTTTCTTCTTAATGACTCATAGTTTTAGCTTCAAGATTCCTTGTCTCGTGCACATTAGTTGTTTCAGTGCTGTTTATGGGAAGACCATTCCTTGGCATTTGTCTTACCTTGGCATTTCTGTCTCATACTAATTCGCCACTGGGTGTGGATTTATTTCTGGTTCTACTCCTCACTAAACTCATGACCTTGGACAAGAAGTTAGCATCTTTGAGCTGCCATAGCTTTATGTCTTGAAAGGGACAATGGCACCTAGCTCTAGGATGCATTCTTTTCCTTTCAAAGGATAGCTGTGGTCAGAGCTTTGTTTCTGTATTTGGCATGGCTGGTCCTCCGTACTGGACTGTTATTCCTGAAATATTAATAACACACCGGTGATATTTACAAGGCACTTTCAACTGTATTATTTGGTACGTTTATCATATTCTTCCACTACAGGCTGTAAGATCCCCAAGAAAAACAGCGCAAAGAGCTCATCCTTGCCCTTGATCTGCACTCAGTAGATGTAGGTGGAGCTGGGTGTTCCTGAAAGGTGGAGGGTGTGTTTTCCCCTTCTTTGCATCTCTCTGGAGAATTCTGGATTGCACATTCTTAAGTGCTCAGTGGTAGCGTGACTTCAGTTAGTGGGTGAAGAATTTATCTGAATTACACTTAGTCATACTTCTACTCTCCCCTTTCCCTCCACAGAACTCTCATTGGTCCTGAACGAGTTGCACTGATCAGCCCACACCAGTGCCCTCTGCCTGCCTTGCTTCCACTCCCAGCCCCCATATTTCCAACACCCTTGTACACAGTATGCCTAAAATCATATTCCTCGGCACAGCTGAATCAAAGCTCTTTTGGTTGTACAAGGCATGAACTTATACAAACTAAGTCACATAAAAAGCAGTGTTTATTGAAAAGCTATGGCGGGGTTCATTCAATGAAGAATTGGGGTGCAACTTAATTAGAACTTAATTAGGAGAGATTAATTAGAACTAGAGGACCCAAGAAGGGCTGCATATGTTAATGGCATTTGAAATGAAACTTGGCTACATTGGGAACATACATGACATGAAAAGTTTTCTTCAGTGTATGGAATGTTTTCTTGACCCTGTGCTCCTGGGAGAACGAAGTTCATCAACTTTGCTGTCTTGTGATTATGAACCTGACCTTAAATCTTTGTGTTGCCTTAAAACAAAACGGTGATGAGGTCTGTCTGTATCATCATCACTACCATCACCTCCACTGCTGTTCCTAGAACACTCATGATGTGCCAAGCACCATGATGAATCTGTCCATGTTATTTCCTAATCCTCAGCACTCCTTTGAAATTTTATAGCTGGGGAATTCAAGGCTCAGGGTGGTGTGTTTTGTAATTTGACCATAGTAATTACTCAGAAGGCACAAAGGAGAGACAGGAATCCAACCCAAGTCTACCTGGTCCTAATTTTCTGTAATGTAAAACCATAGAGCCTCTCCAGAACATGGTGCTAGCTCTGTTTGCTAATGGAAAAAGGATCCATGTGGGCTGGAGAGGTGGCTCAGAGGTTAAGGGCACTGACTGCTCTTACAGAAGACCCAGGTTCGATTCCCAGCACCCACATGGCAACTAACAACTGTCTGTAACTCTAGTTCCAGGGAATCCTATGCCTCTTCTGGCCTCCTTGGACATTGCATGACACAGGTGCACTTAGGTACATGCATGCAAAACACTAATACACATAAAATAAAATATTAAAAAAAAGAAAAAGGATTCATGTGACCTGGAAATGTTCCCACAGATACTCACAACTATTAAATTGTTGGTACCATCCTGAACTAAAGATTTTTGACAAGGACTTCATCCATTTTGAAGATTTCTGGCTCTTTGAAAAAGACAGAAAAAAAAAACACTTTTTTTTCCCCTCATATAAGCTCTTCTTCAAATGGGATCTTTACCCTTGAACCTTCCAAGAATATTGACGTTGGGAAGAGGTCATTGCCCAGCCTCCATCAGTGTTGCTCACCTTCAGGCAAACTGCTCCTTCTCCTTTACTTGGCTTTTGACTCAGAGAACTTTGATTACAGAGAATGCAGAGGAAAGGCTTCACACTTGATAGTGATCAATACGCGTGGGACTGGGAAGGAAGTGATGGGCTTATGTGATCCTTGGAGACCCTCCTTGGGCCAAATGCACTTTCATGATAGAGCACTGGCTTCACTCTCTCTGTGCTTGTGCTTTTTACTGTTCCTAGTTTTAAAGCCACATCTCCATCCAGAGGAAAAGACTAACTCATGCATTTATTGCATTGTCTTTTGTTTTGTTTTGTTTATCTTTTTGAGACAGGGTCTCCCTGTAGTCCCAGCTGGCCTGGAACACTCAGGCTGGCCTCAGTATTACAGAGATCTGCCTGCCTCTGCCTCCTGAGAACTGGGATTAAAGGCATGCACCACTATGCCTGGCTTGTGCTGCATTGTCTTTGATTTGGAATTATTATTATTTTTTTGATCCATCAAAGAGAGCCCCTTGACTTCTAGTCTCTGAATCACAGTCTCCATATGCCGCTGAAATTACTCATGGTTTATAAAAGGGATATGGGATTAATAAGCAGGGCTGTGGCCCCCAGGAAGTGGCATGACTCATTCAAATGCTGTGCATGGGGAAGTACCCATTGCTCCATCCGATGACAACAAGGCCTTTCTTCTTCCGCCCCATGTATTTCCTGACACTTCTGCCCTGCCAGTTTGTCCAACTTACAGGCTCATAAATACAGGTCACAGACAGCTGCTAATAGAAAATTTTGCATCCATGTTATTCTTTGTAGTTTATGATAGGTCCATCCACTTATCAGTAGTATGCACTTCAGAATCATAATGGTAGTAAGGGCTCTCTATGGGACAAGCATTGTGCCAGACATTGAGGCTACGGTGATCATGAAGTCATTTGGTCATAGTCACTGCATTTGTAGAGTTGGTGGAGTAGGGCAGTGGAGTGGTATGGGCTATAGAGCAATTCAGAAAAACTACCTGAGCTGCATCCCCAGCCCTACTGAGCACCATGATCAAAACTAGTTGAAATACACTGGTTTAGTGGCAGTGATAGATCCCCAAATCCAGCCTCCTCACAGCTCCTGGAAACTCATGAAGCATAGTGAAGGAGAGAGAAAATATCATCACTCATACTGTTTGGTCCTATTCAGGCGCTGTAGTTTTCTAAAGAAGCACAGATAACCAAATGTACTTGACCTGCCTTCACTCCTTCCTGGCTTTCCCATTACTCTGGCTATAAAAACCCATCACCTTTCCTGACACAGAAGCCCATCTGTTTCCCATGGGCTCCTTCTGCACGGCTCATACCACCATTCCCTCCCTTCTCCTCAAATGCCCAATCAACATTACCTACCTGGTCACCCCTCTGAACACTCAGCTCAGTTCCACTTCCTCTGCAGCTGTGGGCTACTCCTCCAGGAAACACTGCTTATCTGTTGATTTCCCACAGTTGCTGTTCTTATCTCCCTCTTCTTCCGCTCACAACATCCTCCTTTCTTTGGGACGGTCCCCTTGCCTCTTGACTCCCTAGCCCTGTGGTGCTGATGACAAGTGGGATTCATAGGGTGGCCTAGTGATCATACCCTAGAACTTCCCATTTTATTATAATTGGTTCGACAGCAGCAAATTACTCTAGGAAGGTGAATTGTGAGCCAATGAGTCCCTTTTCTTTTAAGATGGCTTAAACTGGGTCTCCAAAAGGTTCTCAAGATGTCATCATGGTAGCTCTAAGTTTATAGTACCTTTAGTTATACAGTCTGTCTCTTGCCGCACTGTAAATTCCTTCAAGGCAAATTGTTCTTTGCTTTTAAAAATACAGTCATCTGCTTCAGGGTCTTACACAACCGCACTCAAGGTGCTGGCCTGCATTGCAGTCTCATCTGAGGCTCAATTAGGCAAAGATCTGCTTTCCAGTTCCCATAGTTATGGCAGAATTCAGTGCTGTGTAAGCTGCAAGCTGGGGGCCTTAGGTTTTGTTGGATGTTGGCCAGGGGCTCTCCTCACCTCCTTGCTCCATGGCCCATCTCTGTTGAGTGACCCACTATAGTACTGAGATTCTTCAAAGTCAACAAAGAAGAATCTCCTTCCAGTTCAGCCTCACAGTGTAATACAGTGTGGTCATGTTAGCTGGGTGGCTAATTTTGATCGCCAACTCGATAGGATTTAGAATCGCTTTGGACATACACCTCTGGGATTGTTAGAGGTTTAACTGAAGTGGGAAGACTTACTTGAATTCAGATGGCCTCATTCCATGCACTGGACTCACAGACTGAACAGAAGAGTCCAATCTTATCTGAAGAAATATTGGAAATTGATTGCTGCTAGGTGAAGATAGAGCTGATCTTCCTAAAACAAGGGACTCTGGATAGGCTGACAAGACCTCAGTGGATGGACTTGCACTGGGGAATGGCTGGGAACACTGAAGACACAATGGACCTTAACAGGGATGACAGTATATGGGCTCCAGTGGGGGGGGGGATATGGAAGGGTGCCAGTGGGGACGGGGGTATAAAGATGATTAAGATTGTTTGAGATGTTCTGTATGAAATACACAAAAAATTCAATAAAAACAAGCTTAAAAAAAGGTTAAAGCATGCGCACCAGCCTTCATCTCTCTCTGCTTCCTGACTAGGACCAGATGCCTCATGCTCCTGTGGCCATGGCTACAGCTGCTTTTGCCAGCACAGCTTCCCTGCCATGGCGGGGTGCACCCTCACGGTTTTGAGACAAAATAAACCCTTCCTTCCTTAAATTGCTTTTACAGATATTGTGTAACCGCGATGAGAAAAGCAACTGATATACAGCACATAATCGCATGCATCCTGCCCCCTTTGCTGCATTCTGCTGCCCAGAAAGTCAGATGCCACGCCTGTGCTCGAGGGAAGAGGGCCTAGAACAGCAGAGACACGGGAATGGGAAGCATGAGGACGGCCCCAGAGTCATCTGCTTCAGCAGATTCCCAAACCGTATTCACCTTTAATAGCTCAATGATTTTTTTATGGCACCCCTAGGTAGAAAGGAATACCTAACAATTCTGCTTATTAAATAGTTAGATTCCCAAACCATGGTTAATGTTTCTATCCTAACAACTTGGGAATTATTTAGAAAAAGCAATATACAAAAATTGGAAAAAATAGTATATATATATATATATATGCTATCATTTTAAAACGGTCTCACTATGTAAACCTGACTGGTCAAGAACTCACCATGTAGACCAAGCTCTCTTTGAACTCATAGAGATTCTCTTGCCTCTGCCTCCTGAGTGCAGGGATTAAAGGCATGTGCCACCACACCCGGGGAAGGCTCCATTTCTAAGTACTGTGATTCCAAGCTTTTTAAAATATGGGGGGAGGGGGACATCCCATGCAAAATAAACAATCTAGAACCAAGTTAAAAAATATAGTGAACTCATGTCTAGAGAGGTCTTAGATCCTAGAGAAAAATCTATCACATCCCTAAACAAACGTAATTTCTTAATGTATGTTAAAAATGGATTTTTGCTGGAGAGGTCTTAGATCCCAGAGAAAAATCTATCACATCCCTAGACAAAGGTAATTTCTTAATGTATGTTAAAAATGGATCTTTGCCAGATGTGGTGGCACCCACCTTTAATCCCAGCACTTGGGAGGCAGAGGCAGGTAGATCTCTGTGAGTTCGAGGCCAGCCTGGTCTACATAGCAAGTTCCAGGTCAGCTGGGGCTACAGGGAGATCTTGTCTCAAAAAAAAAAAAAAAAGATCTTTATATTTACAAGTATACCAGTCACCACTCATGAAAAAAGCTTCTTTTGTAACAAATGAAGACTATTATAGAGTTCTATAACTGGTGACACACAGAGGATAAATGTCTGTGAGATGCCCAACCCCAAGTGATACATCTATAATGGAACCTCTACAACTAAGACTCATAGAACATAGTTGAACAAGGGTAGAGAGAACACTAGTGCATCTCTCAAGTCTCATCAGTGAAGCTCCCTCATGCAACAGAGGACAATGAACACAGAAGGCCACAACTGGCTAAACTGAGAGAATAAGACTGTGTGTCCCTGGATAGGGTTCCTATATTAAACCTCGCCCACCTAGGACTCAGGGACATTTGAAGAAGAGTGGGCAAAAAGATTGTAAGAGCCAGGGGTGGTGCATGACCATAATGAAACAGAGTCTTACAGGCCCCTTGGAACTTGCTCATATGAATTTATGGCAATGGTGACAGTATGCACAAGACCCATGCAAACTCAATCAGCTAAAAAAACAGAATATAACTGGGGAAATAGGTAGGAAGCTCCAACTTTAGCCAAGGAACTATTGGCAGCTGATCACTGCTAGGTGAGGGAGAGTTGGTCTTCTTTGAGGAAGTGATGCTAGATAGGCTGAACAGGCTCTAGTGGATGAACTCACGCCAAGGGACATCTGGTACAGAAACTTGGTTTGATAAGCCAGAATGCATGAAATACTGTGGGCAGGCTAAGGGGTGGTTGCAGATAGGAGAGACCTAAATATGATTAAGATGTATGAAATCCACAAAAATTCAATTAAAAATGTACATTAAAAAACAAAAAAACAGTTTAGTGAACTCATGAACACATTAAGCAAAATAAACCAAGAGCTCTCCATATCTTCCTTCCAAGTGACCAGAGTTAGACACTATGACTCCATGTATATACAGTAAAAAGAGGCAAAATTCATCTATATAATTAGAAGGGTAATAGTTACCCTTCTTCAGAGGGAGGACTGTGTGGGCAAGGGCTCTTCTGAAATGCAGGTGATAATCTCCTTCCTGATCTGGGTACTAATACTAGGGGTATGTTCAGGTTGTGAAAGCAATTGGCCTGTGTAGCATGATGCGTGCACTCTGGTGCTTCCATACAAAGCTGGAAAATGTAACTATACAATGAACATCCTTGCAACTGTATCTTTCAGAATTTCCATTTTTCCCTTTTTGACAAAGTCCCAGAAATAGAATTGCTGAATCAAGTGATTTGAAGATTTTTATATCTTTCAGTACATTTTGCCATCTCATTAGGAATTTTTTTAAAAAAATCTTTGTCTCCTTGTGCGTAACATTGTGTTGCTTTTTTTTTTTTTTTTTTTTTTTAATGTACTTGAATGTTTTTCCTGCATGTATGTATGTGCACCATGTGCGTTCCTGGTGCTCATGTAGGCCAGAAGAGGGCATCTGATCCCCTGGAACAAGAGTTACAGATGTTTGTGAACCACCACATGGACGCTGGGAACTGAACTCAGGCTCTCTGTAAGAACAGCAAGTGTTCTTAACTGGTCAACCATCTCTCCAGCACCTTTTTGTTATTGTTTTGTTTTTGAGGTAAGGCTGGCCTGCTACTCACTGTGGAGACCAAGCTAGCCTTGAACTTGTAGCAATCTACTACCTCTGTCACCTAGTGCTGGGAATAGAGGCTTGTACCACCACACAGGGCTATGTTGCTAATAGATGTTTAGTGAATGGATGAATAAATGAATGAATAAATAAATAAAGTCCTTCTATTTTTTGAGTAAATGAAGCTATTTCTAACCTAAGAGCAGTTGCTGTTTTCTTTGCCAGAAACTCTTCTCCCCCTTTTCATAACATTAACCCCCAGCCTAATGGGAACTCAGGAGAGAGCCTTTCCCGCCATGCTTTTGTTTCTTTGTTTTTCCGCTCCTCCTCTTTACAAATCCCCATCTGTAATTATTGGATTTTACTTATTTATCTATTTTCCTGCTTGCTTGGTTATTGTCATCATCCCCACTGGACTCTAAGTACCACGAAGACAGGAATAGCAGGCATCTCATCCAGTCTTGTCATCCAGCACCTAGCAGTATGTTGAGGACCAAGGAGGCCATTATTTTAGTGGTACATTTTCAAACCACAGTGACAGGTCTCTACCTCAGACTAGTGTAAACAAGGAAATTCTTGGCTTATATAGATAAGTTCAAGGAGAAGGTTGACTTCAAGCCTGACTGGATTCATAGGTTCAAATACTGTTATTGAAATTCAGTCTTTTTCTCTTTATCTCTCTATTGTTTGACTTCAAATCAGACAGAGTCTCCTCTGATGAGGTAGCAAGAACACTTCTCGTCACAAACTTAAAAACTTAACATTTGGGATGGGGTGAAGGCTCAGTAGGTAAGAGCACTTGCTGCATAAGTGCTGAGGTCAAACTCCCAGAACTCACATAAAAAGCTGGGCATCACCCCATCATCCCTGTAACTCCAGAGCAGAGACAGGAGGATTACAGGGGCTTGTTGGCTGCCTACCTGGCTCCAGGTTCGGTGAGAGACCCTGCCTCAAGGGAGTCAGACAGAGAGAGGTAGAGCAGGACACTCACCTTTCTCCTCTAGCACCCCGACACACACATGTGCCTATACTGCACACACACACACACACACACACACACACACACACACACACACACCTTACATTCCATAGTGGAGGAGAAGGAAACAACATTGTCAGCAGTCTAAGGGAGGGGGTGATCATTGATCCAGCTTAGGGTCACATTCTCCCCATCAAGACAGGCACGGTTCGTATAGGATCCAGTTCTATACCTAAGTCTTGGTTCCTTAACTATTTCTGAGAAGAAAGCTGGGTAGGAGAGACGATCCACTAGACCCAAACCATAGGAGCAAATGTGACTGGGTGTGAGGCTATATAAGGCTGACTTACTTCCTGATTCATCCTGACTTTGTATTCAACCAGCTGCAGGGTTCCAGTTCTCTTACTGGATGTGTGTAGCCATCAGCCAGCAACCAGGTAGCTGAAATGTACTGACAGCTGAGCTATTTCCCAGCCAAGTGGACCCAGCTGAAATCAAGTGCTTCCCTGAACCCCGATGTCTATTTTTAATGGGTGAAAATATATCTGTGGACTTTACCTGCATGCCGTTGTCCTTCGCAGTTTATTTGAGGGTTAGGTGGAAGTCTGATAAACTGGTAGACTTCATATATAATGTTTTCGTCCTTCTCAATCGTTATCTGAAAACAGGTCAGCTTATACAGTTTTCTGATTTGTTAAAGATCACCTCCTCCCCCCACCCCCACAGTCTTCCTTCTGCTTCAGCCAGATGAACCAGTGTTGACAGAGCTAAGTAACAAACAGGAATCTCCACATTTGTATGCAGGCAGTTCAGACTCATCTCACTGGCAGCCTCAGTGTTCACAGCCTTGCAGACTCATCACTTCAGACTTCCAATTTGGCTTCCATTTCAGGGTTTGTCCAT
The DNA here is from genome assembly GCF_000622305.1 of Nannospalax galili. NCBI lineage: Eukaryota > Metazoa > Chordata > Mammalia > Rodentia > Spalacidae > Nannospalax > Nannospalax galili. The sequence continues at coordinate 535,577 of NW_008350255.1, read as the reverse complement.
GACCTTGAGGAAGTCAATTTCCTCTTTCTGGACTTTGGTAGATGTAGCTATAAAATGAAATAATTATCTTGTCTGCAGAACGAGACAGTTTCTGTAGTGCTCCCTAGATCTCTGATCCTGGAATTGCATGCCCCTCCATGATTGGTTGGTAAAAAGGTCACCTTCAAATGTAGATGGAGTGCCTGTAAAACCAGGAACTTGATTTGTGGGTCCTGAAACAAAACAAAAACGCAGGACCCCTTGTCCAAAAATTGTTAAGAAATTGTGGCTCACTAGATGGCTCAGGAACACTTTCTGCTGAGCCTGATGACCTGAGTTCATTCGATCTCCTGGAGCCCACATGGTAAAAGAACAGAGCCAGCTCCCCCAAATTGTCCTCTGACCACCATGCACATGCAGGAGCATGTGATACCCCCACACACACACAAGTAAATAAAATTAAGAGACAATTTCTAAGAAATTGAAGATGGTAACAGCAGAGCACTAAACCAAGCATCACTCTTGAGAGCGAGGCTAACTGCCACATTACACTTCTAGGAAGGCACCTGGGTGAATGAACTCATCATGTTGGATAAGGAAGGGTATTAACCAGCTATGCTTATGTTCCTCCTCCAAATTTTACATTATGTCTCTGTCCTGGTCTGTTTCTTCATTGCTGTGACAAAATACTCTGACCACTACCAACTTGGGGAGGAAAGGGTTTATTTAGCTTACATATCCCAGGTCACAGTTCATCTGGGAGCCCAAGGTAGGAACTCAGGGCAAGAACCTGGAGGCAGGAGCTGGAGCACGGGCCATGGAGGAACACTGCTTACTGGCTTGCTCCCCTGGCCCCTGCTCAGCCTGCTTTTTTATGCAACACAGGCCCACCTTCCCAGGAGTGGCACCACCCACAGTGGGCTGGGCCCTCCCACATCACTCATCAAGAAGATGCCCCTCAGACATGGCCACAGGCCAGTCCAATAGCAACAATTCCCCAACCGAGGCTCCCTCAACCCAGGTGTGTCAAGTTGACACTAAAGCTATCCAGCATAGTCTCCAACATCTTTTGCAGAGATATAAAACCCAAATGCCTACAAAAACTGTAAGTGATATGGCCTGGGGTAATGGTGCCTGTGGTAGGATGATAGGCAAATGCTCCACCCAAAAGGAACAGCTAGAACTGAGCCCCAGCCAGTTGCCATTGTGAAGAATTTGAGCTTATTATTGATAGATCTAATTGTTTGAGAGAAGCCCAAATCAGGATTTTCAAAAGGAATCTGATTTCTAAGTCTTGGCAACTGTTAAAAGATGATGCAGAACTTCGACATAGGGTCAAAGATGACTGCAGCTACTCTTAAAGACATCTAAGAGCAGTCATTCTCTAAATGTGCTCCAGATCAATAGCATCAGCACCACCCGAGAACATCCCCTGGTCTCCCTAGTGTTGAAGCCAGAGCTCTGTTGGAAAATGCCTTCTGCATGATTCTGATTTAAGCTTTTGAGAATCACTACTGTTGCATTCACTTTCTTTGGAGAGACATAACAATCATCCATTTCCCTCACATAAGACACTGATGACTGAACAAAGTAAGAGTCTTCTCAAGTCCAACTTGGAAGACCACTGAATTTATTGGGCTTACTTATAGAGCTTGGGTGAGGGGTTACACTAGGAGTGTAGGTGACCCACAGACAACTGCATCACCGAAAAAAAAAAATCCCATCCCATCATGAATGATGACCTCACAGATGCTGCATCGTAGGGTTCCATTTCAATTAACCTTTCACTTCCTATATAATCTAGCATCTCCCAAGATGGCATTCTAAACTCTGTTACAGTTATGCCTGAACAAAGAAACAGCCTAAATCTTAGCATTCATTTTAGGCTAAGAGTGGACCTGAACTCTGAGAACATGTTCCTTCAGATGTTTCACAGAACTGTGCTCTAGAGCCAAGCTTCACTCATTCTTTCATTGAAACATTGTCTCTAGCATGAATTGGGGAATTAGAGGTCAGAATCCACTCTTATCAGAGAATCTTGCCCTTTATCCCTAGACCTAGAATATTACACACACAATTGCAGACAGACATCTCAGTTCTCCTCACTGTTTTCGAGGAGATGAGCTCACTGCTTTCAGCACTTTGATATGTTAATCATGCACAATCACGTTCATTCATGATCTTGGGTGGAGAGCAAGGTGGTATCCCAAAGATTAAGGTCAGGTGCTCAAGTCATAAGAAGAGATGATGGCTCAGTGAGCTTGTTTATATTGTAACTTTTGGTTGCAAGGTTAGGTAAAGGTCATTAGTCCAGATTATTCCATATTGTAAAAGTCCTTTCCACATCCCAAGACCACTTACAGCTGTTTGGGGGTGGGGGCAGGACAGAGTAATGGTTGGAGGGCGAGAATCCTCTGCTTCTACGAGGGAGTGTCGGTAGCTCCATTACCAGAGATGTAATCTCTATTATTCTGCTGAAGCCATTGCCAGGGCTGTGGGGCCATGGTAATCTCTGTTCCAAACTGAGAAGGGGTGATCATCCTATGCCTGGGGGGAAAAGGCTATACTATAACACTGCCCTTAACCACTTTCTTTCCTGTTCCAAGAGTTGTCTGACTCCAGGAAATACGGGGTTGCTGAACTTACATTTACTGTTGATTAATGCTATGCTTTGAATATGAAGTATTCACCAAAAGGCACATGTATTGAAGGCTTAGTACCCAGCTGGTGAATCCTGAGGACTTTGACCTAATCAACAGGTAAATCCACTGATGCACTTATAATTTGATATGTTACTGGGAAATGGCACAAGCCAGAAGTTGGGACCTGGTTGGGGGGAGCAAGGCACTGAGGAGAGTGTCTTTGAGGGTATAATCTTGTCCCTAGCTCCTTCTCATGTGTCTCTGCTTCCTGGCTATGGGAATGATTTCTGGGAGAGAGAGTCTATAACAAGCCTTTACAAACTTAAATTTCATATAACCTTGTAAGCCAAGTTAATTGTATGTTTTGAGAACATTTAGAACTATGTATTCCTTCTGTTCACATACTGAGTACACAGCCTATTTAGAATTAACTGATCTCTAAGAAAAACAATGTAATGAGTCTTACAATGATTTAGAGTCCTGATGTAATTAACTCTTAAAAGCTAAGCTGAATGCATAGCATTTTAAAATAGCTTTTATTTTTATTTTTTAAAAACATTTTATTTTTGGATGGGGGGTGATGCTGGAGAGATGACTCAGCTTTTAAGAGCGTTGGTTATTTTTGTAGAAAACCTGGGTTTGGTTCCCAGCACCCACATGGCAGCAAACAAAGTCCACAATTCCAGTTCTAGGGGATCTGACGCCCTCTTATGGCCTTGAGAGCTTTGCACAACATGGGTACACTTATACATGCAGGCATAACACTCATATCTGTAAAATAAAAATAAATATAAAAAACTTTTTTTTAAAAAAAGCTGGGTGTGGTGGCTTGCATCATTAATCCCAGCACTCAAGAGACAGAGGCAGGTGGATCTCTGTGAGTTCAAGGCCAGCCTGGTCTACATAACAAGTTCCAGGCCAGCTGGGGCTACAGGGAGACCCTGTCTATAGGGTATTAACCACTTTGGGAACTAATTTTTGTTTTTGAGATAGGGTCTCATCCTAAACTCTAACTGGCCTGACTGGCCTGGAACTGGAACTCACAGAGATCTGCCTGCATCTGCCTTCCAAGTGCTGAGATTAAAGGCGTGCATCATCATGCCTAGGTAACATAATTCTTTTTATTTATTTTTTTGGTCTTTTTGGAGACAGGAGTGCTGGGATTAAAGTGCCACTATGCCTGGCCCTTGGCTAACATAATCTTAAAGTTCCTTTTTCTCCAATTTTTCCTCTTTTTTTGAACTATGATAATCAGCCTTCTGGTTATCTGATTTGTTAATTAAATAAAATTTTATAAGTACTCACTGTATTTTTATACTTATATTTTTTCACATTTTGCAAATTATCTTTGATATAACTATAATCCAAATTATTGCTTTTTGAAGATCTTTTGTAGCCCCTGACCTCAAACTTCCTATGTAGCTGAGGATGACCTTGAACTCCTGATCCTCTTGCCCCTACTCCCAAATACTGGGATTATAGGTATGTGGTACTGTTTGGTTTATTCAGTGCTAGAGATGGAAACTGGGGCTTCCTGCATCCTGAGTTACATCCCAGTCTATCCAAAATATATTTTTGAAGCCTCTTTAAGACAGGGTCTCACTATGTAGCCTTGGCTGGCCTAAGCTGGCCTTGACTTCACAAAGATCCATCTGCCTTGGCCTCCCAAGTACTGGGATTAAAGACATGGCCACTGTTCCCAGTCTCAAAATAATTATATTTAAAAAAAATAACACAGGGGGGCTGGAGAGATGGCTCAGCGGTTAAGAACACTGACTGTTCTTGCAGAAGACCCAGGTTTCAATTCCAGAACCCATGTGGCAGCTAACAACTGTCCATAACCCCAGTTCCAGGGGATCTGACAACCTCTTCTGTCCTCCCTGGGCATTGCATGACACGGGTGCACTTACATACATGCAGGCAATACACGCATACACATAAAATAAAAAAATAAATAAAATTTAAAAATAATAATAATACAGATTGCCTTCCTACCTCTTTGCCTCTGATCCTTATAAAATTTCCTTCTTCAAGACTCAATTGAAATGAGATGTAGAGACTCATGGTTACAATCCCAGAACTCAGGAGGTTGATCCAGGAGGATCAGGAGTTTGAAGCCAGCCTTGGCTACTGGAGATCCTGCCTCAAAATTCCAATGAACTGAAATGAAATAATAAATAAAACGACTTAACTAAAACCCATCCCTCATGAAACTTCCTACAGTCGTCATACTTAATCCTTCCTCGGTCAAGCCTTCCTCAACCCTTCCTGTTCCGCTCCAGGTAAATCTTTTTTCTTCCCACACAGAAAATCAAGTTTTATTGGCTGTCTCCTTACAGTATTTTTCAAATTTTAATTTGCATACAAAACCCCCTATTGCGTTGTATCTTATTCAGAGGCAGCTTCCAATTCAGAAAGTCTGGAGTGCAAGCCTAAAACTCTGCATTTATAACAGGTCCAGGGTAATGATGCTGCCAGTCTGCGGACATTACTTAGGTACCTTCATTTCTGGGGCAGGTTGCAGCACTTTGCATATAGATTAATGAATAATTTCTAGATTCAGAAGTCCGATCGATGGCCATAGGAACACAATGTTGCTTGCTTTGAGATGTGAGCCTCTCCCTTACCCCATGGATGGAACCCACTAGAATTTACTTTCTTCTCTTTGTGATCATGTCTTGGCCATGTTATCTTGGGGAAGTTGTTACCTTCCCCAATTTCCCTCTTTTCTGAAATGGGATCACTAATACCCATGTCAGTGTAGCTTTTCAAAAGAATGGAATAAGATAAAGAAATGTCTCCAGAAAAGGTCTGGGTAATCTGATGACTTTATCAGGACAGGGGAAAAAAACGCCTGACGGACAGTGGCTGATAGCCACGGAAGCAGCTGCCTGAAGCTGGCTCCAGCGATACAGTTTACATCATTATCTGTTAGAAATGTTTGACTTCCTGCTTCCAGTCTAGCATGTAAGGAGCCCAGGAGTCACCACTCCATCCTAATGATAAGTAATCAGCTTAGCAAGCTGAAAAAAAAAAAAATCAATTAACTCTTCTTGCGTCCAACAGAGAGGTCAAATGACTTTATTTGACAACCAACCATGGCTCCCAAATGAGAGATAGACAGATGCGATACAGAGACCCACATCTTACTGGAGCAGAGACCTTTTGGAACAAGTCCTGGGGTTGAATAATGTGAACTGTATTTGATGAATTTCTGGCGTCTCTGTGTGACAGCTCTGGGAGTTGAAAGCTCCAGGGAAACCCCCTTCAGAGGGAGTCCCAATGTGTCTGTGAGTTTGATCTCTGGCACTGTACGAGGTCTTCACAGTTGAATATCAGAGAAAAACAAAACCTTGTAATTTAGGAGTAACAGGGAAAAAGAGCCATTTTGAAACAGGACCAAACAATTTATATTAAAGCCTGTCCTCAGAGAAATTACCGTACCAGAGACTAATCTGCCAGGGTATTATCAGAGCCTATCTTACCTAAAGGAAGGGAAATACCAAGACCAGTCCCCTCTACCCTTCCACACAGGAGAAAGAAAAATGCACCTCCCTGAAGCCATCTGTCCTGCCGGTGAGTGGAGTAGGCTTGGAAGTACTGGTGAAGTTCGCAGCCCAGGGGCAGGATCTTTGTGAGACTGAGAACTACTCATAGGAGAACAGAATGGTTTCCTTTCCCCAACACCTTAACACTGTGTGACTGGAGTCACTGCAGTTGCTGTTACCTAGCACATCCTGTCCAGCTTTCAATAAACTACAAGGTAAAGCAAGGTGTGGTTTTGCACATATATGATGCTACATGTGGGAGGTAGGAGGATCAGGAATTGAAGATCAGCTTCTGCTAAATAGAGGTTTGAGGCCAGCATGGACAACATGAGATCCTGCCTCAAAAAAAAAAAAAAAAAGAAAAGAAAAGAAAAGAAAAGGGCCACACATGCTGGCACTTGAGTCAAAGGCAGGCAGATCTCTGTGAGCTTGAGGCCAGCCTGGTCTACATAGCAAGTTCCAGGCCAGCTAGAGGTACAGGGAGACCCTCTCTCAAAGAGACCAAACAAACAAACAAAAAAAGAGAAACAAGAATAAATGGAAATAAAACACAAACCACAGTTTAAAGAGACTAAAATGAAATATGATAGGGATTTAGATTTTTCAAATCACAAATTGCAAAAATCTATTATGCTAATTGGTTTAATGAAAAAACTGGACAATATGCCAATTCAAGTAGCAATGTAAACAAAGAGATAGAAATTAAAAAAAATAAAAAAGAAATACTAGAGATAAGGAAACATCCATAGAACTGGTGGTGCGGGCCTCTAATCCCAGCATTCAGGAGGCAGAGGCAGGTGAATCTCTGTGAGATCAAGGCCAACCTGGTCTACACAATGAGTGCTAGCCTAGCTCATCGATGATAAAATTAATATTGTGAAAATGACCATCCTATCAAAAGCAATTTACAGATTCAAGGCAATCTCAATAAAAATCCCCATAACAGTCTTCACATGAATAGGAAAAAACATACTAAAATTCAAACGGAAGTACAAAAGACCACATATGGCTAAAGCAATCCTGAGCAAAAGAAGCAGTGCTAGAGGGAGTGCCATGCCAGACTTTAAGATATATTCCAGAGCCATAATGCTAAAAACAGCATGGTACTGGCACACAAACAGACATGAGATCAGTGGAACAAAACAGAAGATCCAGACATGAGCACAGATAATTACAGCCACCTGATATTCGACAAAGATCCTAAAAATACACACTAAAGGAAAGGCAGCATCTTTAACTTTAACAAATGGCGCTGAGAAAACAGGTTGCACACATGTAGAAGAATGAAATTAGGGCTGGAGAGATGGCTCAGCAGTTAAGAGCACTGGCTGCTCTTCAGAGGACCCAGGTTTGATTCCCAGAACCCACATGGCCAACAACTGTCCCTAACTCTAGTTAGGGGGTCCAACACCCTCTCTGACCTCATTGGGTACCGCAGGGCACAGCAACACATGAAGGCAATATACTCTCACACATTAAATAAAAATAATAAAGTATTCAAAAAATTTAGAAAAAGAAATTATAGCCATATGTATCACCCTGTACAGAAAACAACTCCAAATGGATCAAAGACCTCAGTGTGAAACCTGAAAACCTGAAACTGCCAGAAGAAAAGATAGGCAGCACCTGGAAGACAGAGGCGCAGGAAAGGACTTTCTGATCAGGACTCTTTTCACTCAGGAATTAAGGTCAACAATGGACAAGTGGGTCCTCATTAAACTAAAAAGCTTCTGTACAGCAAAGGAAACAGTCAACCAAGTGAAGTGGAAGCCCACAGAGTACGAGAGTCTTTGTCAGCTGTACATCCGATAGAGGATTAATAGCCAGAATATGCAAGGAACTCAGAAAAACAATCATGAAAACAAATGATCCAAATAAAAACTGGGCTATGGCTCTGAACAGAGACTTTTCAAAAGAAGAAACAAAAATTGCTAAGAAATGCTGGGTGTGGTGGCGCACGCCTTTAATCCCAGCACTTGAAAGGCAGAGGCAGGTGGATCTCTGTGAGTTTGAGGCCAGCCTGGTCTACATAGTGAGTTCAGGCTAGCTGGGGCTACAGAGAGACCCTGTCTCAAAAAAAAAAAAAGGCTAAGAAATAGCTTTAAAAGTGTTCAACATCCTTAGCAATCAGGGAAATTCAAACTAAAACTAAAACTGCCTTAAGAATTTATCTTACCCTAGTCAGAATGGCTAAGATCAAGAAAACAACTGATAACAAATTCTGGTGAGGATGTAGGGAGAAGGGAACTCTTATTCATTGCTGTTGGGTCAGTCTGGTGCATCTACTATGGAACTCAGTGTAGAGAATTCTCTACCATATGACCCAGCTATAGCACTCTGGCATATACCCAAAGGACTTAATATCCTACTACAGAGATACTTGCTTAGCCATATTTATTGCCCTTTGTTTCACAAAAGTGAGGAAATGGAAACCATCTAAATGTCCTTCAAATGTTGAATGGATAATGAAAATGTGGTATATATACACAATGGAATTCTACTCAGATGTAAAGAAAAATGAAGTAGTGAAATTTCCAGGTAAATGGGTAGAACTGGAAAACACTATGTTGAGCGAGGTAACCCAGAAAGACAAAGGCTACGTTTTCATTTGTGGAACCTAGTTCTGAGTCCTTACAAGTGACTACAGAGCCAGGAAAGTAGAAGAAGACATGGGGGAGAGGGAGGAGAAGGAGGTCTAGAAAGGAGGATAGGGTACAAGTGCTATCAAAGGGGAAATGGGAAATATGGGGGAACTTTAACTGAGGAGGGGAGGGTCAAACAGAGGAAGACAGACGAGGGACAGATAAATAACACCAAGGATATTTGGAAAAGCCATAGGAAACATTTTATAAGAATGTTTAATATGATAAGAATACTTAATAATGTATATTTTTCTTTTTTTATTTTATGTGTATGAGTGTATTGCCTGCATGTATGTAAGTGCACCCATGTCATGCAATGCCCATGAAGGTCTGAAGAAGGCATCAGATTCCCTGGAACTGGAGTTATGGATGGCTGTTAGCCACCATGTGGTTGGGAATCGAACCCAAGTCCTCTGTAAGAACAGCTAGTGCTCTTAACCTTTGAGCCATCTCTCCAGCCCCAATATATATATTCAAATGTAGTTATGGTTCTTCCCAAGAACCATAAACTACAAAAAACACTCAGTACTAGGAATGGGAAACTTCCCTTTGAGTTGCTGGTCAGGGTAGTCAAAAGACTCCTGAAATAATATAGGCTATTTCCATTGTCCTTGGTTGCCTCACAGAACTTGAAGGTAAGACCCTCTTGTTGAAGACTCCACACATTTCAGACACAGGACGTGGAGGAATTAGACTGGAAGTGACCTGAAAGACTCCTAATAGTTCAGACTCCTCATAGTTCAGAAAGTGCTAGGCAAAATGTCAAGAAAGAAAAGCAATCAGTAGTCCTACCCCAAGGTTAGGCCTATGAACAACAACAACAACTGGCCCAGCAAGATATCCCTAAAGGTGCAAGAGTGGCACTTTTTTCTTGGAGGTAACAATTGTCTAATTGGGGTTACAACCCACTTGATAGGAGAGAGTTCATGCCTGGTAAACCTGTCCAAATACCCACGACTGGAGAGATCATATGCCCTAGAGGAGAACCTACTCCTGCCATTTCCCTAAACCAATACAATTTCTAACTGAATTCTAAAAATGTATCCTTTGGGCTGGAGAGATGGATCAGTGGTTAAGAGGACTGGCTGCTCTTGCAGAGAACCCAGGTTCGAATCCCAGCACCCACACGGCAGCTAACAACCATTCCATAAGTCCAGTTCCAGGGGATCTGATGCCCTCTTCTGACCTCTGCAGGCACTGTATGACACAGGTGCACTTACATACATGCAGGCATAACATTCATACACATTAAAAAAAAAAAAAGTCAAAAAATTTAAAGGAAAGAAAAACTGATTCTTAAACCCACAGATAAGTGAAGCTCTCACCTCTCATCGAAGAAACTTCTTTTTGAAACAGATGAAGACAATTACAGAGATCTGAAACTGGTCAAAATTCAGACAGTAAGTGATCATGAGATGCTCAGCCCCAATTGATACATCTATAATGCAAACCTTACACCTAAGGCTTGCAGACCATCACAGAAGAGGGAGAAGAAGGATTGTAAAAGCCAGAGTATCAGGATGCCTGCTGAGAAGATAGTATCTTTCAGACACGACACCCATGAAATCTCAACATGAGTTGTCTAAAAAGACCTGCGTAATGACAACAGCTGATCCACCAATGTAGATGGGGAGTTCCACAAGGCCACACCTCTCGATGAAGAGCAACAGGCAATTTATGGCTGCTGAGAGGAGAATCAGTTTTCTCCAGGGTTGAGCTTCTTGCTGGGCGATCCATCCCAAGTCCAAGTTGTCAGCCCTAAACACACACACATACACACACACACACACACACACACACACACACACATATGTAACAATAACAATTAAGGGAGAGGTCAGGCTATTAAGAGGGAGTGAAGGGAGCATGGGAAGAGTTGGAAGGGGAAAAGTGAGGTGTAAAAAATAATGGACACAAGACATGGTGGTACACACCTTTAATCCCAGCACTCAGAAAGCAGAGGCAGGCGGATCTCTGTGAATTCAAAGCTAGCCTGGTCTACATAGTGAGTCCAAGCCAGCTGGGGATACAGGGAGACCCTGTCTCCAAAAAAGCCAAGGGGGGGGGGAACCTGATGGACACCTAGTAGTCATGTGTGAAATTCTTTAAAAAATTTAAAGAAAAAAAGAAAAAAATCAAGAGGGGTGTAGTGGCACATGGTGTTAGTCCCAGCTCTCGGGAGGCAGAGGCAGGAGGATCTCTGTGAGATCAAGGCTAGGCTGGTCTACATAATGCTACATAATGAGTTCCAGACCAGCTGGGGCTATAGGGAGACACTGTCTCAAAATTAATTAACTAATTTAAGAAAGGAAAATATCTACAGAGGAGGGGATTACCCTTGAGGCGTTAATTAATAGACTGAATACAATTGTGAAAAGAATCTCTGAGCCTAAGGATATAACAATAGAAACTTACAAACTGGGCTGGGGTTGTAGCTCAGCTGATAGAGTGCTTGCCTATTAGGCTTAAAGCCCTGAACCACATAAACTGTGTGTGATAGTAAACACTTGTAATCCTGGCAGTCAGGACTTGGAGGCGGGAGAACCTGAACATCAAAGTCATCCTCAGCTACATAGCAAGCTGGAGGCCAGCCTGGGCTACATGAGACCCTGTCTCCAAAACTGAAAAACAAAGAAAGAAAAATGACTGGTTCCAGTGATGGATGGGGGTGTGGGGAAAATAATGGACAAAACTCCAGAACAGCTGTGAGACATCATAAAAGGTGGTGCGGTGCCAGAAGAAAAGAGGACCAACAGAAATACTTGAGGCAATAGTGATTGGGAATGTGCCCGAATTAATGTCAGACACCAAACCACAGATCCAGGAATCTCAGAGACTACCAAGGAGGTGAGGGAAATAATCACAAATCTCTTCTCTCAAAAGAATGACCGCAGGAATGTACCTCTGTAATGCTGTTTTGTAATCACTCTCACCTTGGAAAACTTGTTTATGCAAAGACCCAGTTGCTTTCAAGGAACTTAATGGCCGGGAACAGCCGACTGGGTCCCCTTTCATTTCCTTCATTTCCTTTCTTTTTAACACTAGCTGTCCTCAGACAGAGGTCTGATCCTCACAATAGGGAATAAGACACAGTACTCTTGTGTTAGGGTAAAAAACCTATCAAATATTCTACTTGGTGTGCTTGTTCACTACCAATGCAAGACAACACACCCTTTTGCAAAAGTAAAAGTAGCCTTGCGGAGTGACTTGCTTTGTCCATGTGTTCTTTGTGTGGTACCTGTGGGGTCCATGGATCCCATATTTTATTTCTAACAAAAGATACATGCAGAAACAAAAATAGCTATACCTACAAATGCTAGGGTTGCAGCTCAGTTGCAGAATGCTTGTCTAGCATGCCCTGGGTTTGATTCACAACACTGCAGAGAAGAAAGTTGCTTCTGGGGCTGGAGAGATGGCTCAGCAGTTAAGAGCACTGGCTGTTCTTGCAGATCAGGGTTTGGAATCCCAGCACCCACATGGTGGCTAACAATCATCCCTAACTCCAGTTCCAAGGGATCCAATGCCCTCTTCTGTCCTCTGCAGGCACTGCAGGACACGGGTGCACTTACATGCGGGCATAACACTCATACACATAAAATAATTAAATTAAATTAAAAAAGAGAAAGTTGCAGGCCGGCACCAGGCAGGGCTGGGACCAGATCACCGCCCTGCTCTGCTGAGCCGAGAGCGAGGCCGGGGTGTGGGGGTGGTGGGGGCCATGGCCCTCGCTCCACCTTCTCCCATCTTGAGCTAGGAAAATCCCTGGGGCTGGGCCCCCCTCGATCCCACCCCCGGGGCCCTCAGTGCCCCCAAACCCCTTCCTGCATGAGTTACACCTCTCCCACCTCCAGAAGGTTAAGTTCTGCCTCCTGGGGGCACTTCTAACCCCAGTCCGAGCGCTTCTACTCTTTATCGTCCTTTCTCCTCTGGCCCTTCACCTGGCTCCAAGTAGCAGGTCTCACTGAGGAACAGCTTCAGGAACCAATTACAGAATGGAGGAAGACTGTATGCCACAACGGGGTTCTAGGCCTGAGCCGCCTGCTCTTTTTCCTGCTTGGCTCCCTCCGAATTCGTGTTCGAGGCCAGTGGGCCTCTTGCCTTAAAAACCTCTGTCTTGGTTGCTGCCCCCGACTCCACTTTCTTTGATCCAATTGTTCTGCTACCTTGTGACCTGCCCAAGGTTGTGTCCCGAGTGGAGAACCTTTTGGTGCCGGTCATTGGAGCCCTTCTTAGATTCAATCAAGCCATCCTAGTGTCCTGGCATGACCCAGCTTCTCCTCGCGGAGTAGTGGAGGAGGTCCATAGGCGGGCTACCTCGGGAGGCAAGTGGCCTCAGGTACTATTTTTTCCTGAAGGCACCTGTTCCAACAAGAAGGCGTTACTTAAGTTCAAACTGGGAGCCTTCATCTCTGGGGTACCTATACAGCCTGTCCTCATCCGCTACCCCAACAGTCTGGACACCACCAGCTGGGCATGGAGGGGCCCTGGCCTACTCAAAGTTCTCTGGCTCCAGCCTCCCAGCCCTGCAGCATGGTGGAAGTAGAGTTCCTCCCTGTGTATCAGCCCAGCCCTGAGGAGAGCAAGGACCCCACCCTCTATGCCAATAGTGTCCAGAGAGTCATGGCTCAGGCCCTGGTCATTCCAGCCACTGAATGTGTTTGTAGGGAGCTTGCCTGTGATTGTGGTGGGTCAGCTGAAGGTAGCATTGGAGCCACAACTCTGGGAACTGGGCAAGGTGCTTCAGAAGGCAGGGCTGTCCCCTGGCTGTGTGGACACTGGGGCAGAGCCAGGCCTGAGTCGAATGATCAGCCAGGAAGAGTTTGCCAGGCAGCTACAACTCTCAGATCCTCAGACAGTGGCTGGAGCCTTCAGCTACTTCCAGCAGGATGGTAAGGGTTTGGTGGCTCTTGCATTAGCAGCTCTGGATGGGGGCAGGAGCCTGGAGGAGTTGACTCACCTGGCATTTGAGCTCTTTGCTGAAGAGCAGGCAGAAGGACCTGGCCTTCTGTTATACAAAGATGGCTTCAGTACCATCCTGCACCTGTTGCTGGGCTCACCCCACCCTGCTGCCACAACTTCGCATGCCGAGCTGTGCCAGCCTGGATGCAGTCAAGGACTCTCCCTCAGTCAATTCCAGAACTTTTCCCTCTACGACCCACTCTATGGAAAGCTCTTCAGCACCTACCTGGAGTCCCCAACACAAGCCTTGAAGCACCTCCCAGATACCAAATGCCTCATCCCCAGGCAGCCCCACCACCCTGGCCAATGGGACTGTGCAAGCTCCCAAGCAGAAGGGTGGACTGAGCACCTCAGCTTCCCATCCTTCCTCAGCTCAAACCCAGCCCTGCTCTCAGGATAGTGCCAGGGACTACCCTATGCCTCAACCGATCTGTACCTGTTTGATTTTTTTTGTTATCATTGTTTGTTTTTTAAGTTTATTTTAATTTTTTGTTCGGTGGGGTTTTTTGTAAAAGACTATTTTATATATAAATATAAATATATATCTATTTTAAAAAAAACAAGAAAGTTGCTTCCAGTTTTGTGAACATTACAATTCAAACTAAAAACTAGACCTATGTTTATAATACTCAAGTTTTATAAAATTGGATAAAGAAAAAATTCTTGAAAGAAGCCAGGTGTGGTGGCATATGCCTACAATCCCAGATCTGTGTGAGTAAAGACAGAAAGATCATAAATTCAGAGATCCTAGCAGACAGCCTGAGAGGGTGGGTTATGACCTCCAATCGGTGTAGTGACTCTGATCTCAGCAGACCTCCAGAGAGTGCCAAGTTCTGGCCTCCCTCTGGCCTCTCTCTGACGAGGGGCTGAGAACGCAGGGGACTGCCTGAGTGCCCCCGAATCCTGCCTCCATGTGATGGTCCTTTTAATAAGATGATGCTATACAGCAGTCCCTTCTGCATGAAATAACTACCATCATCACAACTTCAGCTGAGCCTGACTGCTAAACATAGTCAGAACTGGGCTTGTTGACGGTTGTGCTCATTCATTAAAGGAGGGCCAGGCAGGGCATTGGACCCTCACCACATTATCCAGCCACTCTTCCCAGCCAACTGTATGTAATTTGACCCTAATCACACGTGGCCTCCGGGATTTGGGGAGGGCTAAAGTATACAATCTGGGGAAGGCTAGGAAGAGAAGGCATGACCCATGCTGCGTAAAGGCTTTCCAGTGCGCATACCCTCAGGTCATACATACCTACACCTCAGCAACCCCTCAGTTATCTTGGTAAGATAAGCTTGATAAATTCATTGGTCCCCAGTAAAACTTTAATCAAACACTGTCTTGACATTAGAACCTTAACAGGGAACGAGCATCGTTTAGCATCCCCAAGAAAAGAAGTCTCACAACAGATGGAAAATTTGTTAATGCTATTATGTCTCATAATTATTTTTTTAAAAAAGAAAATGAGAATGTAAAAGATGTTAAAAGGATATGGGAATGGAAATATTTTCCAAAATAGAAAAAATGAGGACGCCTAAGCAAGTGATAAAGGTCTGTTTAGGTTTGTTATGCTATATAAAGGATGAGACAAAAATAATATACACATAATCTTAACATGTCTATGGTCATAGTTTAGTCAACTAGTTTAAGGAACAAAATATGTCTTTAGTCAAAGTTTACCTGAGAATATTTGGTTTTTCACCCAAGCCTTATCCACATAGCACATGATAATTAAAAGTAGCAGACTGGTGGAACTAACCTTATTGGATGTTTAACAGCCATAGTTTGAGGCCTATACTAATGTGGTCAGAGGGACTTAAAGGACAGTTTTTGCCCCTTGCCCTTCAAGGTTGACAAAGTTCCAAGAACAGCTCTCAAAATGTCCTGTAACTGTGGTGAGTCACCTGTCCTCTTGTTCAGGGAGGCCATGAAGACCCCATGAGATGAACTTGAACCAGTGTCCAGTCTACAAAGAGGAGGGTCAACTCAGAGGAACCAGTGTCCAGTCTACAAAGAGGAGGGTCATCTCATTCACACTTCCAAGTGAAGCCAGACACGGTCGAGCAGGACCTTTGACTTACCTTCACATAGATGGAACTGGTAAAAGAAAGGAGCCAAGAGCTCCTCCCAAGCCCATGTGACTCCTAGGGAATAGATCCTGAAATGACCTTAAATGTAAAAATAAATTGATTTATTTGGGCCAACTATATGGTCTTAAACACCCAAAAGGAAAGTATAACCGAAGAGTAAAATCATCGGTGAATTTCTTCTTCCTTTTTTTTTTTTTTTTTTTTTGGTCTTTTTGAGACAGGGTCTCCCTGTTGCCTGTAGCCCCAGCTGGCCTGGAACTCACTATATAGACCAGGCCAGCCTTGAACTCACAGAGATCCGCCTGCCTCTGCCTCCTGAGTGCTGGGACTAAAGGTATGCACCACCACACCCGGCTCTAACAACCATTTGTAACTCTAGTTTCAGGGGATCTGACACCCTCTGCAGGCATTACATGCACATATAAAAAGTTATTTAGACAATTATTTCTCATTGATGATTTTGTTCCTAATCAGAAAGTGCTGCTCAGGTGTAAGATTTCAAATCTTGGTCTTTAATACTGTAGTACCCACCTGTAGCTAAGGGAGACATCCAGCTATTGTTCTAAAATGATGGATAAATTTGTTTACTCCCTCTATCTATAAGCCTTTGAGGGGGAACTCACACTGATTCTAACCACTCCAACAGCTATCAAAATACCTGAAAGGAAATCCTGAATCCATCACTCTAGAGTCCAGTGTTGGAAGACAAAAGAAAAATGAGGAGGAACCCAATAGAGGGATGGTTTTGAAAGCCCTTGTCAAGAAATTCCAGTGGACTCTCATATGAACATTTCAAAATTGCCCTATTCTGACTTTTTTCTAGTTCCCTGTCTAGAATTGTAATGCTAATTACTCTTGCCTTTATTCCTCCTTCACATCTCCTATTTACAATTCAAAGACTTTCTTTCCCTCCTCCAGAAATAAGAGTTATGCAATTTGCGAGTTTTTTAGATAGACCCACTGAAGGGATACTCCAGTTGCCTCACCCTGCATCCACGTTCAGCATGGAAGAAGTCAGAGCAGTCTGCATCCCTATTCCCTGTTGGCAATTTGGGTAACCTCTTCAGAGGATGGTGTGATAAGAATAGGAGGTAGGAACTGGCCAGGCAGTTAGGGTAAAAAGACCCCAAAGAATATTACATGATTTTACACATATAAGGAATCTAAAAAATGAACCTTTGCAAGTCTAGAGGAGAATAGTAGTTTCCAGAGGTTGGGCAGAGATGAGAAGGAGAGAGCTTGTATCTAATCCTTAAAAGATTTTAGGGTTACCTCTTCAGAGGGGGGAATGTTAGAGTAGCCAAAAGCCCCATCAAAAAAAAAAATAGTAAATCAAAGAAGAAAGAGTACCTGAAGTTATCAGAAAAAAGTGATGGGGAGCTATGGGAGGAGTTGGAGGAGAGGGAGTGGACATGGATTTGATCAAAATACCTTATGTGCATGTATGAATTTCTCAATAAATTATTTATTAAAAAAAGAAAGAAAGAAAGAAAGATCATTAGTTCAAGGCCTGTCGGGACTACGTAGCAAGTTCCTGGCTAAAAAAAAACAAACAAAACAAAAACAAAGAAAGAAAATGGAATAAACACATGGACTCTCAAACATTGGAAGTCAGGAAGCAATCTTAAAGGAATGTTACTAGGGTAAGGAAGCCAGTCTGAAAAGGTGGCAGGCTACATGATCCCAGCAGGATCATGATAGAAGAGGCAAATCCATGGAGACTGTGAAAAGCCTGGTCTCACCAAGGGCG
This sequence comes from Nannospalax galili, assembly GCF_000622305.1. NCBI lineage: Eukaryota > Metazoa > Chordata > Mammalia > Rodentia > Spalacidae > Nannospalax > Nannospalax galili. The sequence goes on along the minus strand of NW_008350255.1, from coordinate 517,964 downwards.
AGGGTATGGAGAGGCAGAGTTTGGGGTAGTTGAGCTGATCTGCCTTTCACTGTATTGTGACACGTGCCATACATTTGTCAACACACAGTAAATGTACTAAAGTTTCACTAAGATTCAACCCTAATGCTAACTATGAATTGGGTCACAATGTATTAATACAGGCTCACTGTGACTATACCACCTTATCATAGTAGAGAGGGAAGGAGGAAGGAAGGAAGGGGGAGGGAAGGAAAAGGAGCGAGAGAGAGAGAGAGAGAGAGGGAGAGAGAGAGAGAGAGAGAGAGAGAGAGAGAGAGAGAAGAGGGAGAGAGAGAGAGAATGAATGTAGCGACAGCAGTTATACAGGGATTGTGACTTTCTTCTCAAGTTTGCTGTGAACCTAAAACTGCTCCCAAAATCAAGTTTTATCAGTTAAGCATTTTTGCTATTAGGAGGCTGAGTCAGAAGGGCTGGTACAAGTTCCAGGTCAGCCTGGTCTTTATATAGAGACCTTGTCTCAAAGAAACAAAACAGAAAGAAACATGAACACCCTTTGTTATTGGTCATCTACAGTTCCTTCCCTCTTCTGTATTTGATTCACCTCCCCTTACCATAACTGTTACAAGGGAATTATTAAACATCTCTGTAGATTCTAGAAAATTCCAAACATACAATAAATACTTGTGGAATGAGTAAGAGCTTTATGGGGTCTCAACGGGGTTCAGGAAACTTACTTCTCCTGTGGACTATTGAAAACAAAAACAGAATAAAGACCTTTGACACTATTAGTTATTTTTCTGTTGCTGTGATAAAATACCATGATCAAGGCAATTTATAGAAAGAAGAGTTCATTTGGACTTATGGTTCCAGAGGGGGAGTCCATAATGGTGGGGGAGGCATGACAACAGGCAGGCCTGGGGGCAGCAGCCAAAACTTTGAGCTCACACCTTCCACTGCAGACAGGAAGCAGAGAGCCAATCAGAAGTGAAATGGCCTCCCCGAGTGACATAGTTCCTCCAAGAAGGCTGTATCTCCTAAACCTTCCCGAACAGTGCTACTAACTGGGGGCCAAGTATTCAAAAACATGAGCCTATGGGGGACATTTCTCATTCAAATCACCACAAAGGCCTTTAACACAACTGAAAAACTTCACTAGAAGATCCTATTAGGTTTTGATTCTTTCCAAAAACTTCATTCTTTAATCTAGACGAGGTTACCTCATGTAGTGTTTGAAGAGCAAGAGTTTCTGGGAAGGGATACATATCTTACAATGGATAAAATCAAAAGAATTCTCAGGGGGCTGGAGAGATGACTCAGCAGTTACGAACACTGGTTGCTCTTGCAGAAGACCTGGGTTCGATTCCCAGCACCCACGTGGCAGCTAACAACTCTGAAACTCCAGTTCCACGGGATCCGATGCCGTCTTCTGACCTCCCCAGGTATTACATGACATGGGTGCACATATACCTGCAGGCAATACACTCATTCACATAAAATAAAAATAATAAATAGGGACTGGAGAGATGGCTCAGCGGTTAAGAGCAATGACTCCTAGCACCCACATGGCAGCTCGAAACCGTCCTTAACTCCCGTTCCAGGGGAATCTGAAGCCCTCTTCTGACCTCTGTGGCGTTGCACGACACTGGTGCACTCATATACATACAGGCAATACACTCATACACATACAATAATAAATAAAAATATTTTAAAAAAATAATAAAAAAATATTTTTTAAAAGTCGGGCATGGTGGTGCATACCTTTAATCCCAGCAGTCTGGAGGCAGAGGCAGGCGGATCTTTGTGATTTCAAAGCCAGCCTGGTCTACATAGTGAGTTCCATAAATAAATAAATTCTCAGTACTAAATCCAGGCATGAGACAGAGTGACTGGAACTCTTTTAACATTGCTTATGGAAATAAAAAATTGTATAGCCATTTTGGAATTTTTTTGGAATTTATTATACAATTAACATATATTTAACTGTAATACCTAGCAATTTTCTTTCTAGTTATTTATCCAGAGAAGTAAAAACGTGTTCTTTTAACACTTGAGTATTTACAGTGGCTTTATTTCTAATCATCAACACCAGGAAACATCCAAATGGCATTCAATTGGTGCATGGACAAACTCTGGTACATCTATTCAATGAAATACCAGTGAGCAGTTGGGGGGAAGGAGCTATTGGTATGGGCAATGTCACGGATGCATCTTGAATGCAGCACTCTGCAAAGTGAAATGAGACAGACTCAGCTGTTCACACAAGGTATGGCTCCACTTACATGACACTCACCGAACGGCAACACCCACAAGGAAATGCTAGGGGGTGAGGGTAGTGGTTGGTGCAACTCAACAGGAGGGAGGTTGGGGCGGGGGACGATCTTGAGTGTGATCGTGGTTATTCAATCATACAAGTTTGTCAAAACATACAGGATTTTAGACTAGGAAATGGAGATTTACTATGCATAAACTATAGTTGAATAAGTAAGACTTTAACGATGTAGCTAGTTGCTAGGACGATGGTCGATAAAGCAGTTATCCCAGAGCCGATGTTAATTCCATAACTGAAACCAAGGAAAACGATTCTTCCACAAGTTCCAGGGAAGCTCATGCTGAACCAGAAGAAGATTATTATTAATTATTTAATTTATAATTTAATTAAACGCATGCCTTCCAAATGCATGCCTTTAATCCCAGCACTCCGGAGGCAGAAGCAGGCTAGCGAGTTCCAGATCAGCTGTGGCTACAGGGAGACTCTGTCTCAAAAAGACAGAAAGAGAAAAGAAAAGAACAAATGCTGCAGGAACCAGAGAAGAAAAATGTCCAGTTCCTGCTCACAGTGGGCTCCACAGCCTCAAAAACAGGAGTAAGAAAAAGACAGGGACAAGATAACACAGTCTTTGATAGTAAAGAATGGAAACCAGGTGTGGTGGCTCGTGCCTGCCGTCCTCATACTAGGGAAGCTGAGGCAGGAGGATCCGTCCAAGTTTGAGGCCAGTCTAGGCTATATATATAAAACTTTTTAATTAAAAAATTATTTTAAAATTATATGTGTATAAGTGTTTTGCTGGGCATGGTGGCACACACTTTTAATGCCAGCACTCAGGAGGCAGAGGTAGGCAGATCTCTGTGAGATCGAGGCCAACCTGATCTACATACCAAGTTCCAGGCCAGCTGGGTCTCAGGGAGACCTTGTCTCAAAAAAAGTAAGACCAAGGGAAAAAAAAAAAGCACATGTTTTGACTGCATGTATGGAAGTGTACCATGTGCGTGCCTGCAGAGGGCAGAAGAGGGTGTGTCAATCCCCTGGAATTGGAGCTATAGATGGCTGTTAACTGTCACGTGGGAACAAAACTCTGGTCCTCCACAAGAACAGAATGTGTTCTTACCTCTGAGCCATCTCTCCATCTAAAAAAAATTTTCAAAACAAAAGAATGAGTACAGTGTGTCATTTAATGATAGGTACGCTCTAAAGAAGGTGTCACCAGGTGACTTTATCATTGTGAGATCATTAACCTACTTACTAAACCTAGACAGTGTAGGTCTGTCACCTGACATGGCTTTTACATAGTATAAAGGGACATAGTTACATGAGTCATATGATGTTGTGGCTAGAGGAATGTGATGTCATGTTCTACAGAAAAATGTTTTTATAAATAGAAAGAGCATACCAAAATAATAATAAAAAGCTAGGCATGGTGACATGCACCTGTATCCCAGGATTCAGGAGGTTGAGACAGGAGGATTACCACAAATTGGAGGCCATCTTGTTCTATCCCACAAATTCCAGGCCAGCCAGGTGTACATAGTGAGACCCTGTCTCAGAAAACAAAACAAAATAAAAATAATGGTAAAAAGATACCATGTAGTAAATACGTGAACCAGTACCATAGTCGTTTACCGCCATGAATATTATGTACCATAATAATTATGCATTCTATGCTTTTACACTGTGCGTGTAGGTTGCTTTCTCCATCATCACCACACACAAGTGAGTCATGTGCGGTGCTGTGACATCACAATGGGTACCTCATAGCCAGGTGACACTGCACTTTGAAGAGATCCCTTTCATATGACAGAAGAATCCCTATGTCCTGCATGACTATCCATAATTAGACTCTTCATACTGCATCACTAAAAGCAAGAGCCAAGCTCTGTGAATAGTACCTTAGCCTCAGCACTTGGCAGGAGAGGAAGGGTAGGCTTAGGCAGCATTTAGTGAGTGTTTACTCTGGGTGGGGTGCTGATCTACATAATTCAAGTGCCACAGAAACCACGTGACCTAGGCAAGGTCATCCTCCTCCTTTATAGATGAAGCAGCAGAGTCACAGGAAAATTGGCTGCTTTGCCAAGGTCACGGAGCCATTTATAGAGAAGGGATTTAGCCCATGGCAGAATGGCTTCCAACCATGTAGCCTATGAACCATAATAGTGTAAGTATCAATAAGGAGAAACAGTGAGTGAGTCACTGGAACTAGTTGATACACCTGTTACTCATGTTACCTAACATCAGTGAGAAAGTCAACTATATAGAGAGAGGTTAAGCATGCAAAAATTCTGCTTAAGTCTGAGAGAAGCTGGGCATGGTGTACAAACCTGTAATCCCAGCAGTTGGGATGTGAAGACAAAACAGAAGGATCCAGAGTTTAAGGAAATTCTCAGCGACAATGAGTCTGAAGTTAGCCTGGGCTACATGAGACCCTATAGCTAAACAAAAACAAACTGGTAAATAATAGATAAGACCTTTTCCTTTATGTATTTATAATTCCCCCACTTCCCCATTACTAAAGTTATATTATTGAGAGACACAGAGACCTAGAGAGATGCAGAGAGACACAGAGAGAGAAATCCTGAAAAAAAAACAAAACCAAAAAGCATCTATAGTCTCACCACACAGAAGTAACCACCGCTAACATCTTGGCCTGTTTCCTTCCATTCTTTTAAAAACATCTCTTATTTGGGGCCGGAGAGATGACTCAGTGGTTAAGAGCACTGGCTGCTCTTGCAGAGACCTGGGTTTGGTTCCCAGCACCCACAGATGATCCAACACCCTCTTCTGACTTCTGCAGGCATTGCACGACATGGGTGCTCTTACATACATGCAGGCAATACACTCAATACACATAAAATAAAATATTTTTAAAAGTCTCTTATTTGCACAGCTGAGACCCTACTTAGATGTAACTTTGGATCCTGCCATTTCTTTCCCTTCACATCATAGACTCTCCTCACTTGAAGTGGCTGTACAGATCTTACATAATTTATGAGCTGTCCCTTCGCAGTTGGAGCTTAAGGTTGTTTCCAATATTTTCACTAACATAAATAACCCACAATGAGCATGCTAGTTCATAAATCTGTGTATGCACTACAGAGTATTTTTTTAGGATCATTTCCCAGAAATGTAATTGCTGAGTTAGATGTTGTGAATATTTTAAAGACTACGTTAGAAAGTAATATTCCTTATAAGTAGTGCTTACATTCTTCGGAACTAAGTGGAAGGGCTTCCAGGGGGTCAGAAGTTGCTTACATTCTTGTTCCTATGTGGTGTGGGTGGGCGTGGTTGTAAAAGAACTTGCAGCTCTAGCTTGTACATTAACTACTGTAGGACTTCTCTGCTGTGAGCCATGTTTTTTTTGTTTGTTTGTTTGTTTTGTTTGTTTGTTTGTTTTAAATGAACACGTTGAATCTATGTGGTGAATGAAGGGGTGTTTATGGTGCTACTGATCTTTTAAAAAAATATATCTATTTTGTGTGGTGTCTATGTGTGTGGTACAAGCATGTGTGGGTGTGGGTGTGCATACCTGTGTGTGCCCATTTTGGGACCAGAGGAGGAGATCAGGTGTCTTCCTCTGCTATGGTCTGTCTTATTCCCTTAAGACAGGACATCTCTCTGAACTGGAAGTTTACCATTTAGGCCAGGCTGGCTGACCAGTGAGTTCCAGGGACCCACCTGTCTCCATCCTCAGTCCCCAGTGCTGGGGTTGCAGGCGTATGCTGCCATGACCAGCTTGTTTTTGTTATTGTTGTTGTTTTTTTTTGTTGTTGTTGTTGGTTTTTTGTTTTGTTTTGTTTTGTTTTGTTTTTTTTTTTTTTTTTGGTCTTTTTGAGACAGGGTCTCCCTGTGCCCCAGCTGTCCTGGTGTTGGGTTTTTTTTGGGTTTTTTTTTTTTTTTTTTTTTTTTTTTTTTTTTTGGTCTTTTTGAGACAGGGTCTCCCTGTGCCCCAGCTGTCCTGGAACTCGCTATGCACATCAGGCTTGCTATTGTTGTCTTTAAGATTCATTTTATTTGCGAGTATGTGTCTGTGTGTGTATGCCATGTATATGCACTGCCCGTGGAGGCCAGAAGAGAGCGTCAGATTCCCTGGTAACTGGAGTTACAGGCAGTTGTAACCACCTGGACTAAGAGTCCTCCAACCTTGGTCCTCTGGAAGAGCAGCAAATATTCTTAACCACTGAGCTATCTCTCCAGCTCCCATGCCCAGCTTTTTATGTGGCCCTAGGGATTTGAACTCAGGTCCTCAGGTTTACAGAGCAAGTGCTCTTACCCGATGAGTCATTTCCCTACCCTGTATTATACTATTTTTTTCTCTAGTTTTTCTGTTTGTTTGAAAAGCTGTTATAGCCGGGCGTGGTGGCGTACGCCTGTAGTCCTAGCACTTGGGAGGCAGAGGCAGGCAGATTTCTGTGCGTTCAAGGCCAGCCTGGTCTACATAGTGAGTTCCAGGACAGCTGGGGGCTACAGGGAGACCCTGCTTAAAAAAAAAAACAAAAAAAAAACAGCTTTTATAATAAAAAGTTAAAGGAAAGACTGGGGGCGGAGTTCAGTTGGTAGCTTGCTTGCCTGGTGTGCTTGAAGTCCTGACTTGGATCTCAAAATACTGCATAAAACCAGGAGTCCTGGCACAAATATACCTTTAATCCCAGTGCTCTTGAGGGAGAGGGAGAAGCAACAGAAGTTCAAGGTCATCTTCTCTGCTATGGAGCGAGTTTGAGTCCAGCCTGGACTACAGGAGACCCTATCTCAAAACAATTGAGTGTTCCTTTCTTAGGGCACTATGTGTTTCTTCCCTTTTTTCATGTATTCTTTGTATTTCTCAACAAACTATTTACTTTTATTTTTCTAAATAGTGACTATCATATTCATAAGCCTGATGAAAACAGTAAATAAAAGCATTGTGCTTCGCAAATGCAACCTATGGTTTTTACTTAGTCACATATACTAGTACCTCAGAAGCGGGAGGGGAAGTTTCTCAAAGGAAACTTTGATATCTGTCTTGTGACTCAAATTCTGCAATTTATGCTGTGCACAATGTCCTGTGGCCAAAACTACCTCAGGTGTTGCAAAGGGAGATAAAAAGTGATCAGATTGTACTGGGTTTCAGTCTTCTAAACAGGTGTGATTTGGGGAACTTGGTGCCAGGTCACTACAAGAACCTGCTTCTTTGGCAAATTTCTCATGGCCTTCTCTCAAATCCTAACTTTTAAAAAGATTTATTTTACTTTATGTGTATGAGTGCTTTACCTGCATGTACGTATGTCCAGCTGTATGTATGTGTGTATCATGTGCATGCCTGGAACCCTCAGAGGCCACAAGAGGGTGCCAAATCCCCTGGAACTGGAGTTACAGATTGTTTTGAGCCACCATGTGGGTGCTAGGAACTGAACCCAGGTCCTCTGCAAGAGCAGTGAGTGCTCTTAAGTACAGAGCCATCACTCTAGCCGAATTTCTAATTCTAAAAAGTTACTTACTTATTTAATTCTGTATGTGCATGTGTATGTGTATGTCTGTGTGTGTGTATGTGTGTATGCATATGTGAGAGCAGGGAGAGGGCAACTGCAGGAGTCGGTTCTCTCCTTGTACCATGCGGGTCCTGGGGATTGAACCCAGGCTGTCAGGTTTGAAGGCAAGTGCGTAAACCTGCTGAGCCATCTTGCCAGTTCCTTCTACTTTCAGTTTCTAAGGGTACAGACTCATTGAATCTGGATCAACTCAGTGTCAGCAAATAGAATTTTTCCACGTATGACAGAATTCATCTTGTTAAAGAGACACATCAGAGCTCCACTCCATCTCTCTTTCTCTGAAGGGAGAGAAACAAGGCCATGTGACCACACAAAGGGAAGGGGCCATTAGCAGGCCAGAGATGTCTCACTAGAAACAGTTCTGATGATACCCTGGTTTACCCTGATTTGGGATTTTTGGCTTTTTTTTCTTTTTTTTTTTTTTGGTCTTTTTGAGACAGGATCTCCCTGTAGTCCCAGCTGTCCTGGAACTCTCTATGTAGACCAGACTGGCCTTGAACTCACTGAGATCCACCTGCCTCTGCCTCCCGAGTGCTGGGACTAAAGTGCCACCACAATAACTTTTGGCTTTCAAAGTGTGAGAAAATAAGTGTGTGGCTGAAACCACCTGAGCTGCTACTTTGTTAAAGCACTCCTAGCAAAGTAATATACATTTTGATACTGAGAAGTTGAATGTTCCTATAACAAAGTAGAAGTGATTTTGGAGCCGAGTAACAGAAGGGGCTAGACGAGCTTTGAGGAACATGTTCAGAAAGAACCTAAAGTGCCTAGAAGGAACTGGTGGTAAAAATGCAGATGCTAAGGTGATTCTGGCAAAGGTTCAGAAAGAGGAAAGTTGGAAAGAGAGCTTAGTCTCAAACACTTTAGATATTACCATATATGCGGACAAAAATGTAAACATTAAAGGTGATTCAAGCTGAGTGTGGTGGCTCATGAAGCTGAGGCAAAAGGAGAGCCAGGAGTTCAAGGCCAGCCTGGCTAAAGCCGGAGACTCTATTTCAATCAATCAACCAATCAATCAACCAATCAAGGTGATTCTAGGTAGTCTCAGAAACCAATGCTGGCAATCAGAAACATGTTATAAATTGTGTGCTAGTGTTTCATAAAGTAGAAACTGCAAATGTCAAATCTAGATACTGTGTCAGCCTTTTGTTGCTATGACAAAATATTAGCGATAAACAACCTAAGGGGGAAAGACTTATCTTGGCTCACTGTCTCAGAGGTCTCATTTTGGGATCACTTGGCTCCACTGCACTGAGGCCCATGGCAAGACAGAAACCTCATGATAACAGCGTGGGGGTGAGGAAAACAATCCCAAGGATCTAAAATCCTTTTTATCAAAGGAATGATCGCAGGAATGTAACCTAATCCTCTTCTGTAATCTCCCTTACCTTGTAAACTTTTGTACTCGAAGAAGGTTACTGAATTTGATGGCTCAGAGCAGCTGGTCCCTTCCCTTTCCTTCATTTCTTTTAAAACTAGCCAACCTTGAAAGTGAGATTAGACCCCAGCTGATAGGGGAAAGACACAGTACCCTCATTAGGATAGAAACCTATCAAATTTCCTTCAAGATGTGCTTGTTACCAGAATGCAGATATCTACCCTTTTGCAAAAGCAAAAGGTGTTTTGCTGAGTTACTTTTGCTTTATCCAAGTATTTTTTTGTGGGGTATCAGTGGAGACCTTGGTCCCCAGATTTTAGTTCCAACAGGCAGAACTAGCATGATCGTCTCATGATAGTCAGAAAGCAAAAAGAAGTGGGAGGTAGGAAAAACACCCTTCAAAAGCAGGGTCCCAGTGGCCTGCTTCTAACTTGGATGACCTCCTCACAGCCCATGCAGTATGAGCTCGTGAGTGGATTAACCTACTGATGAAGTTAGCAGACTCACGATCCACTCACCTTTTAATGGTCCAGGAGCTAGGGACCAAGCCTTCAACACATGAGCCTTGGGGTTGGGGCTTCATATATTCAATGTACTTAGCTACAATAGTTATTCTTAAGCAAAGCACTAAAGGTACAGCCTGATTTCTCCTTGGTGCTTGTATAAAATTCAAGAATGAGGGGCTGGAAAGATGGCTCGGTAGTCAAGAATGAGACAAATGAAAGGAACTGTGAAAAAACTCTGGAGTTGAAGACTTGGTTCATTCTCAGCCTATTCATTGTACAAAATGAGAAAGTGCAGGCATGGTGTGCACACATTTAACCCCAGCACTTGGAACGCAGAGGCAGGGGGAATCTCTGAATCTCTCTGAGTTTGAGGCCAGCCTGTTTTACATAGGAAGTTTCAGGCCAGCCAGGGATACATAGTAAGACTCTGCTAGAGAGAGAAGGAGGGAGGGAGGGAGGGAGACAGAGAGGGATGGAGAGAGAGCTACAGAGAGAACTTGAGAGTGTGGCTGGTCTGTCCCTGTGGAGATTACCCATGCAGCTAATCAGCCAGTTCAGTACAAGCCAGGAATACAGACAGGATTCTCTTAGCAAAGGCACTGCCTAAGGGAACAGAATCAGGAAGAGATAAAGGAAGGCTGTTGGAGGTCTAGGACTCTATGAACAGAGCAATCTGGCTATTAGGCTTCCTACCTACTTCTCTGGGAAAAAAGAGGACGCATGACCCTGAAGGCATTTCAGTGACATCAGAACTGCTACTCCCATCACAGAAACAAGAGTGTTTTAGAAGGTGGGGTCCTTTTCTCCTTCTGCCCAGTACCTAAGTGGCTTGGCTGTGGTAAAGTGCTGTGGAGGTGAGGCCTCTGGCCAGATCCTCAAGGATGACATTATCCTGTGGTGCCAGTAGACCTGGAGTGCTGATATCCAGTCAAGAGGGAGCATTCTAGCACTTTGAGGAATGCTGGACTTTGCCTGGCTGTGTTGGACTTCTTGGTGCCTTCTTTTTGATTACCCCCTTTTAGAATAGCAGAATTTGGAAGCACATACCTTGGTCAGGTTTCACAGGCTCATAAACAGAGAGGAATTTGACCTCAGGGTAAGCCACATCTCCCCCACCTTCAGCGCCCATCTTGATGATGCTTAGATGAGACTTGGAACTTGGAATTCATGCTGGAGTTGCCTTTGGGGACTGTTGTGACAGGGTGACTATATTTTGCATGAAGAGATAATGATCTTTGGGGGAGTCAGAGGATAGTGTACGATAGACTAAATTGAGTCCCCCCAAATTCCTATGTTGAAACCCTAGCCCTAATGTGACTATATATGGAAACAGTGCCTACAAAAGAGGTAATAAGGTTAAGGGAGTTCAAAAGGATGGGGTCTTACTCAACATAACATTGGCATCTGTAGAAGAAGACACCAGGGCGTCCCTGTACACACAAGGAAGGGGCCAGGAGAAGACACAGTAAGAAGGCAGTCAGTTGTTTATAAGCCAAGAGAATCCTCACTGGAAACTGACCCTGACTGACACCTGGCTCTTGCACATCTAGCTTCCAGACCTGTCAAATTATTCATTTCTGTACTATACCACTAATGCCTTGGTGTGATATAGGTGACTTGTTAAGCCACTGTCTGCTGTCCCATCACAACACCTACAGTCCCTGTCCACATCAATGGCAAGAACCAAATCTTTATTCCCACCCCCCCATGGGTGCTCACAGGGAGATTCTTACAGACCCCCCTCAGCATCATTTTCCAGAGTTCTGAGATGGACACCTTATTCATTTATGCAATCTGGGTTTGACCAGAGGCACAGGAAAAGGCTCCAGGATGGACTTCTGGCACCTCACCTAGGCAAAACTTGCTAAGGAAACTCGACAGATTACTTCTGGTTATCACTTTTTCTGTCCATCGACCATCAAATGAGGCATGTTGAGCTTTAGGTTCTGGAAGGGTGCAGACTTGGATCTGAATTGAGGCTCTTACCTTGGCTGTATGATCTTGGGCAAGTGACTTAGCCTCTCTGGTTTGACTTTTCCAATCTTTAAAACAGAGATGATACTAAAGCCTGTGGTGGCACATATCTTTAATCCCAGTACTCTGGAGGCAGAGGCAGGTGGATCTCTGTGAGATCGAGGCCTGCTCAGTGTACATAATGAGTTCCAGGCCAGCTGTGGCTACAGGGAGACCTTGTCTCAACAAAACAAAACAAAACAAAACAAAACAAGAGATAATGCTAATATCTACTCCACAGAATTATCAGCCTAATTGTTTGTTTTTTGTTTCTTTTTTTTGAGACAATGTCTCATGTAGCCCAGGTTGGCCTCACATTCTACACATACTGAAGGATAACCTTGAACTTCTGATCCTTGTACCCCACCTCCCAAGTGCTGGGATTACAACTGTGCACCACATTCCCAGAAGCTGGGGCTGGAACCCAAGGCTTTGTGCATGAGAGGCAAACACTCAACCAACTGTGATACAGTCCCAGCCCATACTGGACTAATTAAAAAATGTGTCAAAATTCTGGCACATAGAAAAGGTCAATAAAAGGAAGTCCTTTTCCTTGGCCAAGTAAATGAATGCGTCTGACATTGTCTTAGCTATTGTAATTTTCTTAGCGACAGCTCTATTTTCAGGATTCATCTTTAGTTCCACCGAAAACCTTTACCATCCCAAATCCTGTTCCCCCCACTCCGTGTGTGTGTGTGTGTGTGTGTGTGTGTGTGTGTGTGTGTGGATGTGTGTGTGTGTGTGTTTGGTCTAGGTTGTTTCCTTGGCCTGATGTTTCATTTCAGCTTTTCTGGAGCACAGAAATCCTGTCTTCTGGGATTCCTGACTGCAGCCACCCCCCACCCCCACCCCCCAGTCAGAAGAAATGAACTAATGGCTCAGATATGAGTCCTGATAAGAAAACAACTCGGTTTAGCACTCAGTTCTTTGCTTAGCAGTTAACTCTTTCAGGGCCTGCCTCCAAGAGTGGCCGCCTCTCGGGGGCAGCGCTGGAACGAGTTTTCTCAGTTACCAAAGCCCTTAGCAAACAAGGCAGGATACAATAAATCTGCCGCTGCGCAGAGTGGGGTCTGGTTTCACTCCTACAAGCTGAGCCTCGCTTTCTCCCCAGGCCTCATCCACACAGCATCCCCCCTGGGACTCGGACCATCCCTACCCCAGGGTTGGGTGCCCATCACCTGAGTCAATCGGGCTCCCCAGGGCTTCGCGGGCTCCACCCGCAGCCCTCCCTCCAAGCCCTCCGGGCGGCGCCTCCCCTCCTCCACCCCGGCAGAGCCCCGCGGGGCTAGGGGCGGAGCGTCTGGGCCTCCGGCTGGGAGGTTTAAGAGGCTGGCGGCTGTGTGTGGAGCCGCCGCCGCTAGGCCGGGGGCAGGCATGGGAGAGGGCGTGTGATCGCCGGAGCCCTCGCCGACACCATGCCCGGGCGCGCGGGCGCCGCCCGGCTCTACCTGCTGGCTCTCGCTCTGCATCTTCTCCGGCCGCTGGCGGCGCGGGAGCCGGCATGGACCAGAAGTAAGTGGAAGGGCAGTGGGGCGCGTGGCTAGGGGCTTCGGGGTGGCTCTGCAGGCCCGAAGCTCCGGGACCGCTATTTGCTTCCTCGACCCCTCCCGGGGCGTGCGCCCCGCCACCCCCAAACCCAGGAGCCCAGGCTTTGTTCCCGGGTCGTGAGCCGCGAGAGGCAGTGGAAATCTTGAGTAGCAGGAACGAGCCGAAAGCGGCTATCCCCTCACCAGCTGCCTTTCCGTCGCGATCTCCTTCCCCGTGTTCTTTCATCTCTCAGCCTCCTTATCCTGTTTTCCTGCTTTGGGCTTTTCTTTCCCCTCTGTTTTCTCACGGTCTCCATCTCCGTTCCGCCTCCCCCTCCTTTTGCGCCCGATGCTCTAGCTAGCGTGGAGCAGCATCCCTAGCGTCCTGTGCGCACTGCCTAGGGAAGCCGCTCCCTGGGATATTGTGGGGACCCAAATACATACCAGTGGGGTAGAAACTCAAATGCTTCCTGGAGACAGTAGGTATCCCTGTCTGTAAGCTTCGCACCCGTGCGCGGGAGGGAACCCTGCTGAAAGGAGACGAAAGGCCCGCACACACCCATTATGCAGATGGTAAGCTGAAGCCCACAACCGAGAAAACAGCTGCATTTAACAACACCACACCTTGAGGTCTGCACGAGAAACTAGGGTTCTTTCCACCCCACCCGAGGCCCAGTCACTCTGCCTCAGTTTCTCCTTCTTGTGAAGCAAAGGGGTTGGACTCCACGCTTTCAGTTGGGATGCTGGGTGATGACTGTTTCTCACAGCTGGTTTCCCAGGCACCACTCCCTCCCGAGGCCCATCCCTCCTGGGCTCTCGGAGGACTTCGCGGAAGGGATGGTCCCGGAGGGGCGATGCCTGGTTTCTGTCTTTCTGACCCGGGAAAACATAGCCTTGACTCCGCCGCAGCTGGAGAGCTGGGCTGACTCCAGACGGCGGCTTGCGGGACCAACAGTCAGCGTTTTCAAACCAAGCTAGCACCAGGGCCGGTGGGGGCTGGGCAGGCTGCGCCTCTGGCCACCCAGAGCCGGCGTGGTAGAGCCAAGCCATGAGGGGTCCGCCTGCGCTCCAGCAGGCAGACGGAGTCTTCTTTTATAGCTCCTGTACCGAAAGGGAAACCGAGGCACGCAAGGGGCCTCCTTCCCTGGTTCACGGTTGGAGAGAAACCGTAAGGAAAGGCACTGAGAGCGAACTATTGCCAGGTGATCACACCCCCAGATCAGTGAGTGGGTCAGAGTCGCTGTAGACCGGGAACGAAATCAGAAGTGTTCAAGAAATAAAATGACTGTGATCCCTGGATGAGCGGCTGTTTGCTTGCCCCCTTCCAGTCCGTGTTCCTATGACTGTATATTGATGAATTTGGAAACATAACACTTTAAAAGTACTGCCCATATAAGGGCTTCTCCAAAACCACGATTTTCAGTGACAAGGAATTCCAAGAGATCACAAAGACATAATTTCCCTAAAGTCAAACCCCTGACTCTCATACAAAGGTGGCAAAGATTCTTCTCAGTTTAGGAGGTGAGGAAAAGTCCAGTCAAGCTAATCAACGTTATTATCAGAAATCGGGTGATAGGGAGAGAGGATGAAATCTCGTGGGTCGGATGGTGGATAACTAATTGTTGGTTATCTTTTACTATCCTGAAATCATTTGCATGCATCTTTGCGGGTCAGAGTTCCACAGTTAATTTTCAACTTCACTGAGTATAGGCTTTTCATCAATAGTAAGTAAAAAGCCAAAGATAACATCTTCCTAGATAAGTCAGTTCCTAAGTGTTCCTGATAGGCTGCTGAGAAGACAATCCAGTTTGCTTCTTTTTGGCCTTATTTCCAAGTTTTAAGTCAACTGTTCTTCAGCTGTGCTGTGTTCCTTAAGTTGTACTGTGTTTTTGACTTTAAATTGCTTACAATAGTTTTCATGATTCTAAGTGTTTAATTCCTTTAAATGTTCGATTAGACACCACATAACACCTAAATTTATCAGGGACCATACAGCAAGGACCTGCCTCGTTCTTCCATGAGTATTAAGCGCTGATCATTGTAAATTAAGAACTCAGAATGTATTTGGTAAATAAATGAACACATTCATTCATTTTTGTACCAGTGTAGACGAAACTAATGTCAATAAAATTATTTTTTAGAATACATTCTGTTAGCAAGTATATTACATTAATCATCTAAAAAGGAATTTTATCAATGGTAATACCACCACTCCAGCTCTTTCTCTCTCTCTGCCTCTCTCTGACTTGATCTTGTGTAGCCCCAGGTTGTCCTCAAACTCCTCACGTAGCCAAGGATGGCCTTGGAGCTCCTAGTCCTCTTTCTGGACTACAGGTCTGTGCCACTTTGCTTGGTACAGCCATCTTTTCTATCACTTATGTGATTGATTGTAGTTGGATTAGAAAGAGTAGAAAATTGGGGGCCTCACCTGCACCCCTGAGAGTCTTTGGATTTGCTCTGTTCTTGTGGAGACTAAATTGCTTAGGTGTCAGGAAATTCTCATTTTATTAACATGGTTGACAAACCAGTGTTGAAGTCTCCCAGCCTTGAACATCTGATCCCTCTTCTGGGGTTGTAGCTCCTTCCCTTGGGAGCTCACTGCCTACCTTCCAGGGTGGTCTCCAAGAAGAGAACTGGAGGAGAGAATGGTATAGAGAGTAGGAAGTGAAATATAAGTACAAGTTTGCCATTAAGAAGTTCAAGTTAATGTTGATGGTTTCCAAGTCAATGTTAATGTTTGTGGGTTGGGAGTCCTTTTCATTTTGACTCTTACCCTGTAAGACCAGGAAATCTGAGTGTCTTTGTCTTTAAAGAGAAAAATTAGGGCCCAGTGGGTGTTCCCACCCTGTGACTTTTATCTGCAGAATGTATTCAGAATCCCACCACTTCATTCTTCTCCACTGACATCATCCTGGTCTGAACCACTGTCATCTTTACTGGGGCCCCTGAGTCTCCAGCCTTGCATTTCTGCTTCTACTCAGCCCCTGCCCCTCCCCCATTCTCCACTCAGCAGGCAGAGTGACTGTCTTAAAACCTAATACGGATCGTGTTACTCTGTGTTTAAAACATCTAATGCCTTCCAAGTCTATCTATAATAAAATTCAGACTCTTTTAGTGCCTCTGTGTTTTCAAACCCATGGCTGTCTTGCTGAGCACATCTTTTACCAACCTCTGTGATTTACTGGATTAAGCTTGCAACCACATGGTACTTTCTCCTTAGCCAGGCCAAGCCCCCTTCTGCTCTTGCCCTAGCCAGTCAGGATGCTCTTCCTCCAGATCTTTGCATGATTGCCTTCTTCTGGTGCTTAGGTCTCAATTAAACACCACCCCTACTGGCCATCCTGTTTAAAGTAGGCACCCTGCTAGGCGTCCCTTCATCCCTCATCTTATTTTCTCCAGGGCACTCAACACCACCTGAAAATGACTGCTTATTTCCTGCCTCTCACCTCCAGAAGGCAAACTTGGGAAAGGAGACCTTGCATATTGTTTATTTTGTCACCAAAGCACAGTGGCGCCCAGCAGGTCTTCTGATACCCTGGACAGAGCACTTTGCCGGTGGCGGTGGCTGTCAGTGATTGTGCTCCTGAGCAGCAGTTGAGCTTTCTGCAGTTTGCATGCTCAGGAGCAGTGTGCATGCTCCACACGGTGTGCCTGGGCATGGAGGCCTGGGAGTCTCATGGCTATGCTGTCTTGTATTGGCAGGAGGAAGCGAGGGAGGCAGTGCCCAGCTACCGCATGAACTTATAATACCTCAGTGGCAGACTTCAGAAAGCCCCGGGAGAGGAAAGGTAAGACTCATGAACTCTTGGTCAGAGAAACAGGAGTGATGGCATCCTCCTAAGACCTAGGGCTGCCCACTCAGCTCTCCAGCCTGGACCAGACGCCCAGGCATCACCACAGCTTCTGCTTCTGGCCCTGTCCTCTCTATGTGCTGGTTTGGGATGTCTTAAGAGAGGAGTTTCCTTCTCTGTATGACAAACTTCTAGAACATTTCCAAGCCCCATTAGTTGAGGAAATGAAAATTCACAGTAATACTGACACATTAAATGCAAATGTGATGGTGTTGAAAATCTTGATTGGAATTTTGTGGGGTTTTGTTTGTTTTTTGCTTTTTTTTTTTTAAATTCCAAAGAGAGGCAGTTTTTAACAGATTTTTCCAGAAATAACTTGAAGCAAGTTGCATAAAAATATATATACAATGAAGTTTAAGTGGAGAAAAAGGAGTAAGAAATCAAAGACCAAAGGATTTTTATTTTTTGCTTTTTGAGACAGGGTCTCATGTAGCCCAAGCTGGCCTCTTAACTCACTATGTAACTGAGAATGACCTTGAACTCCGGATCCTCCTGCCTTTACCCCCTGAGTTCTAGGATTATAGGCTTATACCAATACACCACTATGCACCATGCCCAGGTTTTTTTAAGACAGAGCCTCAGTATGTAGCCTAGGCTGACCTGTGATTCTCCATCCTACTGCCTCAGTTTCCCAAATGGCCAAATGGTATTTTAAGTGTATAACACTGTACCCCGATAATCAAAAAATATTTTACTTATTGTCAGGTATGGTGGTGCATGCCTTTAATCTCAGCACTTGGGAGGCAGAGGCAGGTGGATCTCTGTGAGTTCAAGGCCAGCCTGGTCTACCTAGTGAGTTCCAGGACAGCTGGGGCTACAGGGAGACCTTGTCTCAAAAAAGACCAAAAATTTAAAAAAATTTTAATTTAATTTTATTTGTGTAAGTGGTTTGCTTGCATGTATGTCAGTGTACCACATGCGTGCAATGCCCTGGAGGCCAGAAGAGGGCTTCATATCCCCTGATATCCCCTGGAATTAGAGTTATGGATATTGTTAACTGCCATGTAGGTGCTGGGAACCAAACCTGGGTCCTCTGCAAGAGCAGCCAGTGTTCTTAACTCCTGAGCCATGCCTCTAGCCCTTCCTACTCTCCACCCCCCCAGCTAAATTTTTTTTAAAAAAAATAAGAGACAGGCTAGGGAGCTAGGATTAGGTTCTATATCTTAAAATCCTATAGGCTCCTTGAGCTAGAACACTAGCAAAATGCCCAGGCATATCAAGGAAATTGGAACATGGCTGAGAACTGTTTCCTCTCCTGCAGAGTGGACCCATATTCTTTGGTCTGGTTCTGACTGATCAGGTTAGGCATGATTAGAAAGGGAAATGGGATTGTTGCGTGACAACAACCTGCCTCTTGACCTTCTACTTTCTAAAGAACTTGAGGTTCCTCATTTGTAAGATCAGTTTTAGTGGGAAGAGGAAGGGAGCTGTGGAGAATGGCTGGTTTCTTTTTCTTTTCCTTCTTTGTAATCCACTCGAGATCTTCCTGCCTCACTTCCCCAGTGCTGGGGTTACAGGATGCTCCACCAGGACCTGTTTGAGGAATTGGTTTCTAAGATCTTCTAGAGGCCAAATGGCCTGTGATTTATTAGACAATAGATAGGAGCAAGATTAAAGCCGGGAAAGAGGTGTCCGGAAAGATTTCAGACGATTGTGGCCGTGGAGTCTGGAAAGATAAACAAAGAGGAGAAGCTCCCAGAATTCTTAAGTTATGGTAAGAGTAATACAGAAATGTCCTAAAATACTCCTGCTTGGACTTACTAAAGAAAACGTCAGAACAACAAAAATAAGGAATGTTTTACCCAAAAAGCAAAATGAAGAGAAAAAGAAAAAAATAAAACGAAACAAAACAAAACATGGAACTCATTTCATCCTGAAGTAGGAAACGCCGAAAATAGTTTCAGGAAAAGTTAGACAAATTAATGGATGACCATCCTCAAGGAGATTGTTCTTAAAATTGAGGATCTTGGCTATTTCGGCTCACGCCATCCTTCTGAGGAATGATCGTGGCACTTTTTATAGAGGTTCTTTGGTTCATTCCAGATGTGGGATCGGGGCATCCTCAGGAAGGGCCTGAGAAACAAAGTGGAGGACCAGATCCTGTCTTTGTTCCCAGCTATTGTCTGCCCAGACGCGGGTCATTGTATTCTGCACGGGTGGTCAGGCCAGGGCCTGGCACCGCAAGCATTTGTTGAATGATTGAAGCTGGGGGGGGGGGGTTGATTTCACTTATGTCTCTTATTTGCATTTATGTAATTCATTCACTTAGTAGACATTAATTAAACATGGTCTGTATATGAAATGTAATACTAGATTTTAAGGGGGACACAGGCACAAAGGACAGATTTGCCAGACCCTATGGAGCTGAAGATCTATTTAATCTAGCCCTAAGGATAAAGGACTTCTTAAAAACATTTTTAAAATTACACTTATTTATTTACTGTGTGTATGGGTATGGAGACATGGGTGCATAGCCACAGAGGTCAGAGGACAACTTTTGGAAGTCATTTCTCTCTTTCTATCATGTGGGTGCCAGGCACAGAACTCAGGTTGTGAGACTTGGCTATAAGTGCCTTTACCCACTGAACCACCTCGCCAACTCAAGAGAAAAGACTTTTGGCCCTTCTTGGGGGAAGTATGAACAGCAGGCCACCTTCCAGTGCTTCCTCGGGCAGAATTGGAATTCTAAGAGGAGTGTTGTCAGTAATAGAGCCAGACAGGGAAGCTTCATAGAGCCTTAAAATGCAGTTGCATTGTTTTGCTTGAACCGTCCCCTGGAAACTAGGAGCATCTGATTTTAAACCTCAGTGTCTGAGCACCTTCCAGAAAAAAAAGTATTTTTGGATTACCCACATAAAAATAAATATTAGTCCTCATGTAGCTGGTTGTGTCTGTATTGCTTGCGATGTGTCAACATTCCTTTGCTATGTGGGCTGTCACATGGGTGCCTGCCTCTTAGATAGGGGACTTGTTAGAATGCTGTTGCCATGTGCTCAAATGCCTATGGGACTGTTTTCCTGATTCTCAGCGTGACCCTGCAGGGCTTTCACTCCAGAAGTCCCCAGGGCACTTGGCAGTAGGTTACAATCACAGTAGATACTAGCCATGCTGAATTATTGAGCCAAAAATTGTCTCCTGGTGAAAGTGCCTGGGTGTTCTAATTTGATTTCTGTTGCTGTGATAAACACTGTGACTAAAACCAACAGGGAGGAAAGGATTTATTTCAGCTTACAACTCCCAGGTTATAATCTATCACTGAGGGAAGTCAGGGCAGGAATCTGGGGGCAGGAACTGAAGCAGAAGAATGCTGCTTACTGGTTAGCCTGCTTTCTTATACAACCTAGGACCACTTGGCCAGGGGTGGCCCTGCTCACTGTGGACTGGGCCCTCCCACATCAATTAGCAGTTAAGAAAATGCCTCATAGACATGGCCGCATGCCAATCCCATGGAGGTAATGCCTCAATTGAGGTTCCTTCTTCCTAGGTGTGTCAAGTTGACAACTGAAGCTATCCAGCACACTGCGCATGCATCTATCTCCTGCCTTCCTGGGTTTGAAATCCCCTCTTAAGATGAGGTAACAGGATGAAGTAGGCATTGGAGGATGCTGCTTGATTGGAGTATTCTGATGTCATCTGAGGCCCTGGTAACCTGAAAGTCTCTGCAAAGCCCAGATCCTACTAGGGAAAGGGAGGAACAAGAAAGGGAAGGTGTTGGGTCTGGGACTGGGACTCAGTTGGTAGAATGTTTGCTGAGCTTGCAGGAAGCTCTGGGTTTTATTCCAAACATTCATGTACACACACGTGCAAACACCACACACACACACACATCAGCAAATAAGTAAAATTCTAAGTAGAACGTGGCTTTGTGTACTTTTCTTGTATTGGCCCCTTTTGCAGTCATGGTGCTGAGTCAGTTTAAACATTTTTAAACTCTTTCTCCATACTGTCAAATTATTTTTCAGAGAGTTGGTAATCAGTTTAAAATCCTTTATTTTTGTTTTATGTGTATGAGTGTCTTGCCTGTGTGTACGTAAGTGCTCCCATGTTGTATAATGCCCATGGAGGCCAGAAGAGGGTGTCAGATCCCCCTGAAACTGGAATTACAGATGGTTGTTAGCCACTGTGTGCATACTGGGAACCAAACCCCAGTCTTCTGCAAGAACAGCAAGTGTTCTTAACCCCTGAACCATCTCTCCAGCTCTATTTTTTAATTTTTAATTTTTGAGTTTTTTGAGACAGGGTCTCCCTGTAGCCCCCAGCTGGCCTGTAACTCCCTATGTAGGCCTGGTTCAATTCCATCTGTCTGTCTCTGCCTCCTGAATGCTGGGACTAAAGTTGTGCACCACCTCGCCTGACCACGCCCAACTTCAATCTTTTTTAAAAAATTAAAAAAAAAATTTTTCTGAGCCTGGTGTGGTGGCGCATGCCCTGTGGTCCCAGCACTTGGGAGGCAGAGGCAGGCAGATCTCTGCGAGTTCAAGGCCAGCCTGTTCTACATAGTGAGT
>NW_008350255.1:474940-496365 GCF_000622305.1 Nannospalax galili | reverse complement strand
ATAGCAAGTATTCTGAGGAAGGGCAAGAAGGCCAGTAAAACAGAATCACACTTATTAACCACAGAAGAAACAAAGTAAATGGGGCAATAGAAACAGCTGAGATAAAAAAAAAAAAAAAAAAAAAAAAAAAAAAAAAAATCTGTAGAGGGGAGGGTTAGTTTACCCACGATCAGCATATTTTTCATGCTTTGGCTATTTGCATGTCTTAGGTGATCTGTGCTGGGTGTATAGCAGGTCTGGCCATTGACAAACTGCTTCTGGATTTAGGAAACCTTAATTTGCTCTTAGTCGCAGCCCCTGAGATGATTGGAATTTCCAAATTGAGGGCCAACACAAAATAGAAAAGAACTAAAGAGGATCCCTGGTGTTTTATAGTGACAGCCAGTATAATGTTGAGGCATCCCTGTTTGCCAGGCATTGTGATACATTATCTGAATTCATTTTCTCACCTAGTCCTTACAAGATCCCTGGAAGGCTGGTTATTGTTATTCCTATGTCAGGAAGGAGGAAACAGTTGTAGGAGGCTAGGTAATAGGTCCAGGTTCACACAACCATAGGTGGCAGCCAGCACCTGAATCTGGAGGTCTGACTCTTGGCAATTTACTCCGGAAATCCGGTCTCTCTGTGTCTCCCTTCACCAACCCAAGTACATGCCCAGCCTTGAACCTCAGCTGGAGTTTCTTTCCTTTTGTTCCCTGGAGAAAGCAGATGGGAGAGGATTGGATTGTTTTGAGGCTGAGATCTCTTCAAGCTTGTGCTGGAAATGCAGTTGACCGTTCCTTGCTGGCTTCCCTGGAATCCCCATGCCAGCACTGTGGTAGATCAGGGTGACTTTCCCTGGGAGCCTGGGTCCCTGCTTCCAGGAACTGACATCCTTTTGTTGTTGATTTTAGCATCCACTCACAGCTGAACTCAAGGTCAAGGCTGAAGGACAAGAGCTGATCCTGGACCTGGAGAAAAATGAGTAAGTGAATTTCTCTCTCCTTTTGTCTGAAACAAAACAATGAACTTGTGTTTGATGCTGGCCGGACGCAGGTGTAGCTGTTGGGAAGGAAGCAGTTATTGCAGTGGCTCCCAGGAGCTCGGTTCGTGGTCCCTCTGTGGGAGCATCTTGCTAACACAGCTTTTCCTTGGTCTCTTGACTTGCTAAGTGATTGCTGGATGGCTTCACATCCTGATGGAATTTCCTTAGGCTGTGTTTCCGGTGCTTCTTGGAGTTCACTGTGTGTGTGTGTGTGTGTGTGTGTGTGTGTGTGATTGGGGAAGAGACTGGAAGCAGCTGCTTTACTAGCTCCAGTTCAGTGCATGGCAGGAAGTGACGATTAGAGCGAGAGAGAGTAGGGAGAGGCAAGGCAGGCTGTGCAGGGATTTAGCACCTCTGACCCTGACTTTCATCTGCCTAAGATTCTGCCAAGAAGAGCATTACCCGAAGCCTCCTGGCTTCCCTGGGTTCAGTTTTTCCATCTTCCTAACTTCATTCATACAGTGGCCTAGTTCAGAAATATCTCAACATTGATTGATTTCTGCCTTAAGGGATGAATAGATAACAGCGCCTGTCTGTGTCAATTGATTATCAGTCCTTTGGCCATTCTCTGTCTGCCTGGCCTCCCAAGAGTGCTTCTTACTTGGCTGAGGACTCTGAAGGCCTTTATAATTTCCCCACTTTCATCCTACATCGACAACGTAGATAAGGATGCTTGGTTTGGAGAGCCTCCTCTCTGTTCTGGGCAGCCTCCAGAACCCCCTGGAAGCTGCCGAGTAATGAGTAATGCCAAGAAAGGGCTGAGCAGAGCCTTCCCCATCCAAAGGGGTGGGAATGGCTACTTGGATTGGTAGAAAAGGAGAATAACGGTTTATTCCAAATTTGGGCTCTTTAGACACTCGCACAGGAGGATGAGTGAGTCCCCAGTGTGGTGAAAAGGGCACGCAGAAGCCTGTCTCTTCCCTCTGCCTCTGGGGCATGGTAGCCATTAGCAAGCCAGAAAGCTGAGCATCATGACTACCTTGGCTCCTTTCCTCCAGAGTAAATCCAGCCTTTTACCACTTTGCTGGAATGTTCTTTCCCTTCTATTCCCTGGAACAGGCCTGGCTCACTGGGTCTCCAGAGTGGAAAGACCCTCCTTGCTGAGGGGTTCTCTCTGGTTCCTTGATCTGGTCCTACAGGGAAAGACCCCAGGAAAAATTGGCCTCTCCCAGGGACTTCTTTTGGTGTCTTGCTGGCCATGTGGATTAGCTGTTTCAAAGTTCCTTATTACACCTTTCATCTGCCTTTACCTTTAAACATCTTCCAGCCAGTCCGGCTGATGGTATTGTCAGGGGCAGATTCTTAGGAGCTGGAGCAACTAAGCAGGATTCCAGGCCTCGGGTTGCTGTCCTGTCCTCCTGTGTTGGAACCTTCACAGAAGAGCTTAGGAGGTTAGGACAAGAATACATCTTGGGGAACACTGAATGCAGTGATCTCTTGGGGTGTGTGGGAGGGGGTACCTTGTCTAAGGGCACTCAGAGAATGCACAAGGAGGATGAGGTGGAAATCGTTTCTATTCTTGGCTTGGATCTGGAGTTGCAGCATGTGACCCAGGGCAAGTTGCTAAAACTTTTGCAGCTTCTTTGGGCTCTTCTGTAAGATGAGGATAGGAGTATCCACGTAATGAGGGTATGAGGAATGAGTGGATGTGAGATGAGGAGTGCCCACCTAATGGGGGTGTGAGGAATGACTGGACTGGCCAATGTGATTTTAAATTACTGTTTGTGTGTGTGTGTGTGTGTGTGTGTGTGTGTGTGGTGGGGGTGTTTATGTATGTGGGTGTACACGTGTGCAGGTGCACATGTGCATGTGTGTGTGTGGGTCAGAGGACAATCTCGGGAATGCTGCCTGCTTTACTTTGAAGCGAAGTCTTTCATTGGCTTGGAGCTCACCCACTTGCCTAGGCTGGCTGGCTGGCCCTCCAGACCCAGAGATCTGCTTGTCTCTGACTCCCCAACTCTGGGATTCCAAGTGCTCACTACCATGTCTGGCTTTTTTATATGCACTCTCATATCTAAACTTGGGTCTTCCTGCTTATAAGGGAAGTTCTTCTCAAGATCCTGTTGTGATTTTTAATGGATTCACTGAAGGGCCAGGGATTGCTCAAGGATGTGATCTATTGTGCCTGACCAGCAACTTTCAGCCCTGTGGGGCTGCCTTTCCTGACCTCCTTGAGGTGACAGAAGGCAGGAGATCTTACAAAATGGAAGCAAGGAGCCACTCAGCATGACCTCACCGGGTGTCCCTGGGGAGCTGCTTCCTGCCATTTTCATCTAAACTAGGCTTTTTGTTTTTCAGCATGTGTTAGTGAACAGAACTCCAACTGCACACGACTTCCTGGCGTGTTTATTTCCCCAAACCCTCTCATTCATGCTGCCTGCAAGCCTGGATTCAAAACAGCTCTGGAGGGCAGGAGTGCTTTTTTTCTGAGTTTTCAACTTACTGTGTTAACATTCCTATAATCCCGTGACATCTGGGGGAAACTAGACCCTGGGCTCCAAGCTTTCTGAGCCTCAGCTTCTTCATCCTCTTGGTTGATCCCTTCACTGTTCTCATCTGTTCAGCACCTGTGAGGTTCTGTGTACCAGTATAGGTACCAGGGGGAGGGGGAGTCGAGCTGTGGGAATACGGTTCTGCCAGTGTGGAGCTCTTCAGTGGAAGGAAAACAGTAAGCAAACAATAAGTGCACAGTGCACCGGATGACAACAACTGTATACAGGAAGCAGAGCACTGCGCTCTCAGGGAGAGCAGGGGATGGGAGGAGCTGCTGTTTATGAATGGTGGTCAGGAAGGACCTTGGGGAATTAATAATCGAGTAGAAACTTGAAGGAGAAGACATATAGACAGGGAGATAGTTCCAAGGAGACAGAACTGCCAAGTTCAAGTTCAGATGTCCTATAGATCATGATTTCTCCATTCATTGGATTCCCAAGCCTCCTGGTAGCCATGAGTGGCAAGAGCTTCTGGGAATCTGGGGGAAGGGGGAATTTTTTTTTTTCATCATCCTGAGGTGTCTGGCCTTCTCGCATCAAATCAAAGCCCTGGTGCTAACACGCAACCCAGAATAGCAGCAAGCAGGCCTTTAATGGAATGCACACATGGAGAGGTTATTGCTAAGAATGGCCAGGACTGAGGAGCAGGAGGATGAGCCAGGAGGAGGGATGTGGCAGGCGGAACTTCAGCACCGGCAGCAGAGATTTAGTGGCACGACAACTCAGGATAAGCTATATCATAAGTCCTTATCTGTTGAGTGCTGGCAAAAAAGAAATGACCTATTTGAGATAATGAGGGCTTGGCTTTGTGCTGGGTCTTGCGTTCAGATGCTGGCTCTCCCACTTAGCAGCTGCAGGCCCTCTTTAAGCCCCAACCCCCTGCTCCCGGGGATAATCATAAAACTATGTCGCCGAGATGCTGGGGTGCACATCAAGGGCCTGATTCGATGCCTAGCTTGTACTCTGTGCTCAGTAAGTGGCATCTATTATTTTTTGCTCACTCATTGTAAATTGCACAAGCAGTGCTTGTTCACTGTAAAACGTAGCAATGCCAAGTAAAGTGGTGAAGTTTCCCACCCACAAGGAGAGCTCTCTGTTGACTGGTGGGCACATGCTGGGTCTTTCCTGTGCTGGAGAGCATGCATGCAGGAACTCTGAAGTGCTGTCAGCTCTTACAGGGACTCCTAGTGTAGCTGGGGAGAGAAGCAGAAAGGAGATTTTACCAGACATACTGTTGCGCAACGTACTCTTTTAGGTGCGGTTGGATGTCATGAACACTGCTACTGTTTCAGAAGCGTATTTTCGTGCTGTTTATTCTAGCCCCTAGCATTTATACACAGATACAAGCATATGCATTATCTGTGAAGGCTATCTTAGGAGACAGTAAAGGCACTGGGTCCGATGGACATAGCACTGAGTTCAAAAAGATGTGGAATTGATCGACATGTCAACCCCACCCGCCCTTCTGGGCTTAACTTAATCTTCTGTAAAATGAGGCTTCTGTTTCACTTGGGCCCAAGGACTCTTCCTGTATTACCTGTTTAAAGGACACTGTGGGAGTGGAAAATAGAGAAGTTCCTGCCTCAAGAAGCTTGCCCCCATTGTGGCGACCCCCCCCCCAAACAATGGGCAATGGGATGATGGGAATCCCTGCCTCAAACCATAGGTCCTTGAAGTTGGGGTGAACTGTTAACTTAGAACTCACCAGTTCAAGTGACAGAAAGTACAGGAGGGAAATTACAGGGCAGAAATTACAGGCTGCTATTCACAACCCACAATTTTGTGGCATAAGTCCATAATATTTTTTCTCGGTGACTTTCCCTCTGTTCTGAGGACTGCCATTAACCCAGGGACCATGTCTGGCAAACCTCGTGTGCTGCATGATTAGACAGACCCTTTCTGGGCTGAAGGCGTATGGGAATGAACATCTTTCTAGGGAGCTGTGGGTCCCAGCCCTCTTCCCTCGCCTGCCTTCATTTTTTCCCTAAAGGGAAGGGCAGACTGATGGACTCAACCTGCTTCCAAGACTGAAATTCTGAAGCAGATGACAAAATCATGGCATTACAAGGTCACCTTCAAAAACCCCTGAGGACTGGGGATATAGTTCAGATGACTGAGTGCTTGCTTAGTGTGCATTAGAGCCCTGGATTGGATTCTTAACACTGTTATCAACTGGCCATAGTGAGGCACGCCTGTAGTCACAGCACTCCAGAGGGGAAGCAGGAGGATCAGAAATTCAAGGTCATGCTTGACTACACTGAGTTTGAGGCTAGTCTGGGCTACTTGAGATCTCATCTCAAAAACAGAAACAAACCCCCCAAATAAAAGTAAATGAGTAACACGTATAGGGAGGCCCTTTGTTCTCATGGCTGGTTCCTAAGCACATCCTGGGACTCCTCTCCTTTGAGAATACTGTCCTTCCTTGAATCCAAACCATAATGAGATTTGTTTGGGTTCAAGGACAAGGCTTGCTAATAACAGTGGGTATTGGTTTTGCTTTATGTTGTCATCATCAAGGCAGAGCTTGAGCATTTAGAGCTTTAGGGGTTTTAATACCTATCATGACTTTAGACAGTAAACTCTCTTTATAACAACTCAGATGTGGTGAGCTCTCTTTATAACGCAGATGCTCTAGGAAAAGCGATTGCTTTTATCATCCTGATAATTAAGATAAGGCCTGGAAAATGAAGTCATTCAGTGTTTTTCTTTTTATTTCTGCTTTCTCCTCCTCCCCTCCCCCCTTTTCCTCCTCCTCCTCCTCCTCCTCCCTTTTCCTTTTTCTTCATCTTCATCTTCTTCTCACTCTGTAGACCAAGCTGGCCTCAAACTCATGGCAATCCTCCTGCCTCAGCCTCCTGATTAACTAGATTACAACCACGAGCTACCACCATACCCAGAGAACAGCCATTCATTGTTAGCAGTCTAATTTTCTCCTTTTCCTATCGCCCCTGTTTGGATTGTATAACGCTAGAGAAGCCAAGAGGGGCCACTCAGCAGGCAAAGGTTTGCACAAATTAGTTACCACCTCTCATTCTCACAGCTCTCTCCCAAGGAGTTCTGGTAGAAACACTCAGCTGATTCAAAAGAGTTCTGCATAGCGCCCCAGTCATGGTGCTACCCCACCCCCACCCTCAGCTCCCTCTGGGGTCACAAGTAGACTTTAACATCTTAACCATCTCTGGCCCTCTCGGGTTAGGAGCTTTGTTTGTTGGCAAAATTCAGTTTCCTGGATCAAAGAGAAGCTTGAAAAGGCTTAGCCAGTGTCCCAGTGCCCTTAGTAAACCATGCTTTACTGAGTTGCATTTAAATGAGTCACAGACATATGGATTACATTTCACTTAAAATACACATGGCCTAAGAAATTAAACTATATCATACTTTAACCAAGTATTTGGCAGATCTCAAGTATTCAAAATGTTTTTGCAAAGCCTGCATGCAGCTGGGCTCCCTGCAGTTGAGCCTGTGTAACCCAGGGAGGCTTGCTGCCAAGGAAACAGCTGGATGGATGGGTGAGGACAACAGAATTTGATGAAAGCTGCTTGTGGGTATCTGAAGTTTTCTGCAGAATTTTTTTTTTTTTTTTTTTTGAGGGGAGAAAGTGTCAGGAATAGAACTAACTGTACTCCACTGAAGGCATTGAATGAACCCAGGAGCAAATTTAAATTCTAAGTGCTCTGCTGGGCATCTTGCCTTAGAGAGACCTGGAGGTTCTATTTGGGATGAAGTTTCCCACTGTAGCATATAGACAGGTTTATTTCACTTACAGTTTCCATGTTGTGCAGTAACCCTGGAGTTGCAGAACAAATGGACTGTCAGACAGTCTGATGGAGTCTCTGTATAAGCCAGATTCTCAACCACACCCATGCATAGGCAGGCCATCGAATCACAATGGACTGGATGATTATGTCTTCCTCAGGTTTCTGTACTTCAAATCCTACTCCCTAAGGTGACAGTGCTTGGAGATGTGATCTTTGGGAGGTAATTAGGGTATGCAGTCTCTGCCTTCATAAAGAGGGCTAAGGGTCCTACTGAGAAGGTCCTCAGACTCTGCCCCTAGGGTACCAGCTCACCACTCTATGTTGTGTAGGCACAGCTAGAAGTGGCATCTAGGAAACAAAGTAGCTCTCAAGCTGTACCAAGTGTGCTGATGCATTGATCTTGAACTGCTCTTAGAATTTTGAAAGAGGAATTCCTGTTGTTTATAAGCTACTCTGTGGTATTTAGTTATACCATCTGGACGGACTAAGAGAGCATCATTTTCAAATACTGGAAATAGTCTACTTTCTCAGTTCCAATAATTAGGAATGGTCGTCTGAAGCTACACAATTGCCCAAAGTGTCAGGGATCATCCACAGTGGAAGTGACCTGGATGTGTTGATGCTGAGGACCATGAGCACATAAGCCCCAGAGACCTTGATTATAAGAGAGAGGCAGAGGGAAGTTTGAGCCCAGGCAGGAGACAGTGATGGCACCACAGAGACAGCATGAAGTGATGTACCCACAAGCCAAGAACACTGGCAGCCACCAGAGCTGGAGGAGGCAGGAGCAGATTCTTGCAAGGTACAGGCCTGTTGAAGCCTTGATTGGTACATTAGCACTGCTTTTATTCTCCAACCTCTAGAGCTATGAGAAAACAAGTTTCTATGGTTCTAATGCATTGTCTGTGTGCTTACTACACAGCAAACCCAGAAAACAGATGCACAGTATTTGTGGTTTAGGGATGCTCTGTTATAATGTGTATTTAGTCCAATGTCTGGCACTTCACAAGTAGGTTTTCAGTATGTGTTAACTTTTTAAAAAGATTTATTTAAATTGTTTGTGCATGTGTGTGTGTGTGTGTGTGTGTGTGTGTGTGTGTGTGTATGTGTGTGTCCATGCCATGTGTGCAAGTGTCCACAA
Source organism: Nannospalax galili (assembly GCF_000622305.1). Lineage (NCBI taxonomy): Eukaryota > Metazoa > Chordata > Mammalia > Rodentia > Spalacidae > Nannospalax > Nannospalax galili. The sequence continues at coordinate 487,950 of NW_008350255.1, read as the reverse complement.
AGGCCAGAAGAGGGCACTGGGACCTCTGAAGCTGGCATCGTAGATGTTTGACAACTGACATGAGTTCTGGGAACCAAGTTCTGGTCCTTTGCAGGAGGAGCAAGTGCTCTTAATTGCTGTGCCAACTCCCCAGCTGGGCTGGAACTTACTATGTAGACCAGGCTGGCCTCAATCTCACAGAGCTCCAACTGCCTCTGCCTTTTGAGTGCTGGGACTAAAGATGTGCACCACCATGCCCGGCTACTTTTTGTTTTGAGACAGGGTCTTGATAAGTTGCCCAGAATAACCTTGATCCTCTTGCCTCAGCCTCCCAGGTAGCCGGATTTATAGGCCTGTACCATTAGTTCCTTCTAGAGCACGCTTTCTGAGGATCTTGATGATGCAAGGCATTACTAATGAGAAAATGACAAAAGAAAAACATATTGAGAAATGTGTAGTTGCTGTTTGTCAACCTTTACTAAGTTCCAGGACAAGTTTTCTGATGTTCACTCTGCTCTGCCATTAGAGAACTCAGGGCTGAGAATAACTAAGGATGGTGGTCAGGTTAATAATGATGATAGTAGTAGTAGTGATCAATACAGTCCAGCAGATGCCGATATAGCAGGCCCCGGACTAGCCTTAACATGGCTCATCTAATATTGTCACCACAACCAACCGTCTGAGATATGGGGACCTGTGTTAGTCTGTTTACAATGAGGTCCCTGAAACAGTGTAAGTTGCTCAAGGTCACCTGAGTGATAGGGGCAGAGATGGAGATGAGCATCATCTGTTTGCCTCTAAAGTCCAAGCCTCTGTGTGTGTGTGTGTGTGTGTGTGTGTGTGTGTGTGTGTGTATTTGTGCATGTGCCTGTGGAGGCCAGAGGTCAATCTTGGGTGGCATTCCTCAGGAGTTGTCCATCTTGTCTTTTGAGATGGTGTCTCTCACTGTTCTGGGGCTGACCAAGTAGGCTAGGCTGGCTAGCCAAAGAGCCTCAGGGATCCATCTTTCTCTACTTGCCTAACACTAGAGTTACAAGCATGTGACCCCATACTTGGCTTTTAAAAAATGGTCCCTGGTGGTGTTCATGCTTTTGCAGCAAGTACTGTACAGTCTAAGCTATCTCCCCAGCTCCAATGTCCAAGCCTCTTAACCAGGAAACTATATTGTCTCTCAGAGGCCCTGTCCTGGCTCAATGTGCTTTGAGCCCTTTGGTCAATATTAGCAACAGGTACTCTCCCATGTCCCTCCCCTTTCCTTCTACATTCCCCAGCCCAGATTAGAATTAGAAGTCCACTGTAATGTAATGAGCTACTCCAGGCTGGTATGAACCAGAGCTGGGCTCCTTCCATTTTCTGTAGTTGATGTGCCGGTTAGTAAGTATTGCCAACTTGACAGAATGGAGAATCATCTGGCAGATGGGCCTTGGGCATGCCTGTGGGGGATTATCTTGATTTCACTGAAGTGGGAAGACCCTCCCACTGTGGGTGGCTCCATTCCCTGGCTGGGATCCTGGACTGTGCAGGTGGAGAAAGGGAGCTGAACAGCGGTATGCATCTATCACTGTGCTCTCTGTTGTGAATGTGATGTGACTGCTTCAAGCTCCTGCTGCCTTGACTTCCTGCCATAATGGACATGCCCCTGAACTCTGACCAGAATAAGTCCTTTCTCCCTTAAGTTGCTTTGGTCAGAGTATTTTATCGCGGCACCAAGAAAAGAAACTAAGGCAAGGTGTATGCTTTTGCTAAGTTCCTTACCTTTGGGAGTCACAGTTTCCTCATCCACACAATGCCAATAACAGTGGCCATGTGTAGAATGTTCTGAGAACTCAGTAGCATGGTGCCCTTAAAGGATTTACAGTGCCTGGTGTGCTGTGAGAATGCAATAAATAGCCTCTGTTATTTGTATTTTGTAGGGTCAGAAAAACATTTAAGAATGATGTAAGAGGGAATTCCCCTGAGTTGGTTTCCAAATGTAATTAAGAAGAGTTGACCTTAAAACCCATTGCCCCTGGGAGGAAACTCGCTTCTACTCCCCAGCCATGCCCAGTTTGACCTAATTGTATCTCAAACATACAGTATAGCAGCATTCTCCTGTGTTGGCCAAACCATATCTTTGGATCTGCAGAGTCGGGTACCCGGCACGCCTTTGGCGAGGCCTGAACTTGCTGATAAGGCTATCGGGATTGGCCCACCAGTTCTGGCTCTATCTCTTCCAGAGGCCCACAGCCAGGGCTGCCTAAGCAGCCAGGAAGGATGTGCACCTCTTCTTTTGTCTCTAGCTTATTTCTTCTGGCAGCCCTTCAGTAGGAGCATGGGGAACAATGAATGGGAGGAAGCTGCTGGCTGCCCTGGTGGCCTCAGATGGACTCTTGCAGAGCTAAGGGAAGCTGGGGACTTGAAAGAAGCCAGGGATTGTTCTGGAGTGTAAGGATCCCTTTATCACTGGGCTGTCAACCTTCAGGTAGCAGAGGCCCAGGGAATGGGCACTTACTGTGAGCTCCATATTTTACCTCTGTAAACTTGAGGTAAACTCCATTAAAAATGGAGACATACTGAATGGGTGGATCAAAAGTTATGGATTTTCCCTACTAAGGGACAGTCAAGTTTATTCTGTGCAGGTTTACCCAGATGGAGCCACACTGGGCTCCTGATTTTATAATGTACTTTTTCCCCCCACTTTGAAATACAATATGGACATTATCAAAACACTTCATTTTGTTATTTCCAGGCTAAAACTATATGAAAACTAAAATTACAGTTTTCGTAAAATGAAATCATAGATTAAATTACAACTTTATGCTTTTTTATTTTTATTTTTTTGGTCTTTTTGAGACAGGGTCTCCCTGTAGCCCCAGCTGTCCTGGAACTCACGTTGTAGACCAGGCTGGGCTTGAACTCACAGAGATTCGCCTGCCTCTGCCTCCCAAGTGCTGGAATTAAAGGCTTGCAGCACCACACCCAGCCTAACTTTATGCTTTTAAATTATTTGTTTTCAATATTTTTCCATATTAGACTACTTGCAGTCCTATTTTATTCTTTCTGTGTGTGTGTCGGGGGGTATGTGGTATGTGTGTGGTACATGCAGGCATGTGCATGAGGGTGCAGGAGCAGGATGTGGGGTACCTTATAGAGTCTCTCACTGAACTGGAGGCTTGTTTAGACAAGGTTGGCTGGTAAGCTTCTGGGATCCTCCTGTCTCCACCTCTTCCCCTGCTCCCAATGCTGAGGTTACAGTCATGCATGCCATGTCCAGCTTTTTACATGGGTACTGGGGATTTGAACTCAGGTCCTCCTGCTTGTAGAGCAAGTGCTCTTACCCACTGGGCCATCTCCCCAGCTGTATTTTACTCTTTATTAAAATTAAAAATGAAAACATACCGATGGGTCAATCAAAAGTTATTGATTTTCCCTATTAAGGGACAGTCAAGTTTCTGATTTCTTATTATTTTAAATAATGTTGCAGAACCTTTAAGAACTTGGCAGATATTTTTGTAGGACTGGTATCTATCAGCAGAGTTACAAGATCATGTTTAAAATACTCTTACATTTTGATAAATTATAACTCTCCACAGGTACCTTCCAATGACTGTACATTTCACATGTATGATTGAGTATGATAGTATATCATGGATTTGTTTCTACATACATTTATGATCATTTTAAATGTTCATATGTCACAGTTAACTGAGCATTCCTTGTACTGAAAAAGTATCAAATGCACAGAGGGAATAATATAACAAATCCTTATTTACATGTTGTTTTTAATCATTTTTCTCATTGCTGCGATAAAATACCTTACAAGAAGCAACTTAAAGGAGGAAGGTTTTCTTTTGGCCGACACGGGGGAAATCCTGGCAGTGAGAACATGGGGAGGCTGACCACGTCATGAAGCAGAGAGAAATGGATGCTGGTTCTCAGCTTTCTCTCTTCTCTCCCTTTTATTCACTCCAGGATCCCAGCCCTGGGATTGTGCCACCCACATTTAGGGTGGGTCTTCCTTCCTTTAAACCTCCCTAGAAACCTTCTCATAGACATGCCCAGAGGTATGTCTCCTAGGTGTTTTCAAATCTTGTCCACTCAGCAGTGAAGATTGTTAACCATCACATTCATGATCCAGATTCAGCAGTAATTGTGATTCTTTTTTGAGATTTGGTAAGCAGTGTTGGACTGAGTACACTTGTACTCATTGGAAGGCAGTTCTGGATGGCTACCTGATAGATATAAATAGTGGTGTCAAAGGGAACTTACAAGTAACAGGTGCACATATAAAGGCAAATTGCCTATGGCTTCTCAACAAGTTTGCATGTCACCACTGTGTTGAGAGTTCCTCTTTTCACACACTCCCACCCACCCCTGGGCTGATTGCTGAGCTTGGGCATCTTTGAAACCTGAATTCTCCTACATTTAATTTCAAGTGACTTCGTTGACATCCAATATACATACTTCATTTAAAGTATGCAGTTTGTTGTCTAAAGTCTACTGTTAGAGTTGGGCAGCCACTGCCGTAATTCAGCTTTGCAACATTCCCATCTCTCCAAAAAGAGCCCGTTACCAGTGTTATAGGTTGGACTCTGCTGTGTTCCTCCCCAGCCTTGTTTTGGAGATCCCAGTTTCTCAGAATAACCTTATCTGCAAACTGAGTTCTGGATGTATTTAGTTAAGATACATGTGGTAGGCCCCTAATGCAATATGACCAAGTCTTTATATAGAAAGAGGAATCTGGACACTAATGTGCTGAAAGGGGGCCGGGGGGTGTTGCCCTGCAAAGAGTTGATGTATGGCACCATAAACCAGGGAACTCAGAAGCCAAGACAGAGGCTGGAAATTGCTCCTTCCTACACCTTCAGCTTCAAAGAAAACATGGCCCTGCTGACACTAGAGTTTAAGTTATGAACCATTTGACTTGAGATACTGTGAGGCAGCCACATAAAAGCAAAATGAATAAAGTTGTTCCCTAGTCTTTTCCCACCCCACAGTCCATCAGTTGCATACAGGCCTTGATCTGCTCTTTCTAAATTTGCCTATTCTGGGTATTTTCATAATCAATATGATCTCCTTCGCCTCTTTCTCTCACTCCCCTTTCCTCCCTCGGCCTCTTTCCTTCTCTCCTTCCTTCCTTTCATCTCTCCCTCACTTCTCCTTCCCTCCCTCACTCTTCCATCTGCCTTCCTCTTCCTCTGCCCCCCATCGCCCCTTTCTCTCCTCTCCCTTTGTCTCTTCCCTCTCCCCTCCTTTTTTCTTTATCTTATTTTCTTTATTATTACTATTTTATTTTATGTGTATGAGTGTTTCACGTGTAAGTGCATCATGTCATACAGTGCCCATGGAGGTCAGAAGAGGGCATCAGATCCCCTGGAACTGGAGTTACAGACAGTTGTTAGCTGCCGTGTGGGTGCTGGGAATCAAATCTGGGTCCTCTGCAAGAGCAGTCAGTGCTCTTAACTGTTGAGCCATCTCTCCAGCCCCTGCCCTTTTTTCTTATGTCTTTCTGTTTTTCTTTCATTTTTTTTTTTTTTTTTTTTTTGAGACAGTGTCTCATGCAGCCCAGGCTGGGCTCACTATGTAACCAAAGCTGGCCTCGAGTACCTGTTCGTCCTGCTTCCACCTCCTAAGTGCTAGAATTCCAAGGGTGTGCCACCACACCTGGCCTCTATGCTCTTTTCTAACTTGCTTTTTTCACTTACAGCAGTGTTTTTGAGGTTTGTACAAGAGGCAGTGCATTTTAATATTATTTTTTTATTGCTATCGAGTATTCCATCATATGAATATACCACCTCATATTAACCCATTCATCCACCAGTTGATAGATCTCCCATTTGAGTCTGAGCTCACTTTCTGCTTTCAGTGACTTTAAGTGAACATTAACAGAGCACCTTTCTCTATAGCCCTGTGCTAGGTGCTGTGCAGGGATGAAAGCAGGTAATTTTTGTCCCCTGGAGGAGAGAAAACAACTTGCAAACAGCATCATCTAAAGCAGATTAGAAATGCACGAAGCAAAGTTGTAAACTCAGTGCTGAAGAGGCAAGTGGAGAGAGGGCATCTGTGATGGCTTAGAGGAAGCTTCCCTGGGAAGGAACTCAGAGCTCTGTCTTCCAGGATGAGGGTCCGCTTTGGATGAGCTATGAAGGGATGAGTGGGAGAATGAGAAAGGAAATCAGACTGAGAAGATAATATGTAAATATTTGGTCTGGATCAAGAAGAACTCAAAGTCCTAGTCATCTGTTAGGAATGCAGCATCCTTGAGTAGCCACCTCGTTTGAGCTCATTGGAGTGATGTGCTAAGGTTGGGGGAGGGCTCACCTTTTCCCCTCCCACTTGGCTCCAGGATTCCAGTGGATGCCAGCTCAATTTTTCATCCTTCCTCTTTGCCTTTGAGTTGGGTTCCCTCTTGTGTCAGGCAAAACATGTCCAGGGAAGCACTTTTAGGAAAGATGCTTGAAGGATATTTTACAACTAGGCTGTTCTTTGTATACCTTGGATGAGAAACAGCTTTCTTTCTACTTTTCCCTACTGACGAGAAATTTGGACTGAGTCATATGAATGGAGATGCACCTGGGGGATGGAGCCTATGAACTACAGGGGACAGAGCACAAGGCCAAGGTGGCACCTTCACACCTTTGGTAGGTGGGGGAGTTTTCTGAAAAGTAGCACATAGTGGATGGGCTGCAGATGGATGTATGGGCAATACTCTGCAAGTCCTACGTGTAGTGCTCTCTCTTCCCCCAACTCCAGAAACATGACTAAACTCTCCATCTAGGCTTCTTGGAAGTTTGAGGATGTTTTTTTTCCTCTTCCTACGTGGGCAATGGATCATGACTGTTCCAAGAGAAAAAAAAAAATTTGAGAGGCATGAGACCAGTATTAGGGGCCCTGGACTGATCCTGTTGGAATGGACATTTTACCCAGAAGATATTTTATTTTAAGGAAGTAAGCTTTGCTCTCTCTGTATATAGCACACAGTGGTTGTACAGGTACCTGGCCCCCTGAATACTAAATGAATAGGTTCTGGGAAAGTTGGGGGCAAGCTGCAGTTCTTGTTCAAACCCAGCTGGGGTGAATGTTAAGTCAGAGAACCTTTTCTTTTCTGATGGGAGTCTTTTCTGATGGGAGTCTCTAGAGTCCCAGGTTTGAGAAGTCTTTCTCTCTTTCTTACTGTGTATGTATCTGAGGCCTGTGTGTGAATGCCAGAGGTCAACCTTGGCTGTTGGGTCCTCAGGCACCATCCACCATTGATTGATTGATTGATTGATTGATTGATTTTTGAGACAGGGCCTCTTATTGGCTTTGAGCTCCCCCAGTGTCTGGCCAGGAGGTGGGAGACTGCTGGGTGTTCTTAGGAGAAGCAATGGTAAGCAAAACACCGTTCTGCTGTTATGGGGCTTGGAACCTAGTGAAGGAGACAGTCACACAATTGCCAAACAACGTAGGCTGCTGGGATGGAGAAAGCAGAGGGTGCTATTAGGAGAACCTAGGTCAGGGTCCGAGAGACTTCTAAAAGCACAGAAAGAAAGGAGAGGTGTGGTGAGGGTGTGGTGGAGTTCGTTCTATGTTGTTTAAATGTGTGAAGCACGGTTCTTGAAGCAGGAACAAAGGCCCAAAGGCTAGAGCAAGATGCAAAGATATTCTCTGAGGTTAGGACAGAGCAGAAGGAAGGAAATGAAGGGAGGTGGGGGCGAGCAGGGAGGCTTGGGGGTGAGTCCCTGAAGGGCTTTGCAGGCTTTTATCTCTAAGGCAATGGAAAGTGGCGACAGATGATGACAGCTCCAAGTGCATTTAGGACTCTCATGGGGATGAGGTGGTCCATATGGAGATCAGCAGGTGGAGAGAGATTTTGTCATGGGGACTGGGAAATGGGGTGAATATGGGCAAAAGGAGAGTGCAGATGGATACAGGTTCCATCCCTAGGTTCCCAGCTCAAGCAATGGGCAGGACAATAATGCTGAGTCCCTGGGCTTGCCCATAGCTGGTTGGGGGGACCTTGAATAGGTCGCTTCCTTATTCAGATTTTGGTTTTCTCATTAGATAAAGGTAACAAACTCTGGTCTTCACCTTTGTGGGATCATGGTGGCACCTGCTGAGGAAATGTATGTGAAAACCTGTCTCGCGCTCTCCATCACCTTAAAAGGCCTGGCAGATGCAAAACTCATCCTCCTCCTGTTGTTTCTTCCTTATCTAAAATTCATGTGTGTATGCGGTATATACATGTGCATACATGTGGGGGGGTGCTTGTGCCCATGCACAGTTTGGAGGTCGACATCAGTGTCTTCCTTTGTGGCTTGTCATCTTACTTTTTTTAAAAAATATTTTTTTAAATATTTCTTATTTTTATTTTATATCCACGAGTGTATTGTCTGCATGTATGTGAGTGCACCTGTGTTGTGCAAGCCGCAGAGGTCAGAGAGGGCTTTGGATTCCCCTGGAACTGGAGTTAGGGACAGTTCGTAGCTGCTGTGTGGGTGCTGGGAATCGAACTTGGGTCCTCTGCAAGAGCATTCAGTGCTTTTAACCGCTGGGCCATCTCTCCAGCCCCATCACCTTACTTTTTAAGACAGGTCTCTCACCACGCTGGGAACTCACCAGTTGTCTAGACTGGCTGGCCAGCAAACCCCAGGGATCCCTCTGTCTTCCAGCAGCGGGTTCTGGGGATCCAAACTCAGGTCCTCAGGCTTGCACAAAGCACTTTGCCCATAGCCAGCCCCACAGACCTTCCTCATCTAAGATTCGAAAAGCTTCGTCTCCCAGGAGTAGGGGAGAGCACTGCCTCTGTGATCCAGCAATGGAGGCTTATGGGGGCCTCTCAGGGGATCTCAAATTGGCTTGTGTTGTAAACATTGATACCATTGAACGGGTGGAGCTGGGCTAGGCACTCCTCTGCTGGCCGGGGAAGCTGGGCCTTTATGACTTGCTTATGTTTCTTTTCCAGCCTCTTCCATAGCTCCCATGAGCCCCCATGACTTCCCTCTCCTCCCTCCAGGCCGGGGGAGGGGGTGGTGGATTTGGCAGAAAACTGGCAGCTGCCCCAAGCTTTCCTCTTGCATCAACCTCCCCAGAGAGACATCCAGATGGACCGAGGGCTATAATGGCTGCATTATATCAGGCACGGTTTCTTTTTCCAAGGTCCTCCTTCTGGAGAAAGGAAGGGAAGTTGGGGAAAAGGGATTATTTTGGAGGGAGACAGAAGCATGAGGAGACGGGCCAGTTATCAGGGGCCTTATTTTCTGGAGCTCTTTATTGCTTGACTTATCAAATCCTAGTTAGGGCTTATGGGGAATGTAAAGGTCAGACAGAGTGTTTGGGTATTTGGGAAGAGTAGAGCCAGGACTCTGAGCTCCTCATGTCTAGCCTCGCTCTGTGCCTTCAGCACACACACAAACTTGCTTGCACGCACACACTCCCACATGCACACACCTACATGCACGAAGACACATGCAATCTGTCTTCGTAATTGTATAAACAGCTTGTTAGGGGGAAACTGGAAATTGGTTATCACACCAGTTCTAGGAAGTAAGGAAGGTTGTGAAATGGGGAGTGACCTTCTGACGACCTAATGATAACTAGCACCTGCCCTTGCATGGCCTGTTGGCTCTGTACTAAGCGCTAAGGGTCCTCAGTGAGCTGGGCCCTTATAGGTCACCTCCTTTAATCTTCATCCTGGGAGAAGCAGATCCCTAGGCTAGGGTAGGAAGCAGTACTTACCTTTTCTACTGAGTCCCCATCCCCAGCACAGTGCCTGGCACATGACTGGCCTCCGTCAATATTTGTGTGGTGAGCAGGATTGGGGTTGTAGGGCTCAGGTCTCAGAAGAGGTATTGGAGTACAATCAAGCACTTAGAGCAAGTGTGTGATGAAATCAGGACATGAGGAACATGGGCTTCCCTGCACCCATCTTACCCTGCCCTAAATACACAATAGGTTGTCCTAACATCCTTCCTCTATCTCCTGGGACTGTGTGTACAACCCAACTCCTGGCTTAGCTACCAGTGACATTTCACATACTCTTGTGTATTGAGACTGCTAGGTTTGAAAAACAAATTAGAACTGTGTGATGTTGGACATGCTGTTTTTACTTCTTTTCAAATTCTTTTTATTATTTAAAAAAAATTTATGTGTGTGTGTATTGCCTGCATGTGTGTAAGTGCACCTGTGTTGTGCAGTGCCTATGGAGCTCAGAAGACGGTGTCGGACCCCCCAGATGTGGTGCTCTGCAAGAGCAGCCAGTGCTCTTAACTGCTGAGCCATCTTTTTTGTCTGTAAAAAGGAAGGGCTTGTGGGGGGAGAGGTGGAATGTAAAAGATTCTTTTGTTGAAGTAAATTCAGCAACTTAACACTAATTCTACTCTCCTTCTCCTATCAATGGTTTTAGAAAGGATATGGGTGATACACAGATGAAGAACTAGGCTTGCACAGGATCAGGAATGACAAACCATTCCGGGGCTGTCGCTGGGTGGGGCACCTGCCTTATAAGCAGGTGTCACTCACCTTGATATTCTGATAATCAGAGATTCCAGTCCAGGCTTGTGGTGACACAGCCATTTGGTAAGAGCAAGGGCCTTGACTGATTCCTAGTGCTCCAGTGAGCAGTGCAATGAGCTGGGAGTATTTCACTAACTGCAAATTAAGCCACTGTCACCCTAGAACTTGGCCCAGATCCTAGGCATGTTGGGATAAAAGTCTGCAGTGACCTATGAGTGCCTTTCAAGTTTTGACGATGCTAACTTGTGCTCTGAGATGCTAAGAAGCCTTGGGCAGGTTTGGAAAAGTGCCAGAGGCTGAAGGGGATGCATCTACATTTAGGGCAGGTGAGTTTGTGGTCCTCAGACACCTGCTTTGCATTTTTCTGGTTAAAGGCACCTGATCCCTCTCAAAAAGAATGGGTCTTCTCCCTCCCCTGGGGCTCATTCCTCCTTCCCATCCCCCCTACACTTGCACTTCCCTCCTCTAGACTCACCTAATCTGATGAACAGCTACTGTGGTTATTTACCCGAAACTGGTTACCACACAGGTTACTCTCAGGAACTAATTTTGTTCTTTGAAAATTTTGTATTTCTGAGAAAAAATTGTATTTCCCTGAACTGTTCTTACCGGATTCCTATAAATGTCCAACATGAACTATGTAGGACACTGTAAAACAGATCTACCAGCAGTGAATCATTTAGAGGGACCCTCAGCTCATTTATCAGTTAAGCTGCCTGATCCCCAAGAAGCCAGCCCTGTTTGTGCAGATGGATATTCATCCTCAGAGCCACAGCCAAGGGTAGACACGAAGAGGATTAAATAAAGGCCCTGCTGGCCAAATGAGTAAACAGTGCTTATCCAAACATCCTTTGGTGTGTACTGTAAAAACAAAACACAGGACCAGGGAGCTGTTCAGAGGGGTGCCAGGTCTTGTGGAAATTGGGAGAAGAAGTCACGGGAAGCTGTTGGCGAAGGAGTGTTGATTTGATGCCTGTTTAGAGACATCCTTAATAGTAGGCTAAAGACAACAAACCCCCAACTTTGGCTTTTTGAAAGCTGGGCTGGTGAGTGGCGCCATCTTGCCTCTAGTGCTGCTTTGAAAGTTGGTCCTCTGGCAACAGTGGTGCTTGCTCAAGGGAGTCCTGGGGTAGGAGGAGGGCTCAAGCTCTGGACTCCTTCCTTGGCCATTCTATGCCCTCACAAAGGAATGCGTGTGCTTGTGAGCCCCTGGACTTATCAGGGCCTTATTTGGTGGTAGGGCTGAGCCTTCTGCATATCTGTTTCCATTCCTTTGGTGGATGGAATGGAGTGCTGGTTTGGAAAACTGGTTCTGAAAGAGCACTAGCTGTCTCTTCCTGTGTCCTTTATACTCTTGAGCAACCAAAATAAAAGGAAACAATACTTAAGAGTTTGTTATTTTGTCCAAGGTTTTGAACGAACATCGGCCATTACAGTAGAGCAGCTCTTCTCTCTTCTTCAAGTCTTCCCGGTGCCTACCTGTCCTGGGCATCACCATTTGCATTTAGTAGTAATGAAAACCAAGGTGGCTGTAGCTCAGTGGTAGAGCACTTGTCTAACATTTATGAAGTTCTGGCCTCTATCTCCAACACTGAAAACAAAACAAAACAAAAAACCAAATATCTAATACTCTGGATTGAAAAAAGAGTTGAGATAAAATTGTTAAATCATATACAAAAGTGGTTCTCTTGTGGGGGCAATGAAACCATAACCTTTGGGGTTATCTTTTCTACCTATTGGAAATATTTGCGTTTTGATAGTCTCATTAAATTTATGCAGGGTCACCTCTAATTTACAGGGTTGAAAAAGAGCTAACCTAATTCACTGTGGTATCCTTGTCAAAGGTACGACTTTTTTGGTGGAGTCCAGAGAGCCTTAGCCAGGCCACAGTTGTCTTTGCTTTGTTTTCTATCTTGGAAGGAGAGTCTAGTGCACTTGGCACTGAAACCAAAGTATTCTGGGTATGGCCAACCGGGTGTGCCCAACCTGTAACTGAGTCAGTGAGTCACATGTGTCCTAGCTATGAATGCAGCCCAGCATAGACCACAATGTCCTCATGCAGTTCCAAGGGGGCCTTAGCCAGGCCACAGTTGTCTTTGCTTTGTTTTCTATCTTGGAAGGAGAGTCTAGTGCACTTGGCACTGAAACCAAAGTATTCTGGGTATGGCCAACCGGGTGTGCCCAACCTGTAACTGAGTCAGTGAGTCACATGTGTCCTAGCTATGAATGCAGCCCAGCATAGACCACAATGTCCTCATGCAGTTCCAAGGGGTACACACCCTGGTTCCCTCTCAGCTGGGTTGATATCTTTAGATTTTTTTTTCAGTATTTTATTATTTTTATTTTATGTGTATGAGTGTATTGCCTGCATGTATTATAAAAACACCTGTGTCCTGAAATGCCCATGGAGGTCAGAAGAGGGTATCAGATACCCTGGAACTGGAGTTACAGATGACTGTTAGCTGTCATGTGGGAGTTGGGAACTGAACCCAGGTCCTCTGCAAGAGCAGCTGGCTAGTGCTCTTAACTATTGAGCCATCTCTCCAGCCCCAACAGTG
>NW_008350255.1:461899-474465 GCF_000622305.1 Nannospalax galili | reverse complement strand
GTAGATTTATTTTAGTCTCTCTGCTCCTCCCTCCAGACAGGAGATACATTTGAAATTAATCTGGCAGTAAATAGTTCTTAAAGACATGGTGGTGGGTTTGAAAGCTCTGAGCCTTAGGAAGGGAATATCTGAGCCCTTTACTCAGAAGAGGGCATTGGATCCTTTGAAACTGGAGTTACAGGTGGTTGTGAGCTGTCATATAGGTGCTGGAAACCGAACCCAGGTCCTCTGCAAGAACAACAAGTGCTCTTAAACACTGACCCATCTCTGCAGCCCCAAGATTCAAGTTTTCCTCAAGGACTGACTTTGGGGTCTCAGTGACCTGGATTTTGCCCAAGTTTAGAGCTGCCATTGCCACCAGGATGCTGTGACACAGTGGAGAAACTTCTCTTAATCTCTGTCCGCCTGTGGGTTCCGTAGTGCAGAGTGAACAGGATCGAGGTGACAGGAGACAGCAGAAATGGTTTTTCTGTCAAAGCCAGCTGGGGGAGGGGTTGGGGGTGGGGTAGGAATCTCGGATGGGCCTCCTCTCTTCCTGGATGTACATCACTCCCAAGTCCTTTCCTGAAACTCCTAATGTACTCCAGTGGTAAGAGATGGCTTCCTGCCTCCACACTGAGCCAGGCGCTTGTCAGGGAGATGAGAGCACGGATGTGGACAGAGAAGGGACAGCTGGTCACTCAGTGTCCATGTGGCCTCTCTGGGAAGATGACCATAGCATTTGTCCTGAACTCAATGCCAGGGTCCCGCCTGAGCATCTAAGCAACTTTAGCCTTATCTTGGGGGTAGTGGGGAGCCCTTGAAAGTATTGTTTTACCCCCTGTTGGTAAAACTGTACAGATGGTGTTTGTAGAAGGAAGCACCTTCCTGGCCAGCATCCACGGCCCATTTAGAGAAAGGGTTATTTGGACAGACGTGGCCCTGAGGCTCCTGCTTATCCACTCTTGTTCCTGTCCTAGGCTTAGCTTACCCTATGGCTCTCCTCCACAGACATCCACATCCAAGCACTCATGGTCACCTTCAGTGTGACGGGATATATAACCGCAAGGCTGCTATCTTCACCAGCCAGTATCACTACTCTGATCCATGGTTCAGAGCCATGATTTGGATTTATGCCTCCATCTCAGAAAGATGGAGCAACAAACTACCTTAAAAATGTGGCTCACTGGGTGTGGTGGTGCATGCCTTTAATCCCAGCACTCAGGAGGCAGAGGCAGACAGATTTCTGTGAGTTCAAGGCCAGCCTGTTCTACATAGTGAGTTCCAGGCCAGCTGGGGCTACAGGGAGACCCTGTACATGCCCCTTAGGGACATGGGATTGAAATCCAGCTCCAACAATGTCGTGGTCACTTAGAGATCCTCCTACAAAACGCAGAAAGCAGGAGGTTCCTACCTCAGATGTGCTGTGAAGGTTAAACGACAGAATGCTTTGACCTAGCACTTAAACAGGTGGATGGTAAATGCTCTAGGTTTCCTAAGCTTGCAACAATCCCGGATGTGGTGGAGGCAGGAAGGTGGAAGGACCTGTATAGTCAGACATATATAGACATTTCTGAAGTTTGTTCAGAAAGTTGTGGTTTAAGGCATTGGTTCTAAATATGCATCTGCACCAGAAGTATCTGGAAAGTTGTTATAAAAAAAAAAAAGGCTGGGTTTCAGACTCAGTTTCTTTTTGATTCAGTCGGTCTGGGGTGCAACCTAGCAATGTGCATTTTGTGTGCGGTGTATGCATGTGTACCTGTTCATGTGGAGGCCAGAGGTCATCGTCGGTGGCTTCATGTATTGCTCTCCACCTTAGTTTTTGAAACAGGGTCATTGATTCTGCTTAGACTGGCTGGCCAGCAAGCCCCAGGAATCCTCCTGCTTCTGGCTCCCCAGCATGAGGATTACAGGCACCCGGTGTCATGCCTGGCTTTTTTACTTAGGTGCTGGGAGTCTAAACCCAGGCCCTCATCCTTGCACGGAAGCACTATACTGACTGGGCCATCTTCCCACCCCCTATTTTTCGTTTTGAAGTAAATGTTGCTTTGAAAAGGTGGTTGGGAAGCAAAGAGAGCAGATGGTATAGCCTCTAGATTTAGAGTCTGTGGACAGAATGAAGCCAGTTGCAGAGAGATCATTTTAAATTCAGGTGGTGGTTTTTACTGAGTCATAAAGTCAGAATGGGAGTGGAGTCTCAGGAGATTCCTGTCTCTGGAAGGTTCCTGTGCTGAATGACACCCCCCACCCCCACCGGCAGGTTCCTACACTAGGTAGGAAGTGCATTCACTCATTCATTGGCTTATTCACAATAAACACATACTGCTTGTTTGGGAGGAGCTGTGAGCTAGGAAAAGCCTTTAAACACAATCGCGGTCTATGCTTTCAGGGAGTAAGTAATCTAGTGAGAAATCTACTTGATTTCTAAGGTTCTTTTCAATGGTGAGGCTTAAAGAGGCCCATGATGATGGGGGCACATCCCCAGAATAAGAAGCTGCAGACATTCTTAACTTCTGAAGATATGTGCTTGAGAATTGCTAAGCATAAGGATACCTTGAAGGCTCAGTTGGGATTGCCCTGTCAGCCCGTCTTACTGTCACTGGATAAGTGGCTTTCCCCCCCCTCCTGCTTAGACTCAGAAGCTGAGAATGTATTTATCCTGAGTGTATTTCCTTTGGGAAAATTTACATTTCCCCACTGGCACCAGGGATGGACCATTAAACTCTGAATCCCTGACCAGCTGTGCATTATGCAGTCTGTAAAAGCCACCCAGGAAATGGACTGCAGGAATAAGCTAATTGCTTTTCATCTCTTAAGTGCTATATGGGGTGAATTAATAGTGGAGAGCTAGAGAGAAAAACAGATGAATTCCGTCTATTTTTCTGTGTTCTTCCATCAGAAGCCACGTTAAAAGCAGTAATGAGGAACTAGGCATGTAGGTCAGTTGGTAGAGTGCTTGTAGCATGTATGAAGTACTGGGTTCAGCCCTCAGTGCCCCGTAAAACTGGGCATGGTGTCTTACATCTGTAGCCTAGAATCTCAACATTTAGGAGGTAGAAACAGGAGGATCAGAAGTTCAAGGTCATCCTAGGCTACATAGTAAGTTCATGGCCAGCCTGGGCTACCTTGTCTCCAAAAATTAGAATAAACTAAAAGTAATAATGATAATCATTAACTTTTACCCAGTTCCACTTTGTGCCATGCATGGTGTTCAGCCTGCTGCATGTATTATCATGTTGTCTGATTCTTAAATATATTTTATTTATTATTTTATGTGTATGAGTGCATGTATGGTCAGTGCACCTGTACTGCACAATGTGCGAGGAGGCCGGAAGAGGGCTTTAGAAGCCCTGGAATTGGAGCTATGGATGGTTGTTAGCCAACTTGTGGGTGCTGGGAGTCAAACCCAGGTTCTCTGCAAGAGCAGCCAATGCTTTTAAGTGCTGAGCCATCTCTCCAGCCCATGTTGTCTGATTCTTAAGACATCAAGGAGGAATATTACCATCATTCCTGTGGGAAAGGAAATTGAGATCTGGAGAGAGAAAGTAGCCAGCTCATGGCCATTGAGAATAAAGCTCAGAGCTGGACTCAAAACCTCTGACTTTCAGATCCCAGATCATGTGACAAGCTCCTGGGAAGATAAACTACTCGTTTGTTTCTTCCACAATTAACTAATTATTCCATTTAATAAACTGTAAGTGCTGAGAGACAAGAGCAAAAAAACCTGTGGGCTTCTACCCCTCATGGGACTTACTATTGCATGCCTTCAGACCTAGAAATGACTCCTCCCTGAACCCCTGGACTGGCTAAGGAGAAAAATAGTCTTGGGAGTCAGATTCTGGCAAGTCAGCAGTTGATCCTGTTTCCATGCTCCTCTGGGCCCGAAGGATTTTGTGTTTTTGTGGTTTTACATTTCCCTCTTGGGTTTCCTGCCTTCTTGTCAAGACTGAATGTTAATTTTTGAGGCTTTTGCTTTCTGACTGCACTCTGAGGTGGGAGGAATCCGAATCTGGAGTCCCAGGCCTCTACCATGTTCCTTCCTCTCTGCACAAGTGTCACCTCTTCCAAAGCTTGTCTCCAGATTCCTTGGCTGTCTGTGCTGGCCTCAGCCTGCATTTTCTTTTAAAAAACAGTTGTGAGCCGGGCGTGGTGGCGCACGCCTTTAATCCCAGCACTCAGAAGGCAGAGGCAGGCGGATCTCTGTGAGTTCAAGGCCAGCCTGGTCTAATGTAGTGAGTTCCAGGACAGCTGGGCCTACAGAGAGACCCTGACTCAAAAAGACCAAAAACAAACAAACAAACAAAAAACCAAACCAGTTGTGAATTAGGATTTGTGCTTTCAAAATAAATATCTGATAATTGTTTCAAAAATAGCTGTAGAAGTGTGTAACTTGTGAACATTGCCCTGCTGAGTTAGTCCCATAGACAAAGCTGCTCACTACTCCGTGTTCAGCACATGCACTCGCTACATCGATCAATTTTCCATTAAAATTGACTTTTAAAAATACATATGTTTCTGAAAGTCACTGTTATTAGCTAATTCCTTTTTAGGCTTTTCCGTTATATATTTTCTTCAGTCAGACTCCGGTTTCTGATGTTTTCTTCCATTAGGAATCCTTTTCCATGACCATGGATCGATTCTGTTAGTTGAAACATCCATTTGTTTCTTTTGTTTTTCATTTGACGCGGAGAAATTTCGGGAACCTTGTTTGCTGTCTCCTGGCCTTTGGCGAGGGATCCTTAATGCTAGCTTCCAAGGGTCTATGACAAAAGAGAAAACAATGTATTAAGTTTAGAAAAAAGGGAATTGGTTAGAATGGCTAATATACAGAACCACCAGGTCTCAGGAGACCTGACCCACAAGGTCTAAGAAAGGACAGACGGGGCAGCTCCAGTAACAACATAGCCCATTGCTTTCATCCGTTCAGTCCTTGCACCACCACTCTATGGCTTTGTTTAAAACATAGGCCACCCCTTGGCCAGGGCCAGATGGGACCCTTTGATTGACAAACCCAGGAAAATATGCAACAGAGAGGCTACTCTCATAAAGAAAACATGATGTGCTGATACTAAGAGTTAGTGCATGCAATGTCGGGAAGATCAGTCAAAATTCACAGTAGGGGAGCTGGAGAGGTGGCTCAGTGGTCAAGAGCACCAGCTGCTCTTGCAGAGGTCCTGAGTTTGAGTCCCAGCACCCACATGATGGCTAACAACCATTAGTAACTCCAGTTCCAGGGGATCCGACATGCTCTTCTGATCTCTGCAGACATCGCACAACACATGCGCATTTATACACGTGCAGGCAATATGCTCATACACTTAAAATAAAAATAATAAATTTTAAAAACTCACAGCAGGGTCTCCAGACCCTGAGATACTGTGTGTATGTGTCTGCATGTGCCCTTTCGCAGGACCCGGAAAAACAAATCAAGATAATTGCTTTAGTACTGTGAACTCCATCTCATCAGAATGATGGTCTGTGACGATAAAATCAATGACAAACTTCCTCTTAGTTTTCTTTTTGTTCCTTAGCCCCTTATGGCCACCCAGTTTCTTCCACTTGGGGTGGGTCCTTCCCAGTTCAATTAAAATCACTAGCTGCTATTATTATCAGGAAGATGGAATTCCTCAATGAAGATACAAATGTTTGTCTTTGTTGTTTACAGGCACCTCTTTGCTCCAGCCTACACAGAAACCTGTTACACGGAAAGTGGCAACCCTCAAGTCACCAGGCTGAAATCCCAGGTGAGTTTTGGTCAACAGGTGCCCATCCAGTAGCTACCCTGGTTGGGTACCATTCCTAGGGATGGTGGATGTATAATGTGTGATGGAGATGACCCCTTCTTTGAAGGGGTTGCTTCCCCTGACTGACGACCCAGGGCACAAGAAGAGACGCAAAGTGCGAGCCTACTGTTTGTTTCTTAGATGCCTTTTGTCCTTTGCTGGCAAAATTGATGGAGCAAACAGATGGAATGTTTGAGGGTAATTGCATTGATTAAAGTCTGTGCAAATCATCATGAAGAGTACATATTATTAGGGTTATGTTAATTTTACATATATTAGCAAAACTTTAAAAGAAATAATTTACTCATCATCCTGTCATCTCACCCAATTAGATGGTCCATTAGTTCTTTAAAAAATATGTTTAAGGTTTACAGAGTTTTAACCACTACATACAAATTTATATTAATATTCTGCCTTTTTAATGCAGTGGTAAAGTTACCAAGCTTTTTAAATTTTGCCGCTGTCTTCATACTGGACATCTCCCCTTCAGAGGTGGTTTTCAGTAGGAATATTATGCACATCATCAAAGATTCATTGTTTAGAAAATGGTCTTACATCTTAATTTGCTTTACCATACCCCACTGGGGGACATTTAAGGTAGTAAGTCCTATACATCACATGGTCTGCTGGCTCTTCTGTGGTAATTTCTGTAACAATTCATAGGCTCAGCTGGATGTGGCAGTGTACTCCTTTAATCTCAGTGCTAAGGAGACAGAGGCAGGGAGACCTCTGTGGATTCAAGTCAGCCTGGTCTACATAGCAAGTTCCAGACCAGCCAGGATTACATAGAAAAATAATAATTCATAGGCTCAGAGCAGTGGTTCTCAACCAAAAGGACTGATTCCTCCCCCCACCCCCACCCCAGGAGGCACTGGCAATATTTGTGGATGTTGGTTGTTATGCTGGATGATTGGGGATGCTGCTGGCATCTAGTGGCCAGAGGCCAGGGATGTTGAGGAACATCGTACAGTTGTACAGGACTGACCCTTGCAATAGATTTATTACTGCCACGGTCTAGGCAGTAGTGCCCCTGTGGAAAAGCCCTGGATAAGAGTGATTGTTCTGAGCCTGGGCTTGTGAGATGTGATGGAGAGGGAGAAAGCAGGAGCAACAGTGAGCATTTGCTTTGGGAGCAGGGCTGGCAGGTTCCTGAGGCAGGAGATCTGATGTGCAAAAGGGAGGACAGCAAGAGAGGGCCCTTTGCTCAGGATTCCTCTAGCTGTGTCTATGGAACCAGAGTCCCATGTGACCCATTCTTTAAAACATCCCTGCTGGTGTGCAAATGTTTAACAAGAAGTAACAGACACTATGAGTCACTAACAGGGTAGCGTAGTTTATCAGATTCCCCTGATAGGGGAAAGGACGTGGGTCAGATTGATCTAAGCGGTCTAGCTTGGTGGCTGGCGGGGGCTCTGTTGGGCTGCTGGACATGTAGGTGTGAAGGTCAATGCACCTTCCTCCCAAGACCTTCATAGATGGGAAAGGAGTTGGAGGTATGGCCAGTGACTGCAGTGGCCAGATTGGGCTATATCAGGAAACTATCCAGCTCTGATCCATACCTTCTCAGAGGCCCTTGGTCAAATCTTCTCCCTTTTGCAGACTCTGTTCTCTGCCTCCAGGGACAGGAATGGGAGCAGGGGTTGGGTAAGAGCCAGACATAGAAAGCCCATAACTGTTATAGTTTGGGTTTGGCTTCTCTTACTTCACTACAACTCAAGAATGGGTCTCAGTGCACAAGTTTGCTGTGAGCTCATGCTTCCTGCTATGAAAGCCCCCTGGGGTGGCCCCCTCAGCCTGAGAGCAACGGAATGCAATGACTTCATGACTGATCCTGACTTGTTCTTTGTGCTCTAAGCAGTGCATTAAGCAGAGATGTGTTAAAGCCTTTTCATAAAAGAGCTTTGGAAGGGGACGTTCCATGGTCCCCCGAGTCCCCCTTCTCCCTGATGGGTCTTGCTGGCTGAAGAACATCCTTGCTGAACCACAGGCTAGATTATTGTTTTCTTCCATCTACTACAGATGGATTCTTGCAAAGTCCCACCCAGGCCCAGGGGGCTTCCAGTCAGCCTTCTCATTTGCAAGATGAGAAATCAAGGATAAATCAAGGGTAAATAGGAATGGAATAAACCCCGTGACTGCTCTCGACCCAAATGCTGAAGCCTGCACTCTGCCTTCAAATTTAGCTGGGGTTCTGGGAATCTTATCAAGACTCATCAGCCAGGCCTTGTCGGTTTACAGCCCTCATCTAGGTCAGGTCATTAGGGGATGGGACTGTGAATGTATTCCAGCAGAAAGACTTAGGGGATTGGGATCTGAAGCCAGACTTACGGACTTGGCTTTAACTAGCAGTGTGGCCTTAATCAACCCTTGGACCATACTGTTGTTATTTTTTTTTTTTTCATCTCAAAAATTGGATATGCTGATAACTGACTCTCAGTGCTATAGAAGGGTAAAATGAATCACTGATTTTGATGGGAATTTTTAAATATTATTTCTAACTCCATATTTTACAGATGAGAGAATGGAGAAGAGGAAAAGTAACTTGCCCAAGTTCAGAGACAGCAAGACTCAGACTAGAACTTGTTTCGTTGGTTGCTAGAGGGTAGCAGAGCTTTGGCAAGCCAAATCCTATGCAATTGCTGATTCTGCCTCATCTGGGAAGGGTAGAAGATGGAGCTCAGCCAAGCTGCTGGGATTTGAATTTCCACTTTGCCTTGTCACTAAAACCTCTTTACCCTTGATCTTAACACAAAGGTTAAGAAGCAATAAACCTCTTTAACTTTTAGTTTCCCCTTCAAAAATGGGGGGATAACAATATCTGTCTCATCAGGCTATGGTTAGAATTAAGGGAAAAGCTCTCTACTGTTGTCAAATAGTAAGAGCTGGCTAGCTCTTAGGTCTTGTATTTACTAACAGTGACTTGACAGTGCCCGTGAAAGTCCCCTGAAAATTACAGAGCGTGTGACAGTCATAGAACATACCATTTCAGAGAGCACAGGGGCTGTGCGTGCTGCAGCCATTATCCAAAGATATGAAGAGGTTCAGGGCATCTTTATAGCCATCTACTCGATTCTTTCCACATGTGAAGGTAGCAGCACTTGAAACGGTGGCTGACCTACATTTCTGAACGCTTGGCTCTCAAGTTATTCCACTGTCTATGAGTCCTGCCTTCCTATGCAGGTCTGGCCCCTGTCCCTCGGAAAATTGGACTCTCTTCTTATTGATAATGCCCTATGTGTGGATTCTGTGGCCACACTGTTGAGTTCTAAGGACCAGGTTTAGAACTTGTTGATGATCCACCTCCAGGTCCTAGAGCCCAGGAACCAAGAAAGAAGCCACACAGCAGGCTGGCCTTTGAAAGCAGAGGCACTCTTGGCTAGAGGTTGGATTGTGCATACCTCGCCTGCTTTCCTAGGTGCTGGGGGATGTCTTCCCAACACAGTGGTTTTCCTTTGCGCTCCTGTGAGGGTCAGAATCTGACTTGTTTAAAGTCTAGGAGACTTTGATGTTAAGAGAAGGCTGGTGCTGTCCCTCCTTCTAGCTGGGCGGCAGTGAATGGTCAAAGAGCACACTGCTTGTCAGTGGATCATCGGTAGATGAAAGGGCACTTGTGGTCCAGAGGAGCCCAAGTTGAGCTTCAGCTTTGCCTGTGTCTTCTGATGCGGCCGAATGGCTCAGCTGAGCAGGATGTAAAATTGGCACAGCGAAGGCCATGAGTTCAGTCCTTTGGTGCGCTTCTGGGCCCTTTGAGGCCACGTTCTATCTTTAGTGAAGGAGAATTTAATGAAAATCTGACCACTAATGCTTGCTGCCTGCCTCTGGGCCAAGGATCAGCCCAGCTAGCTTCTTTTATACACCCTGAGGTTGCAGACCGAGCACTCAGAAGTCCAGAGAGAAGTTGCTTACACTGCTGGTGTATGTGGGAGCCTGGATTTAGGTCTGGCCTCGCTATACCAAAATGCTTCAATGTAATTATTAGGTTATATTCATGTCTTGAGCTGAGTTTTTCTTCTCCTGGATCACACCCCCACAAGGAAAGAACTGCAGACAGCATGGTCAGGAGATGGGTCCCTCAAAAGCTCTGTCACACAGCTCAGGCTCAGGGTGCTGGGAAGAAGTGAGAGCTGAACTATCTGTAATAGGTTATATCTATCTTCACTCCTTTTAAGAAACTGACTCTCTCCCGGTTTTACCTTCTGCATGTTCTGACCAGCTCATCAATCCTGATCTCTTGGGGGGGAAAAAAACATTCACACTTATTGTTAACCATCTTTTGGTCTTGTCTGTGCCATTTTGTGTGGCTTAGCACTATGATACTCTTGGAAGTACCCTGTTTACCTTGTGACCACCATGGTTCTCCTATTGATCAAAAACTCAGCTGGCACTACAAACTTTTGTTTGTCTCTGGCTTCCAAGTGAAAGAACAGCTTTCACAAGACTAAGTCTGAAAGGCTGGGGCTGTGTCTCCATTAGCTTATTACTGTGTTTCTGGGGTCTCACTCAGGACCTGTACACAGTGGTGCTCAATGGTGTTTGTAGCAATGGAGGGACCCTACTGGGTTTGGGTATCAGATAGCTGTGAGGCACGATGGCTAGAGAACAGTATCAGGCTTGATGGACCCAGGTACCCAGGAAGGAGTTTCCAGGCATGGAGGGACTCAGGAGGAGCAGTGTGAGCTGTGGAAGTGATGGGGTGTGTTCATTTCCCAGGACTGCTGTAGCAAAGCACTTTGAACTTGGAGGTTAAAACGAGAGAAACTGATTCCTCCGTTCTGGAGGCTAAAAGTCCCAAACCAAACTGTTATCAGGGCCATGCTCCCTGCAAGGCCTTCAGGGATGAGTCGTCCCTTACTCTTACAGCTCCTTAGTGCTGCTTGGCTTGTGTTACTGTCTCCAGCCTTTGCCTCCATCTTCACATGGCTTCTCTTTGTGCCACTTGGGTCCTTTTAGCCTATACGACTGAAGGACACTGGATGTAGAACCCATTCCAACTCTGTCCTCATCCTAATTTAATGATGTGATCAAAGACCCTATTTACAAATAAAGTCATATTCTGGAAGGACATATGAATTTCAGGGGGACATTGTTCAGCGTATTACGGGGGTTACAGAGGCAACATTGGTGAGAGACAGGCTCTTTCAGAAGCCAGTGTTTCCTGGGGTTGGCATCATGTCAGATCTGAAAACCCTGGGTTCGCTAATCTAGCAGGCAGATCTCTGCTCCCATGTGCCTTACTGTCTTTGTCTGTTCGCTAGTCGTGGTGACATCTGCTCTGCCCTACCTCTTGGATTATTATAAGAACTGAACAAAGCGAAAGTTTTATGCAGGTTGTAAGATGCTACAGGGTTAGGGCTGATAAAGAGCTACCCATCATCTGTCACATTCGTGAGACATTAACCTTGCCTTGCTTATCAGTGCTATTTGGCTTGACCACTTCCTTTCTGTTCGATAGGATCACTGCTTTTACCACGGCACTGTGAGGAGAGCAGAAGAGTCCAGCGTCACACTCAGCACCTGCCGGGGAATTAGGTAAGAGACCCTGAAACTTCAGGGGACCACAGACACCATCCCCAGGAAGATAGCAGGGCTAATCCAGGACAAAGACCTTGAGAAGGAGGCTGCAGAGCATGTGTGTGGGCAGCTCTGAGCAGGGCCAAGCTTGGGAGGTACAAAGGGAATTGCAGGTAATCCACACGTCCACTGGGATTGGACTGATGAATTTGTTAAGATATGGATTTTGTATAGGAATGGTAAAGCCAACAAATCAGGACTCAGCCATAACTGAAAAGATGGTTATAACAGTTAAAGCAGAGGCATGTTAATCCATGAGGGGCCACATGGGAAAGCACAGGGATGAAGAGACAGGGAGGGAGAGCCATGTGGGTAACTGTAGGGAGAAGTGGGTGATAGTGGTGAGCAGACAGAGGGGTGGCTAGTTTGAATAATTTCAGTGGGCTCTGGGGCACAAGGGCTGGCTGTTGTGAGTTGTCTGGACTGGTCCCTTGGGACCAGTGGAGAGTAGTCCAAAGGGTGAGAAACCAGTATAGTTGGTAGTTGGTCTCTGAGCTTCCATTGGTTGGCTTGCATTGCAAGGCACTGTAGCTGCCAAATGGTTTACTGTCTCTAGGAGTTGGGTAACCAGCAGGGGCAGTCCCTGAAGTGTCAAGTAGACCCCAGACATCAAAGCAACAGAAGACAAAAAATAAGCCACATAGTCCTCAAAATTGAGTTTCAGAGGTCATTCCCACGTCTCCGCTTTTTATGGCAGGATTGTGGAACAGGAAACGGGAAATTAGTAAAAGAGAAGATGTGAGAGATAGGCGAGGCAAGGGTAGTTTTCAAGACAGAAAGTCAAGTTTCAATGAGATAGTGCTTTGGTAAGAGGGTTACCCTTCCCTCTCTAAGCCAGTAGCAGTTTGCTGGTGGATGACTTTGGGTCTTGATGGTCTCATTTATATAACGTGGGTGAAAAGAAACTTAACCAGCATTAGTTCACATCTGATCACTGGAATTGTGTTGGCACACTGAGCTCAGTAACTGCCTAGGCCTGGCTTCTCCAGGTGGCAGCCTTAGGGGCAGCACCTGTGCTGCCCAGGAGCTTGCGTAGTGTGGTATCTCGGGGCCCGCCTGATACACTGGATTGTAGTCTACGTTTCAGGAGGATCCTGTGCACATTAGGGTTTCTACCAGAGAATGTATCCCATGAGAACATGAATTATTTCCCAAATACCAGTTTCTCTGCCCTAGACCTTGTGTGTACCAAGATGTGTGCATGTATGTTGGAGTGATTAAACATCACTTAGA
>NW_008350255.1:413897-460878 GCF_000622305.1 Nannospalax galili | reverse complement strand
AGAAAATCTCTGTATAGTCCTAGCTAGCCTGGAACTCACTATGTAGACCAGGCTGGCCTCAATCTCAGAGATCCACCTGCTTCTGCCTCCCGAGTGCTGGGATTAAAGGCATCCGCTACCACACCCGGCTAGGATACGCCTATATTTAAGCAAAACAAATTTTTTACATTTATGTATTTATTTTGTATGTTGTGGGGAGTGGGGCGTGCATGCCATGGTATGTGTGTGGAGGTCAGAGAACAACTTGCATGAATCAGTTCTTCGGATCATGTGGATTCCAGGGCTGGAACTCAGGTTTCTAGGCTTGGGGGTGGGCACTTTTATCCACTGAGCCATCTTGCCCACCCTATGTTCTTATTTATTTATTTGAAAAACCTGTATTCTAATGTTCTACACTAATTGCCTGGGTTTTAATCACCTGCACTGAGTGGCACCTGAACTCGGGATGCTGAGTGGCTGTGTGGATAAAAGCAAAAGCTCTGGTTGGTGATATCCATTTAAAGGCTGGTGAAGAGGCTCCGCTTGTGACCAATTTCAGCCTACCCACGTGATGTTACTGAACCTGAACGTAGAATTGGGAATACATCCTCACTATAGGCTCTCATGAGCTGGTGGGAGCTGGCTCGCTTCTTTTCTTTATCAATCAATTCATTTAACGATTGCTTTGTTCATTCAATACATCAGTGTTGGGTGTCTACTGTAAACCTGTGTCCAAAACCGTTGGAAATAAACAGGCATTGTTGTTTCTGGAAACTTTAACACAGGTATCAGTGATAGGTGAGGTAGAGATTAAGTGCTTAATTAATTCTATAAAGCTTTCCTAACATACAGGATTTGTTTCCTGTAAGGCTTAGCTTTTCAAAAAAAAAAAAATTGAGGGCCCTTCTGACTGCTGCTCCCTGTTTATGAATAGGTTCACGTCTCTGAAAGGCTGAGTTGCCTGAGGGAATTAGGCAGGAAATCGGTTTTGGCTGAGAGGTGATTAACAGTGGCCTCATATCCCCCACTCAAGTGGCCTTCTTGAGCCAAGCCAACTGGCTTCTCTGTGGTGTTTACAGCCCAGCCACCACCACCTGCGGTCAGCAAGTAAACAAAATCTGTCCCAGGAAGGAGGACAGGGAACACGCAGGTGTGAATGGCTTCTCTTCCTTCGTCCCCTCTCCCTCTGGAGCAGTGGGAACTTGGCTTGGCCGCTTGTAAATCATTCCAGCAGTCGGGCTGATGGGGAAGTCACTGAGCCGCCCATGTGTTTCTGTTTTGCATGCTTCCATCTGGCAGGGTCCACTTGCCTGCCTTCCCCAGCCCTGTCCTCCCTCCACATGCTGAGAAACCAAGGTTGTGGGCAGACTGATTAAGGGCTGGAGACTTTGCCAGATGGCTGCATTGTGATGTTGGAGCAGAGGCAGGAGTGACAGAAGCATTCAAACTCAAGTAGCTTTCCAAGGCCCCCCAATGTCATATACATCCATGGAAAGTCTCCATAGTAACCATTCTCTCTTGGTAACATGTTCCTGTGCATAGAGAAATGAGTGGAATTTACACCCGGCGGGATCTGCACGCAGAGAGATTCAGTAGAACTTCTGAGTGGTTTGGGAGGTGGGCGGGGGGTCCTTACCAGAGCACTCTTTGGGTTACTTTATCATTGAAGAAGTAATATCCAAGCACAGTAAAATAAATTCAAATGTTGCAAAAGAGGGTACAGTGAAAAACCAGGCTTCTTCTCACCCCACTTTTCCAAATTTACCCCTTCCAGAGGCAGCCATAATGACCAGTTTCTTATGCATTCTTTTTGAAATAATACCTTCGGAAAAAAAGAACCTGGCTATGTAATAAAATACTTTGGGATATTTTTTGTTTGGGCCACTGACCACCTTGGGAATTGAGTTAATTAGTAACTATGGATCTTACCAAAGATACAACATACCATTTGTGTTAGTTAGCCTACTTGTTGTTAAATGCTTGAAATAAACAACTTGAAGGAAAGCTTTACTTTGGCTCATAAATTTCAGACGCTTCCTTCCATCCTGGCTGGCTCTGTTGATTTGTCTGTGGTAAGGCAGAGCATCAAGGTGCTGGTGAGGGTGAGGAAAGAATGATATACAGAAAGAGTGAGACAGTAAGGGCAACAGAGAGCCGTAGCACTAAGGCCCAGCCCCCAGGGACCTACCTCCAGCCAGGCTTCCTGAAGCAAGCCCCCAACAGGTGTGCCTTTTAGTGAGGGCACTTGTATCCAAATGTCACAACTTCATTGAAGTTGCCAGGTGATCAGCCTGACTCAGAGGAGGAACCTATCTTGTAAATGTTACCACAAAGTCTTGCATGCACAGAGGTTTCACATGTAATAAGAGTAACTTGGACTAAATGACTAAATGCAAGATCTGGTTATCATTTGTGAAGGAATATGGCCAGTATTACTTGACAAAGCCTGTATATTCAGAGAAATGTGAGTGTTGTGTGTGAGTGTGTGTGTGTATGGGTACACGTGCATTCCTCTATATCATCAGGAGGAGGTACCAGATGGTGAGTTTTTCATTTTTTGTTTTTTTCTTAAATCAATTTTTCTTTATTCTTGAGAACTTCATATATGTATACAATGAGATACCATATTTACTTCCCTATTTCCTCCTCCAACTCCTCACGTTTCCCTTAACATGTTCCCCCTCCCATCTTCACTTTTAAACAAACAAAACCCCCACAAAAGAACAAAGAACCGCGTTAGTTCCCAGATATCTGTAAGGGGGTTGGTGTGCATGCCATAGCACTCATGTGGCAATCGGAGAATAACATTATGGAGTCAGTTCTCTCACTTTAGCTTATATGAGTTCCAGGTACTGAACTCAGAACGCCAGGCTTGCATGGCAAGCGACCTACTGAGCCATCTCGTCCCTGGTTGATGGAGTTCTGTAGTGTCAGTTTTCTCCCCTACAAGATGAAAGCATGACATTAATGCCATTACTGGGCTCACATTAGGTGACCAGCCCCAGCTCTTTGATAGCATGGTCTATGATTAGAGCATGCTGTGTCTCCAGTGGCTAGACAGTCTTGTCACATGGCAAGTGCAGATGTGCTGCGTGGCTCACAGAATGCTTTGCGTAGCTTGTTATATGGTATACACACGCTCTGTGACTGCCAGCTATAACTAGATAATGCCCCTGGGTGTTAGTGAACACCACCTAATTGCTTCAGACCATTATCATGGCTGCTCTGTGAGAAGAAGAGCACCACCACATGTGATCCCACTGCCAGCAGACAGCAGAGCTGGAATTAAATCCCAGCGTGTCTCATGCCGAGCCTCTGCTCTCTACCTGCGCCTGCCACTACCCCACTGTGTGACTTCTTTGTTGCCTTTGATGTTCCCTGTGACCCCTTTTGCATGGATGCAGATTGGGGGAGTGATGGGAGAAAGGATCCCGGGTTGCTACCTCTTCGGGCCGCTCCCCATGTAAGGATGATGGATGTGTTGCCATGGGTTCAACAGTGAATGGGCAGATTCCCAGGGAGCAGCTCTTGCCTCATTTCTTGAAGGATTTAAGTGAGTCCTTCAGTTCTTCATGGGTTAAGTACGAACCTCTTGCTTTCTGCCTGGCTGGCCTGCTTGGGTTCCTCTGTATGATTTTATTTTATGATTTATTTTTCTCATGTTCTTAATGATGAAGAATAGGTTGGAGAGTAGCATGTGAGGTCCTGGCCACCCAGCCTTCTGGGTCCCCCACCCCCGCCTCTTATTGATCTCTTCCTCTGCCAGTGCTAACATTTAGCAAATTAGATCAGCTGAGGCTTTTAGGATAAATGATTGGTGTGTGTGCAGGGGAAGGCAGCTAGGTGACTTTAGTGTGGTGGCAGGGAGGGCCACCAGAACCTCATTCTCAGAAAGTCCCCATCGACAAAGCTGGTGTCCCTAGTCACATGCTGGGCTTGTGCTTCTTTTTCAACCCCCCATAGAACTACAACAAGGCTGAGGTAGGGCACCTCAGCCTGGGGTGAGTCACCAAGAGATATGGCGAGGGGAAGAAGGAGAGTGGCCCCCAAATCTTTCCATAGAAAAGCTCCGTGATTTGTATAATTTATTTTCCATCATGCTGCACAGTTTAGGTTGATCTCTGTCCTGTTTGACCCAGAGGCTTGTTCACTAATGCCAAACCAACTTGTGACCCTAGTCTTGAACTCTCACTAGTTCCTAAGGGGAACTTTCCAGTCACTGCGTGTAATATTGGTGTGCATAGGATTATCAGCTGGTTTGTGGTCCAGCTCTCTGTGTGACCAACATTGTAGCCATTAGGGGAACCTGGGGTGGTGAAAGAGGCCCCCATCAGCAGAGATGAGCAGGTAGCTTGGGAAAAGGGTGCCAGTGGCAGCCCTGGCTCTGCTCTTACCTGTGTGCATTAGGCAAATAATTGTGATTCCTGCTTTTCCCCCTCCATCTTTGCTGTTGAGAGGACACCTTAACTGAACACTGAACACTGAGGGCTAGTTGCTGCTGCATCAGCTTGGGGGTTGTAGTTGGGAAGTTTTGGGGCTTCCTGGCATAGGAATGAGGTCAGCCAGAGATGGAGTCTGAGAAGGGCTACTTACTGCCCACCAGAATCTATGATGTCATTCCTGAGAGTGTCACAGACTCTTACCTAAGGGCAGAACCTGGGCAGGCATCCCAAGGGGACGGTGGTAAGTGGAAGTTGAGTAGCCTAAGAGAGAAGACCTGCGATTTACAGTGGCAGAGACTGAGCTGAAGATGCTTTAGGTTTGGGGCACTCAAGGGGATGAGAGTTTGAGTGATATGCTGCCAGGGTCCTGGGAACTGAGTCCTGGGCTCCTCCTCCCCAGAGCCTGGAGCCCACAGCCTGAAGGTTGTACTTATCGCACTGTATGAAGGATGGCAGCCCTGTCTGTCATAACAACTCTGGAGAGCGATCAGAAGGATACATCCCGTTTACACATGACCACAGTTGATGGTGCCAACATCTCTTCAGAAGTGTGACTAGCCGGTCCGACCAGCCTGTCTGTAGGGTACCACCAGTTCCCTGGGAGATAAAATGAGATGACAGAGAAGACATATGGTCTCCTTCCATCCTCAGACACGGTCTATTGAGAGCTAACTGACCATGTGCCACACAGTCTGCAGACACTACTCTTCTTTCATTCCCACATCACATTGTAAGGTCAGCACCGTCATGAGTCTCACTTTATAGGTGAGGAAACAGCTGCTGTACCCTTCTCTCCCCACCATCATTGATGGCAGTTAGTGAGTGAGCCCTGGGGTTAGATAGTCATTAGCGGAGCACTCTAAGCACCTGTGTCCAGTCCATCAGTGGCTGTCAGGGCTGATGAAAGGTCATGAGTTACAGTGACTACTCCTACGCTCAGATCCTGCTCTTCAGCAGGGCAGGTGCCTTGGTTTGCTCATGTCTCCATCCTTAACAACTAGCATTGTTCCTAGCACATAGCTAGAACTAATAAATGCCTGTGGGTTGAATGACTCTTATCGCATGGACATGAATTACAGTTGGTCCTCTGTGCCCATGTTTGCTTCTCTTGAACATAGAGATTTTTTTCTTATCATTATTCGTGAAACAACGTATATATAATATATATGGTCTTTACATACCATTTACATTTTTAAAAATTGTTTTAATTTTGAGACAGGGTCTCCCTGTAGCTCATCAGGCTGGCCTGGAGCTCACTATGTAGATCAGGTGCCCTCAATCTCACAGAGATCCACTTGCCTCTGTCTCCTGAGTGCCGAGATTAAAGGTGTACACCATACCTAGCACCATTTAAAATCTTTAAATTATTTATTTTCTGTATGTCTGTGCCTGAGTGTATGTATGTTTACCATGTGTGTACAGTGTCTGTGGAAGCCAAAAGAGAGCATCAGATCCTTTGGAGCTGGAGAGACAGGTGATTGTGAGCCACCATGTGGGTGCTGGGAACTGACCCTAGTCCTCTGGAAGAGTAACAAGTACTGAACTGCTGAGCCATCTTTCCAACCCCAGAATTAATATTTCATTTGGTGTTATAAGTAACCTGGAGGTGATATAAAATATACAGCAAGACATGAATAAGTTATGTAAATAGCACACCATTTTATATATATATATGGGGTTGGAGTGTCTGTGATAATGGTTTCCTTGGGAGTCTGGACCCAAGTATCTGTGGATACCTAGGGATGGATGGCTGTACTTAAGGGCAAGGATTAGGTGTGTCTGGATGATATCCGGAATACAGTAAAATCTCAGTGAGTGAAAGAATAAAATAATCTCACACAGATCTTTTGTATTTAATACTGGAATCTATAACCAAGGGGGAAAGATGATCACACAGGCTTAGTTGCGTATGTTTACCAGACAGCTGCCTTGCTGGCTTAGGGCAGTTGGGAGTATTAGGAATGCAGTCAGCTGCTCAATGCTACCTTTCGTCTCCAGACACAAGGGCACTTGTCTTTCGTTTAATCATCTAACAGCCCTGGTGAGTTACATGATCATTTTTATTTTAGAAATGAGGAAACTGAAGCTCAGGGTAACATGAGGGATTTGTTGAAGAACATGTGACAGTTAGGAGTGTTAAAGCTGAATCTGGGTCACCTCACCTGCATGCAGGTGTGCTTTGTCTGAGTCTTTGGTTGGGGAGGCCTTTAAGAGTCCTAGTCTGAGTTTCCCTAGTTCGTAAACTCTTAACCTGCAGCCCCACAATGAGCTTAGGAATTCCAAGGGCACTGAGATTGTGTGCCCCATCTCACACACAGTGTATTTCTCTATAGAGGGTTCTGAGCTTGCATTGGGCCTTCACAAAAGGGTTCATAGACCCATAACAAGGCGAAGAACCAGTGAACAAACCAACTGTGCCTTTTTGCATATGGGCCTGTGCAGGGGACTTTTCCAGAACCATAATCTTTGACCAGAGATTCCGTTTTTCCTATCAACAGAGGACTGATTACAGTGAACAGTAACCTCAGCTACATCATCGAACCTGTCCCTGACAGCGAGGGCCAACACCTTATTTACAGATCTGAACATCTCAAGCTGCCCCCAGGGAACTGTGGGTTCAAACACTCCATGCCCACCACCAAGGACTGGGCCCTTCAGTTTACACATCAAACCAAGAAAGGACCTCATAGGGTGAGTTTCCAGACTTTCCGTGGAGCCAGCAGACTAGGCTGGCTGTGTCCTCTCTGAACATACTTACTTTGAATCTGGGAGTATTTCTAGATTGAGGAAGAATGGGTAAAGAGGATGAAAATCAGCCCTTCTTTTCCCTTCCCTTCCTTCTTCTCTCCCTCCCTCCCTCTCTTCTCTCTCTCTCTCTCTCTCTCTCTCTCTCTCTCTCTCTCTTTCCCTTTCTTTCATTCTTTCCTGTAATTATTGAGTGAGGTACTTTCATAAGACAATCACTGTTTATATTTAAAATACTTTGAGATTTTGATTTCAGAAACTGTGAAAGACAGAAAAACAGTCTGCTTCCCTTTTTGGAATGTCCACATCATCTAATGCACAAAATGTTATTTGTTCACACTGAAAATGGAGTCTGTGGTCTAGAGGTTATTTGGGGACTAGGCTGTCAGCATGTTTCCTTGTGGGATGCTGGCCTCCGTTTTGTCTGTCCCAACCAGCTTGGCCCCTTCTATGTGAGAATAAAGGACTAGATCTCATGGCTCGAAGTGGCGTCCAGCAATAACCAATTGCAGATGGAGGGAATACGCTGCAGCTAGGACCATCTCTAATGCCCAAATTAATAAGAAATGAGAAGGTCACAGCTTATTAATCACTTAGATTTCCCAGCAGTTTTTTTGACATGGGACAGAGCTGAAGGTTTCTAAGCTCTAATCTGCTTCCATCTCTTCCTCAGATGAAGAGGGAAGATTTACACTCTATGAAGTACGTGGAGCTGTACCTGGTGGCTGATTATGCAGAGGTAAGGGGGTTTCAGCAGAAAAACTCTGCTCTCTTCCATTCAGCTTTGCAGCTGATTTGGGGAAATACACTCATCTTTCTATGGTTTATCAAATAATTTTGGCCTTCAATCTGACCAACGGCTCTTTAGTCATTTTAAGCAGAGCCAGGAAAAAACTAAGGGGCTGGACATGGTGGCAGGAGACAGAGGCAGGTGCATATCTGAGTTTGAGGCCAGCCTGATCTACATAGAAAGTTCCAGGCTAGCCAAGGCTACATAGCCTCTCTCTAGAAAGAGAGAGAGACCAAGAGAACCCCCAAAATGAAAGATAAGAAAGCCTCTCCTGGGGCTGGAGAGATGTCTCAGCGGTTAAGAACACTGGTTGTTCTTGCAGAAGACCCGGGTTTGTATCCCAGTACCCACATGGCAGCTGACAACTGTCTGTAACTCCAGATCCAGGGGATCCGACAGCCTCTTCTGACCTCCGAGGGCATTACACGACATGGGTGCACTTACCTACATGCAGACAATACATGAATACACGTTTTTTTTTAAAAAGCCTCCCCTAGCACAGTATACCAATCAGATGGAAAACCAGGGCACCATAATCATAGGCATTTCTCAGACAGGATCTGAAGATCCCTTAGCTGATACTCTTAGCAGGGTCAATGAGTCTCCAGAGAAAATTCTAGAATTCTATTTTATAAAGGTAGTAAGTGTAGTCTTCAGTATTGCATTGGATATCATTTTTTTTGCTCACCTGCGAGTCCAGTTTTATAAGCATATTGGTGTCAGATGAGACCTTGATGCCGTTGTTCCCAAAATGTGGTCCCTAGACCAGCAACCTTTATGGTACCTGGGAAAATTTCCGGATCTACTGAACCTGAAACTGTCAGGGTAGGGTCCTACATATTTGAACAAGACATCAGGGTGATGTTGATACACTAGCGAGCTTGGGAACCTAAAGGAAGAGCTGGGTAGCCTTTAATTCATATTCCTTAAGTTGGACAGACCCTAAGAGTTCACGAACACCCACCTGCTTGCTCGTTCGTTTCATTTGTTCCTTTGTGATTTCCTGATTTTCTGTTATGTGCCAGCATAGTGCCTGGCATCAGGATGCAGCTAAGAGCTACACCTGGCACATCAGAGTTTGCAGCATCAACACGAAGACCCTGTAGTTCCAAAGTGACCAGCCTTCGGTGAGGATTAGAACACACAGAAAGGGAAGTCCAGTGTGGTTTGGGGACTTGTCTTTGAGGTGTGATAGGAAGTTTAAGTGGCAATCGCAGAATCTGAGGAGCTCGGCTTCCCCCAGCAGTCTTCCCAGTGTGATGGACTGAGCGCACAGTTTATTCGCCTCCATTAACCAGATGTTACTGCTTTCAAGTCCCACTTTATGCAGCATCTCAACCATAGCCAAGCGTCCTTCTGCACCTTGGCCCCCGGGGTTCTGAACATTATCATCCTGAGATGTGTCACTCGCCTGGGCAGCCTGAGGGCAGAGTTCATCACAGTGCCTGCCTGTCTCCTATCCCATACATTAGGGGTTGCCGGCATCCTGAAAGGCCTCATGGTAGGCAGCTCTGCCCTGTCCACACCCCCATAGCATGGATTAGGGGCAGTGCCAGTGATGAAGGAGGCCAAGCCCAGGTGAGAGAGCTGCCTTTGAGTGCTAGAGGCAGGAAGAGGTGACCCTTGAGCTCCTTAAGGGTCAGAGAGGAATGCACTGGGTAGAGGAGTGGAGGTGGAGGACTTTCTAAGGAAGGAGCATTGTGTTCACTTTTCTTAGAAGAGTTTGCCTTTTTTTTTTTTTTTTGGTCTTTTTGAAGGAGGGTCTCCCTGTAGCCCCAGCTGTCCTGGAACTCACTATGTAGACCAGGCTGGCCTTGAGCTCACAGAGATCCACCTGCCTCTGCCTCCCAAGTGCTCGGACTACACTCCACCATGCCCCGCCAGAGTTTGCCTTTTCAACTGATGTTGGTATTGGATTTTTCTAGTAGCAGCAGGAGAGAGACAGAGGCAGGGATTCACTTTTTTTCTCTACAAACTAGCATGTGTATAGAAAAGAAAACAGTAACTGGTTTCAAAGCCAGCCAGGTTCCCCACTCAGGCCTGCCCTGCAGCCTGAGTGTATGGTCCTTCTGTGTGGTCTTCTATAAAGGCTGCACTCCTTCTCTGTAGGACAGTTCTCCATTTAAGACACCTGACAGAAAGGTCTTCAACCATTTTATAAAGCCACCAATTCCTTTGATCAGATAAAAGGTCCGGGGACCTGGATAGTAAACACCTAGAAAACCAACCTCTGGTTGGAAGGAGGGACATCACTTCTTTCTGGCTCTCATGGTCTCCCCTAGGGAACCTTGGTGCAGGGTTTTAAAACCCACTGGAAAGTCTCCAATAGGCACAGAAGAGAGGGTGGATCGGGGGTGGGGCATCTTCTGCCTCTTCACATCAAAGGTCACAGCAAACCAGGGAGGAAAAGTATTTGCTCAAAGGGCTTCCAGGGCTATGAGACGCTGTTGCAGAGAAGTGCCATCTTAGCATGGGCAGCACAGGCACTCCACAACGCACAATGCAGGATTCCTGCATCCTGGTGGGTGAGAACATCTCTCAGTTCTTGGGGTCATAGGCATTTCTCAGCTACAGGCTTTGAATGATTCACGTGAGGAGTTGGGAAGGGGTAAAATAGGCCAGATACAATTTGCAAGCCCAGAGACCAACCCCCCTCCCCAGTACTCTTCCAAGAGTCTCTCTTCTCTACAGGAAGAAATGTATTCCTGGCAATTAATTATTAATCTGGGAATTGTGGGAAGATAAAAAAATAGGATACTGTATTTGTAATTTACAACCTGATGCTGAGACAGGGCAGCCTTTGGTCTCTGCACTCAGAGGAGGGAGTCGAGACTCTGAGTGGGAAAGCAAGACTTCAGTGTTGCTGCCTAGAGAACTGTCAGCAGTAAAAATGGGCAGCAGTGCCTCGCTCTCTGTCTGAGTCTTCTGGAAGCTTCTGGGTCAGTTCGCAACATATTCATTCCTTAGGTGAAGTGAAATGTCAGGGAGCTGGGTGGGGTGGGGATTCTCTGCAGATTCGTTCATTCATTAGGCAAAATGAAATGTTAGGGGACAGAACAGTGTGGACACAGGCTTGTAAAGGACTCTTATGACAGCAGTAGGACGTGTGGGCTGGGAAAGGCTGGTGGTATACCATGTAATACTGCCAGTGTCACCTCAGAACATGCAAGATGCTGTGATTGATTGAGATATATTTTGTCTTTAGAGTAGGGGTTACAAACCAAATGGTCAAATCCAGCTCACCACAGATTTCTGTAAACAGTATACTAAGCAGGGCCACGCCATCAGTTTATGTACAAGCCACCAAGGCAGAACTGTGTAGTTGTGACAGATACAGTGTGGTCCACCAAGCCTAAAAATATTTACCATCTGGTGCTTTGCAGAGTGAGTTTACCAACCCTTGCTTCAGACTGTTCCGGAAAACATGATACACTCCTTCAACTATGGTGGCCTTATTGGGCCTTATTGTTTGAGGTAGGATTAGTAGGTTTGGAAGCCTGAAATCTCACCCCATGTTCTAATAAATATTTACTAAATTAATGGAAACATTTCTGTGCCCTGGGAGCAGTTTAAAAGTTGGGAGGCCTTCATAATGGAAACTTCTAGATTGATACTTTGGAAAGGTCTATGCAACAGAGCCCCAGAATTTAGCTTTATAGGAGGCAGGAGTAACCGTGAGGTTGTCTTCTGGTGAGTGACAGTTCCAAAGAAGCCCAGGAATGTTCTAGAATCTGCAAAAGAAAGGAAAATGGTGGGTCCCTTCTCTGTACCAGGGCTGCAAATAGCCCTTGGTGAACAAGTATCCCGGGTTATTTTGTTTAGCTGTTCGTTCTGTCTCTTGCTTGGGTATCCTGCTGGAGTGGAGTGGAGGAAGGATGTGCATACTTTAGGTAAATCCACTAAGTATCCAGAGTTTATGTAAATATGGCAGCAAACAGAACACACCCATCATTTGAAAAATTTAAGTTACAATTGTAGAAAATTTTATCTTTACTTGCTTATGATTTCCTTCACTATTGTAGTGAAAGAGATCTATCTTTTTGAGACAGGAATGTTAAGTTTGAGGCATTTGTGTTGACAGAGCCTCCTCCTGGAACTCTTGGCCGACATTCTAATCAATCACAGCACAGTATTCTTTCCTGTGCTTGATTAGCAATGCCTGATTTTACACCTATGAAATCTCAGAACCTTTCTCACTGTAAAAGGCACTGCCAGTTGATCTAGTGCTGAACAAGATGTTTGCTGATGTCACCAGCTGTTAGCACCCTCTATGTGACATACACATGGCCTCCCATTGTAGTTAAGGTTCTCAAAGGGTTTTCTTGGCCCACTTAAATTGTGTACTTCTTAGAGGACCTGCTATTATAGTTATTTCCACTCTCACCATTTTAATCAAAGCTCCTGTGGTCCAGGATTAAAAGCTCATACTTGTATCGCCCTACTGCTGAACACAATGGTTTGCCTCTAGCAGCTGTGGCAGCTATTTGGTTCACGTTAGCTGACCACATATAGGGAAGCCTTGTAGCATATGTGTATTGGTGGTTTCATATTGGAGTGATGACCAAGGCAAGGATCAGATCACTCCCTCTTCTATGTACCAGTGAGAGTTTGCCAGAGGCATTGTAATTTAAAGGATGGGAAAATCAGACTTACTTGAAGGGGTAGAGGAAGATAACTTGTTACTTGCTTGCCCGCTCTGCGCCCTGTCCTGGACTGGGAGATGGAGATAACAAGATGGAGC
This sequence comes from Nannospalax galili, assembly GCF_000622305.1. Classification (NCBI taxonomy): domain Eukaryota; kingdom Metazoa; phylum Chordata; class Mammalia; order Rodentia; family Spalacidae; genus Nannospalax; species Nannospalax galili. Next base: position 448,181 of record NW_008350255.1, on the reverse strand, counting down.
TGAGCCAGATCCTATCCTTCCAAGAACTGTAAGGAAGACCATTGCATAAAATGACTGTGCATAAAGCATCGAAGAAGATAAGAGCGAATTTGGCAGCAAGAAATGGGGCCCTCAAAAGGCCCTTGGACAAGCTCTTGGTCTCACCTGGCTCTGTTTGTTGCATTTAGTTTCGGAAGAATCGGCACGACCAGGATGCCACCAAACACAAACTCATGGAGATTGCCAACTATGTTGATAAGGTGAGACCAGGTGTGTACGTTGTGGGGAGGTACCGTTGCCTGGGATGGGCTGTAGGACAGGCACATATGTGCCATGTCACATGCACCTATGTCCTATGTGACATGCACCTGGCCCGTGCTACTGGGTGGGCCACCACATCAAGAACTGAAAGGGAATGAGCTTCCCCATAGAGCTTGGGGAGGATACACGACAAAACCTGAGCTATAAACCTCAGGCAAGTAACTGGGCTTCTTTGACTGGTAAGGGTTATTTTTTTTCTTTTTCTTTTAGTTTGTAAAATGCAAATATTGGCGAGGACACTGCTGTAAGCTGGAGCAGAGGTGGCTACCCAGAGCTCTGTCCTCCAGCCTCATATACCTCTGCAGTGGCTCCTGAGGAACCTTGGACACAGAAGAGCCCAGTCTAATATAGCTTTGAGGAGGTTTCTAAAGGTTCCTTCCAGGAGAAATCCCAATGATCCTTAGACTTAGGGAGGATTGAGGTAGGTTAGGATTGAATGACACATAGCCTTAAAAAAAAAAAAAAAAAAAAAAATCAAGGTGTTAGCTATTTGGGGCTAATGCTTAAAACTGACTGAGGATCATTTCTTCTCTTAGAAAGATTGCAAATGACTACATTTCCTAGGACAGGGTCCCTTCAAACATGCACTTAAGTAATTTCCAGAATTTGAATTATCCTTGAGTAGAATGTATGGAATTGGAAATACTCCCTGAATATGAAAGAAGGTTATAGTACAAAATGCAGAAAAGGTAACTTAGAATAGCAGTTGGTACCTTTTGATAGACTAGTAGTGTATATTTAAAAAGTAAGTTTTGACATGTTTGGGTCACTTGTATTCATGCATGCAAGAGACACTCTACACCGCTGAGCTGCAGCCCAGGCTCTTGGGTCACATGTCTCTTTGAGGCTCTGATACGAATTTCAGGACTCTCATAGAACTTTGAAGGGTTAACTCTGAACCTTGTGGTTGTTTCGTGGACCCCAGATCTAAAGGGGTATTTTTTTTTTTTTTCCTGGACACTAGAGGATAAAGAAGAGACATGAAAAAGGTTTTTTTAGGGCTTAACAAGCAAATTTGGTTATTGTGTGGTCATAAGATGGGAAGTTCTCAGCCTTGTCATTTTGTTCTGTCATCAATGGCTGTGGAAACACAGGCCACTAGCATGTGACAAGGTGAAAGTCAAATACTGGTCTTTCCTGGAAGGAAGGATTCTAGGGACACAGTGGCCTCTCTGTCTCCAGCTCCCAGTTTACTCAGCAGTTACAATCCAATGATCCTACAAAATAAACTCTCAACATCTGGGAAAATATGTTTCCCTGGGGGAATCCAGGAAGCTGATCCTGCTGTCACCTGTGAATCACCCATTGTCCTGGAGGCCAGGCAGGTGGGGCTTGGCTAGCGCACTCTATGAATTTTCCCATTGGACTTGGTTAGAATCATGGGGCGCAGATGAAAGGTAGACAGGGTGTGTCAGTAAGCACATCAACAAAACAAAACAAGCAAAAAATGTGGAGGGAGAAGAAAGTGGCCACAGACCCCAGGCGGTGGTGGAAGCCCCATGCCTTGCTGGCTGGTTCATTCTTTGAAGCCTCTTGTTTTTTTTCCCAGCATGTGAGGTTAATCACTCACAGAGGGGTGAGACACATTGACTGTCTGAAACTTGCTGACCCAGCTACTTGGACTGAATATTGTTGAACTAAAACTGGAAAGAGATGTCCTAATTGCTGAATCAGGAGCCCAATCCACAGTATTTTCCCTTAACTGTAAATAAGGCCAAGTTGACTTCCTTATAAAAGTCCTTAGTGAAGCTATTTCAAATGGGAGTTAGAATCTTTTTTTTTTTTTTCTGCAATGATGAATGTGGCACAAAACAGAAATTCTGTAGAAATAAAATCGTGTTTTGCAGGATTAGGACCCCATCTAGACTGAAGTTTCTTAGGGGCAATGTGTGAATATATAATATAATATTATATTCCTGGCTCCAGTATCTCCCTGTGAGGTTTCCTAAGTTCTCTAAGCCTCACTGCTCACAGAAAGTGCTTGACAAACATTGGTGTCCCAGTTACTATTTTTTGCTGTGGAAGAACCTGCCAATTTTAGACTGAAGTGGTCTGTCCTATTCTGGTGGCTTCTGTGTACACGAGACTTTGAAAATATGTCGCTGGAGAGTTGGAGGAATGGCTCAGCCTGTAACGTACCTGCTGGGCAAGCATGAGGATGTGAGCTAGAATCCCTGTAACAGCCAGACACAATAGCACGGGTCTGTAACCTCAGTGCTGGGGGCGGCGGTAGGGTGGACCCCAGGACTTCAATATCTAGCCAGTCCAGCTGAATTAACAAGCTCCCGGTTTGGTGAGAAACCCTGTCTCAAAAAATAATGTAGAGAGTGATCGTGGAAAACACTCCACATTGACCTTTGGCCTCCACACATACATGTGCGCATAGAAACACGTACCTAACCCCATACATGCAAAGTCATTATAGCATCAAGGGAAAATCCAACAAAGAACCGATCGGTGGGGTAGACTGCCTCTACATCTTTTTTTTTTTTTTTTTTTTTTTTTTTTTTTAGTTATTAGCTCAGTGTTCTCTAAGCCAAGCTACCCCAGTTTGACTCCCCAAAATGCACCTCTCTGAAGATCTCATTTCCCCTCTTGAGAAATGTTAAGAATACCTCTTCCCGCTTCCCCTTGGATCCACAGGCAGAAGACAGATCTGCTAACTGTGCGCTGAGCTCTTAGGCTGGGTGGCGACAGACGGGCTTTTGTCTTTTCAGTTTTACCGATCCTTGAACATCCGGATTGCGCTAGTGGGCTTGGAGGTGTGGACGCATGGGGATAAATGTGAAGTTTCGGAGAACCCATACTCCACCCTCTGGTCATTTCTTAATTGGAGGCGTAAGCTACTTGCCCAGAAGAGTCATGACAATGCGCAGCTAATCACGTAAGTCGCCTTTTCTGGGTGTGTTGTCTCGTGTCTCACTCAGCTTTGGCTGCAGAGCCTCTGACAACCACATACTGTCCAAGTTTGCCCTATCTTTCCCCAGGGCGGAGTGTTGGTCGTGCAGGACCCTCCCTGCTCCTGATCCAGATAACTAGGCATTGCTCAGACCCAACATTCCTTGGAAAATGTTAAAAAACCTAACAGTGATAAGAGTCCACTCAGGTGTTTGCTGACCATGTAAGAAACAGCTTCAGCCATCATCGGCTGAGTGGCTGACGCACTTGAGCATGTAGCTGATTGTTGCTTACAGCTGACACTCTGACAGTGTTCTAGCACCCGAGTGCATCTCCCACAATAGCCTCAGGAGAGGTCCCTTGGATCCTTCACTGGCTTCCCCGGGGGCTCAGGGCTGAGTACCCCAGGAAGTCAAAGTGACAGACTGTATGGGAACTGCATGCTTGGTAGGAGGAAATGCTGAGGACCACTGTGTTGACTTTTCATCAGCTTCTGGTAGAGTCAGGGTGGTGAGAATCAGCCCCCTAAAGTGATCTTTGGTGTGTTTATTAGTAGGCCTCCCAAGGTATTTTGAGACGGTTATAACAAAAGGTATACTTTTGTGCTCAGCAATCATTTAAACCTTGATATCTTGATTTACCGTCTAAAAGCAACTGGGAAGTAGCTGTCCTCAAAGCCTGGGCTCTGAGTTGTGACTTCATGACAGCCTGTTCACCCAGAAAGTCTGGTTACCAAAATGTTTGGCCTGAACTTTTGAATGTAACACCTTGAACCTGGGTTTTCTGTGGGACTTCCTCAGGGTCAAGTTCAATTTTGTAAAATAAAAAGCAGGGTGTCATGTAGATTGACAGATACTGCATTTATTAAGCAAAACTTTAGTAAACGTCCATTTACTCCTTCTTGCCTACTCTGCGTGAATGCAGCTGACAGAGGGCTATGCTAAAATGAGGAACACCATAGCTAGCTGTTGGCAGGTTGGGATCATTCTTGTAGAGCAGTGGCAGAAACAATTCATTCTGTATCCAGCTGCAGTTTGTGGAACTCCCAAAGGGACGCAGCTGTTTCCTTGGCCCTAGTGTGATAAGAGGATAGAGCAGTGGCCATCACAGCTGCTGCCCAGCCTCCCTTCCCCATCCCCCAAGACACATACCACCAGGGGTATAAGGCCTGGCCCCCTGACATCTGGCGGAAGTGGGTATGATTCACTTGGGCATCACAGCCTCTGCCACCCTTCCCACAACCCCTGCCTCTGACCTTTTCCTGTGCAGCAGGAGTAGGGCATAGATTTTCATGCTCTGCCTACTTCCCTTCAGGGAAATGGCTCTGGGTGGCATTGTAAAGGAAAGAGGACCTTTTGCTTGCTCTATTCTGTGGTGCTGAGGGAGCAGGTGAGAGGAAATGAGAGGCGTGGTGACCTGAAAGTTGTCCAGTTGGCTGGGATACCAGGCTCTTTCCCTTGGAAATAATCTGGGAATGTCAGTGGGGTCAGAGAATAGCATGGTAGCCACCCACTCCTGCTCCGTGGGAACGGCCCTCTCAGTCCCCACCCGAGTCACCTGTCCTCTTCTTTCCTGCAGGGGCAGGTCTTTCCACGGTACCACCATCGGCCTGGCCCCTCTCATGGCCATGTGCTCTGTGTACCAATCTGGAGGGGTCAACATGGTGAGTCTCAGCCCATAAGATGTTGAGAAGTATAAAACTGCCTCCCAAGCCAGGAGGTCAGCTTTGAAAAACTAATTTGATATTTATAATTGCAGAAGAAAAACCATTTATGAAAAATGAAATGTTTCAAGTGAAGTGATTAGATTCTAAGAGATGGAGGTGGCCAAGGATGTATTTTCACTTATCTTAGTTTATTATTATTTTTTTAAAGCAATTGCACAAATAGACCACCAAACCTCTGTATACTCCAAGCCAGGGGTTAGGGAGTAGCAGAACAAGAGATAGGTATATTTTTGTCCTGGGTCTTGCATTGTTAGGTTTGGCATTATGCAACAAGAGCCTGCCGCAGGGTCATGATTAGGAAATTACTCTTTTGAAATCCTCTCTGACTTAGTGAAAGTAGGTCTTTTGTTGTGGGTTTTTTTTTTTGCAGGGGGGTGGGGGCCAGTGAGGGTTACATAGCTGTGGCTGGCCTTGAATTCACTGTGTAGACCAGGCTGACCTCAAACTTGCTACCTACCTAAGGATGACCTTGAATTCCTGGTATTACAGGCTTTGTATGGTGTTGGGGATTGAACCCAGAGCTGTGTGCGTGCTAGGCAAGCACCCTACCAACTGAGCTGCATCCCTAGCACTAGTCCTGACTAGTCATTTCTAACCTGGAATGGTTATCAAGGAAGTCTGCTCTCTGCTCTTATCTGCTAGTCTATCCCTCCACCCATCCTGTATTTATTCATTTATTGACAAAATAACATGAATGTTAAACTCGAGGGCCTAGAGTCAACCTGATTGGTTTCAAAGACCACTGTGTGACTTTAAGTTAATGACTGTCCTCATTTGTAAAGTGAAGGTAACTTATAGTTTATAATCTTAGCGTAAGAAAGGGAATTTAAATAAATAAGAGAAGGAGTGTGCCAACATATTTAGTAAATCTTTTTGGTAGTTCAGCTGTTTTGTCTTTTGCGATGGGTCTCATTACATTGTCCAGGCTGGTCTCAAAATCCGGGCCCAAGTGACTCTCCTGCCTCAGCCCCTCAGATAGCTGGGACTGTAGTTTCAGCACACCAGCACAATTAGTTCATTTTCCCCATTTTTTGTTTTGTTTTGTTGAGATTTTCTTTTGATGATTAAGCTCATACCCAATTGCAAGTTCTATGCCTGAGGTGGCTTTGTCATGAGGTACTCTCAGAAAGCAGCGAGATGAGTGTGTTCTCTGCTTGAGTCAAGGTGATAGGTCAATTGCCACATCCTGAAGAGATGTATCAGTCTGTCTGGGGATTTGTCGGTGGGTCAGACGTGGTCTACAACCTTTAAGAACTCAGGAAACAGCCTTTTGAGTATTTGATTTCCTAATGACAGTAGTGGTTTTAGACCTATTAATAGCAGGTATGGAAAGCCAGCCATATCTATGCACAGTATTAGGGGAATCAGTGGCGAGCTGTAAGGCCTTCCTTGAGTAAGGGAGAGGCAGAGATAGGGGGTGACAGTGGGAATAGGACCTTGACCTTGAATTGAACTCTCCCCTGACAGGACCACTCTGAGAATGCCATTGGCGTGGCTGCAACCATGGCCCATGAGATGGGCCACAACTTCGGCATGAGCCACGATTCTGCTGGCTGCTGCTCTGCCAGTGCAGCAGATGGCGGGTGCATCATGGCGGCCGCTACTGGGTGAGTCAGTGGGAAGATGAGGGTTAAGAGGAGAGGAAGGTGAGCCATGCAGCATCAGTGTGACCCAAGAGGTCCTTCCAGATGGCCCCAAGGAGCCTCTCAAACTGTTGATAAGGGTAGAGGTGTTTATTACCACCAAGAAATTGGGAGAGGACCACACAGGCAGGTGAGTAGAAAGACACTAAGTCCCTAGCAGCAGATTGGTGCTGGTGGAACCCCAGACCTGCTCAATTTTGATAAAGAGGCTTCTGCTATAAAATTGGCATGAACACATCTTATTCCCTTCGAGATTTTTCTTTTCTTTTTTTGAGGGAGAGGCTTTCTATATTGCCTAGGGTTAATCTTGAACTTGTGATTTCAAGCGATCCTTTTACCTCAGCCTCCCAAGAAACTGGGCGTGCATGCCCAGCTCTTGAAGTTTTAGTGAGGCTCTATTTTTTGATCAGAGTTACAACCCTTGGTCCTTCCATACCAAAGGAGTATGGTCAGTACTATTGTGTCTGAGTCCTCTTGGAAAGTTCTGATGTAGTTTATAGAACAAGAGGAAGGAAGGAGACCATCTACACACTCCTCAGGGAATGCCCAAGAACAAGGCCACCGTGTCTCCTGTAGCTGGGGGGCAGGGGTTCTAAGCCAGAGCCTTTGGAAGAGGACGACTTACCTTCTAGTGTCTGGGCTCATCATGAATCACTGCATTCTTTCAGACCTGAGTCATTCCATGACCCTATTTACTCCCTGGAAGGCATTGTAGTGGGATCTGATATAAGTTCCCTCACTCCAAACCCCTGGGGTCTGCTTATGCTTCCTAGAGAACCGTGACTCCCTGTCTCCATGAGGCAAGGCTGCTTTCTGGGTTCTCTAGTGCTTGTTCATCATTTCTCAGGTTGTGACACTGAAAGGATGATGGGACATGCAGGCTACAGCTCCATGGGCATGTTCAAATCCCTGTGAGGTTACCGTTAAGTCTGTCCCTTTCTTTACCAATCTCAGAGGGCATCTTAGACAAATGGTCGACAGTGATGTTTGTTACTACTCCAATTTGTTTTTCTTTTTCTTTTCTTTTTTTTTTTTTTTTTTGGTCTTTTTGAGACAGGGTCTCCCTGTAGCCCCAGCTGTCCTGGAACTCACTATGTAGACCAGGCTGGCCTTGAACTCACAGAGATCCGCCTGCCTCTGCCTCCTGAGTGCTGGGATTAAAGGCCTGCGCCACCACGCCCGGCTCTTTTTCTTTGTTTTTTTAAATTTTATGTGTATGCATGTATTGCCTGCATGTAGGTAAGTGCACCTGTATTGTGCAGTGCCCAAGGAGGACAAAAGAGGCTGTCAGAGCCCCTGGAACTGGAGTTACAGACAGTTGTTAGCTGCCATGTGGGTGCTGGGATTCAAACCCAGGTCTTTTGCAAGAACAGTCAGTGTTCTTAACTGCTGAGCCATCTCTCCAGTCCCCCAATTTGTTTTTAAATTATTCAAAAATTGTAGTAGGTTTACAATGGTTAGTAATAAATTCATTGTGGCATACCTCCAGTAGAAGGCTCTAGTGTTTAACCTTGAATTGGTTTAGAGAATTAAGGGCAAGGTGACTCTTCCTTACCACATTGTGATATAGTAGTTTCCTGATATTTACAGAATATATGTTCCAGGACATTCCAGATGCCTCAAACCATAGCTGGTGCTGAACCCTGTGTATTCTGTGTTTTTCCAAACGCACCTGATGAAGTTGAATTCATAAAGTAGGCACAGTAAGAGGTTAAGTGGCTCCCACTTTTAATCCCAGCATTTTGGGAGGCAGAGGCAGGCAGATCTCTGTGAGAATGAGGCCAGCTTGGTCTATATAGCAAGTTCCAGGGCAGCTGGGGCCACAGGGACACCCTGTCTCAAAAACCCAAAACCAACGAAACAAAAACCCATAAACCCAATAATGTGTAATAAACTAGAACAGTTATTACAATGTGTTGTGGTAAAAGTTATTTCCAAGTTAGGAATTGTTCACTTCTGGAAATTTCTGTTTAAGATCACTGTTGACTCTGGGTAACCAAAGCCATGGAAAGCAAAACTGCAGATAGGGAACCACTGTGCTTTTGGTTGTTTCCCTCAGCAGCAGGGCACTCGGGAGCTTTCATACATGCTCTTGATAAAGGCCACACATTTGTGAGTTGGATGGTGGAGTCACTTGTCTGTAGAGCAAAGATCAACTGGTCAGCCCATGAATAAATTAAATCCATGATTTCAGCCTTTACGTTTCTGGTCTTTGTCATAAGAACATACCCATACAACATCATCTTAGAGAACAGCTTGGATTGGCCAATATTGTGTTCAGCCCTCAGTCGGGAGACCTATCTTAATGCACTCATAACTTACTTGAACTATTCATGCAAATTGACATTCTGTCCCTCAATTGCCTTTCTCACATTCAATAAGAAAAACACATTATGGCATTCCTACTGTTTCCTAATTTTGGATGAAAGAATTCTAAGCTGATGTGTTGATGAAGCCCTGGTGAGGGCAGAAGGTATGTGTGGGCCCGTGGGGTTTTTGTCCAGGTGAAGTCAGCCTGGTGGGTGGTAGGATGGAAAGGTGGTCGATGTGCTTAAACTTGATGCTAATCCATCCCTGTTCTCTCTGTCAGGCACCCCTTTCCCAGAGTGTTCAACTGGTGCAACAGGAGAGAGCTGGACCGGTACCTGCAGTCTGGCGGTGGGATGTGTCTCTCCAACATGCCAGACACCAGGACACTGTATGGAGGTCAGAGGTGTGGCAATGGGTACCTAGAAGATGGCGAAGAATGCGACTGCGGGGAGGAAGAGGTAGGTGTCGGGACCTGCTGGAGGGGGGAAGAATTGGCATTGATCTCAAAGCTGAAAGGCAAAGGAGAAGGTGAGCGATGATTTCCTGGTTGGCAGCATTTCCTACACATGACTACCAAAGGCCCATGTGGTAAGCTGTGGACTGAGCAGTGAGTCTCCCAGGTAGATGAAGTCTGTGGCCACTGCAGCTTGTGGCCAGCACTGTCATGTACAGGACAGGGTGGAGTCCTGGTCAGCATCTGCTCTAGACACAGACCATGATCGAGGGGGCATGTTGGCTCCCCCTCCCTGGAGGAACCCCAGGTGGCCTCTTAGGCTCTCCAGCTGTACTGCATTTATTCTGGAGGCCACACAGCTGGACATATGGACTTGAGCAGGAGCCTGATGAGGGTGCTTACAGTAACAAGCTCATGCTGTTTAGCCCGGAGAAGAGATTGAAAGGGGATCGTGGAAGTGCTGTCCAGTCTGGGAAGGGTTGCCAAGGAAGAAGCAGAGCAAAACTCTGTGGAGAAGCTTTTCCTTCAGCGTGAGTGTGGTGGGCACCCGCCCTGGCTCAGTCATTTTATTAGAAACATGTTTTTCTTCAAAAAAAGCAGAACTAGATTGTTTCATCTCTATTTTTTAAAGAATGAGAAAAATATATGTTAACCCGTGCTTGACAACTGGGGAGGACTGTACAAGTCGACTGAATGGTGGGGTGAGACTGAGGCATCAGTGTGCAAAGGACCATTTGGTTTTATAACGTCTGGTGTGATTTTAAAAATATGTTAATTTTGGTCTGGAGACATGGCTCAGTGGTTAAGAGCACCAACTGCTCTTGTAGAGGATGTAGAGGACCTGGGCTTGATTTCCAGCACGCACATGTCCCCTAACAACTGTCCGTAACTCCAGTTCCAGGGGAATCCAACTCCTAACTTCACGGGCATTGCATGACACGGATGCACTTACACACATGCAGGCAATGCAGTCATACACATAAAATAAAAATAATAAAAAAAAAAATTTAAATACATATATTTATTTACTTTTGTGTGTGTGTGTGTGTGTGTGTATCTATGTCTGTTGTGTGTCTGTGCCTGCCATATGCACTCACACATGGCCATGGCATGCTTGTGGTGGTCACACGGAAACTTAGGAGAGTTGGTTCTTTCCTTCCACTATATTGAACCCAGGGAGCAAACTCAGGTCTTCAGGCAACAAGTGCCTTTACTCCCTGAGCCATCTTGCTGGCTCTCTTTTTAAAATAGGAAGCTGTGATTTCCAGAATGAAATAAGAACTAGTACACTTTCACAACTGTGAGCAAGGATTGGCCCTGGCTCTTCAGCAAGGAGGAGTTCTATTAGAAGCAGGGAATATTAAGGTTTTGTAAGCTCAGTATAACTGCATAGTACAGGAATTTACCTAGAGTCACCATGTAGTAGCATCTAAGTTGTGGTGTCACTGAGGATTGTGCACCTGAGTGAATGTTTTCTCTGGTAAATACTCGTTACCTTAATAAGTCAGTTTTGATGAGTTCTAAGGAGCGGAGTTGCTGAGCATGCAGGGGAGAGGGACCAGGAAGGGCTCCCCCTGCTGGGCTCTGACTCTTACCTCCTGTTGCAGAAACTAATATTCTCTGCTGCCCTTCCAGGAGTGTAATAACCCTTGCTGCAATGCCTCCAACTGCACTCTGAAGGAAGGGGCGGAGTGTGCCCACGGCGCCTGCTGTCACAAGTGTAAGGTAAGTAAACCCTTTGCCCTCAGGGTGCCTCAGGCTTTGAGCTGATAGGTGGGTGATGGCTGGGTTTCAGCCTGCACCCCAGAGAATGGCTGTATCAAAGTTCTAGACACAGGGCTGAGGAAGGTCGATGGTAGAGCATGTGCTTTTTTGTACAAGGCTCTGGTGGTACAGAGCACTGTGAGGGAAGGAGGGAGGGCAGGCGGGAGAGAGGAAGAGGAAGGGGGACGGAGGGAGAGAGACAGAGACAGAGAAGTGAGAGAGAGACAGAGAGACTCAGATACTTGAGACTGAGAATGCCCATTGAACTAAGTCCACTATTTTTTATTATCCTGGGCCTCACTGAGTTCAACGCATTCCAGAAGTCAGGCCATGAATAGACATCTTGGTGGATGCCAAGGACCAGGCTGAGGATTTTATGTAGGTGATCCCATTCAATCTTCACAAAAGCCCCATGAGATACAGGTTACGGCCTTCATTTTAAGACAAGGAAATTAGAGCTATTAGTAGATGAATGACATGTAGATTCAGTGAGGGCCCAAATCCAGCTCTCCTGACTCAAGTCGATGATCCTAATATTGGCGTGGAAAATAATTTATTACTATTACAAATATAGTACCACAAACTTTTATCTAAATTTGGGAATTCAAACATTCTAAAAGCTGAAAAAAAATGAACAGATTTGGGACACAATTTGACTCAGATTGATATGAGGTTAATTATAGCCAGCCGAGATTACAGGAAGATCCTGTCTCAATACCGCCCCCCCCATAAATAAAATTTAAAAATTACCTCAAGTGAATATTTATATTTCATTATAAAACTATTAATGCATTTGATCCTAAAGGTTATCCTAGACCTTGCTGGGAAGTTATATAATATATGTAAATATACACATATATTTGTATATTATCCATATGTTATATTCATGTAGATGTATATATACATTTTTAGATATACCTACATATATACATACATACATTTCATGTTATGATGCATGCTCTTTTTGTTGTTTGTTTTGGGGTTTTTTTGAAGCAGGGTCTCCCTGTAGTCCCAGCTGGCCTGGAACTCACTATGCAGACCAGGCTGGCTTTGAACTCACAGAGATCCAACTGCTTCTGCCTCCTGAGTGCTGGGATTAAAGGTGTGCGCCACCATGCCCGACTGATATGCTCTTTTGAGTTATCTTATTGATCTCTAAACCCTGAATGCTAGATGAAATTTTATGCTGGTTTTATGGTCTTTCCTCCTGCTGTCTACTTGCTGAGTGCACACTGTGTTCAAGTACCTCACTGGAACTCCTTCCTCTTAGCAGAGCCCAAGAGAGGCCTTCAATCTGGAATTATGGGTGAACAAACACATAGAGGTTAAGTAGCTGCCCACGGCTCTACTGCTGGCTAAGGAGCTGAGATTTGAATGAGGCCAGGTGGCTCTAAGGCGGGTCTTCCTTATGTCCCACCTGCTCCTGGGTGATAGAGGTGTGTCACTTCCGCCTTTACACACTGACCCTGTTCACCTTGCACTTGGGCTTCCATTCCTTCAGCAAGCTGTTCAGCCTGAGCATGGCCATCAAAGGGAATTACCTGTTCCCTGTCCTGAAAGGAACTGGTGGGTGGTGTGATCACCTAGGAGCAAGGCAGGGCTTTATTTTAAAAAAAGTTTTTTATTCATTATTTTTATTTTCTGTATTAAGTGTATTGTCTGCATGTGTGTAAGTGGAGTAAGTGTACCTGGTCTATGCAGTGTCCTCGGGGATCAGAAAAGCATGTCAGATCCCCTGGAACTGAACTTAAGGATGGTTGTTAGCTGCCATGTGGGAGCTGGGAATCAAACACAGGTCCTGTACAAGAGCAGCCTGTGCTCTTAACCCCTGAGCCATCCCTCTAGGGCCAGGAAGGCTTTCTTCTTAGTTGTAGCTGTCCTTGCCTGGCTGAGAGAGGGCTTTGACAGTATCTGTTTTGAGCTGGCAGCCTTCAGGGAGGCTATGCTGGGCTGAATCCTTCCAGTCTGAAGGCTGAAGAATAAGCCTGGAGTGGCCTTTCATTCCCTCCTGGGATTTCACTTGGAGCCTCATGAAGGATTCCGAGGCCCCTACATATGATCTGGACTTCAAGCCTTGTCTATGTGATTTGGGGCAATTTATTAACATCTGAGCTTAGGTTGCCTGAAACACTGGCTGCCTGGGGAGGCTCCAAGACTAAGTTTTTACAAGTTGGTTTTTACTGTTTGTGCCAAGTATGCTGTCGGTCTGGTCCTTTGACCTGCCCTGCAAAGTGGGATAGTAGCGGTACTGGTTTTTACTGTTTGTGCCAAGTATGCTGTCGGTCTGGTCCTTTGACCTGCAAAGTGGGATAGTAGCGGTATCTATTTCAAGCATATAGTGTCGCACAGATGAGATGAATATTTGGAACAGAGCCCAGGCCTGATTTAAGGGTGGAGGTACATTGTTGAAGAGTTTAGAATAGGTGTGGCAGCACATACATACCTACAGTTCCAGCATTCTGGAGGCTGAGGCAAGAGGAATGCCATGAGTTTAAAGCCAGCCTGAGCTACATGGTAGTGAGTTTGAAGCTAGTCTCTAAAACAAAACAAGAATGTTGTAAACTCAAAACTTATATAAATGTCAGGTGTGTGTGTGTGTGCGTGCGTGTGTGTGTGTGCATATACCCATGGGCTGGCCCCCTTTGCCACATACTATGAGATTGTGTTTTGCGTCTCACCTCTTTAATCCTATTGGACAACCTGGAAAACTAAATGAAGCCCTGATGGGGCACTTAAGTGGGAATGGCACAAAGGTGGCTGTTATTGCCAAAGCACACGGTAAAGTGTAATTGTTGCATAAATATTACTTCTTACCTACTTCCTGAACCTGCTATAAAGAGGAAGTAAGTTAACTATTGTGGCTATCACCTTGAAGTCACTATTCATTTCAGAAAGCTGATGATGGCTTGAGTTAATGAAGTACCGTGAAATGACAGTGATGGAAAATTCTGGTCCACAGGAGTGATCCTAATGAGCTCCTGGTTGAGAGTTGAGGGCAGGGAAGAAATTAACTAATTTTTGCCCTCTCATTCCTCGACTCAGCTGATGGCTCCTGGTACCCTGTGTCGTGAGCAGGCAAGGCAGTGTGACCTCCCTGAGTTCTGCACGGGCAAGTCTCCCCACTGCCCCACTAACTTCTACCAGATGGACGGCACCCCCTGCGAAGGGGGCCAGGCTTACTGCTATAATGGCATGTGCCTCACTTACCAGGAGCAGTGCCAGCAGCTGTGGGGACCTGGTAAGGACCTTTGGGGGGCACACGCTCTCTTCCAAAACAGATATCACCTCTCTCACCCCCTAGGCTCAGGGGAGATGTTCAGTGGGGGGCGGGGAGTGGGGTGTGTGTGGGTTGTATGTTCCCAGGGGGCAGCATTCTTCCTAGTCCTTTGAGGCTTTTTAGTTCTTACAGTGGGCAAGTAGGTAACAGTATTCCCCACTGGCCTCCCCCCCAATAGTTCTAGAGAAATAAAAGCAAATACAAAGACCTTAAGCTATGAAGGAAAAGCTCAGTCATATTAAGGAAAGGCAAATTGTAAGTACCATGAAGTGATGTTTTTCGTGTATCAGATTGCAAAGATAGAAAGTGATATCGTAATATAACAACAGTCACACCATGACATAGTGCAGGGTGTAAGAAAAAGACATCAGCCCTACGGAAAGCAATTCAGAGACAGCAAACTCTTAAATGTGCTTACAGGTCCCATTAATTACTCCAGGACTTCTGCCCATAACCCCTTTCACTTAAGAAATTTTTAGATAAACCAGAGTATATGGGTATATAAAATACACATCAAACATTGATAATAAATCACAAAGAAATTATTTTAAAATAGTTCTTTGCTAAGTGTTTAATTTAACTGTTTGTAAAAGACAAAAGCTGGGCTGGAGAGATGGCTCAGTGTTTAGAGCACTGGCTGCTCTTACAGAGGACCCAGGCTTGAGTCCCAGCACCCACATGGCAGCTAACAACCACCATCTCCAACTCCAGTTCCAGGGGAATTGGACGCCCTCTTCTGACCTCTGAGGGCATTGCATGACATGGATACACTCACATACATGCAGGCAGTATGCTCATACACATAAAATAAAAATAATAAATAATATTTTAAAAAAACAGCCAAACAAATGTAACCTCTAGTTGTTCTTGCATATGCATGTGAAGCTATATTTCCAGATGTTTATTACATTGCTGCTAGTTATAGCAGTAACAACCTCTGTGCCTTATGGAATAGACTAATTAAATTCATTCCAGTAAGTCAGTACAGTGGAAGGCTGTGCAGCTGAATTTAAGGAGGCAGCTCCGTACACCAGATATCATCACCTCTCACAACCAAGTAAAAGCCCAAAGCACAGAACAGAAAGAGAAGATGCTTCGATTCTTAATTAGAGTATCTCAAGATACCCCAGAATTGTATACAGGGGATGCGGAAGACAGAACACGCAGTTGATGACTGTAGCTTTTTTAGGATATAGGAGATTAGGAACTGGATGAATGTGAGGGGAAAATGGCAAAGACATACTTTAGATCTTTAAAGTTTAAAATTAATTTATTAAAATAGGGGAATGGGACAGCCTTTCTTCATTAGCAAGCAGACTTAGAATGCAACCCCCACTGATACAAATGTTCAACAAGGTATTAAAATCACTCTCAAATGTTTTCTTTGAATTGTTCTTGAAGAAAATATGAGAATGTCATGATACCACCAGAGGCTGGCCTTGCCCTTGGGGGCCTCTGGTAGGCTCGTGCCCTGACACATGTTTCTTGCACACCTAGGAGCCCGACCAGCCCCTGATCTTTGCTTTGAGAAGGTGAATGAGGCAGGAGACACCTTTGGAAACTGTGGGAAGGACATAAATGGCAAACACAGGAAGTGCAACACCAGGTGAGGACCATAGCACTGATGCCATGGGAGGAGGAACGACCAGGAGACCCAACTCTGTCCTCATTCAGGCTTAGTGGTGTGGCTGGCCCCCAAGCTGTTGAAGTCAAGTCAGCTGAAGTCTGTATCTATTCTCCACCTATTGTTTGATAATGCACTGTTGGGAGAGTGCCAAGAAATTCAGAAGGAGGAGTGGGTGGCATTAGCATCATGGAAGGTTGATCAAGCTTGCTTTGAGGACCCTTTTAAAGAATAGAGCAGGAAATTAGCCCTTTGGGACCATTTTCTTTTGCTGGGTGCTAATTATACCCCTCATTAAAGAACCTATCAGTCATTCACTTATTTATTCCATTCACCTATCTATTCACTGGCTCATCTATTCACCCACCCACCCTGTTGTAGATTCACCAGGCACAGGATTCTGTTTTGAGTGTCTACAGCTTGTAATTATCACTGCAGTGTGATAATGAGAATTTGGGGTCGCCCATACCCAACTGAACGCCTGGGGTGGTTTTTCCAAGAATTCTACTTATGTTGAGTTCTGTAGTAGTTATCTAGATAAACAGGGCGGGGAGTCCCACTGGTGTGTAGGAAAGAGACATTCAGAGAAAGACTGGCAGTTGAACTGATACAGTAAGCTGTAGTTTGGGGTATGAAGGAGAGAGGGTTGTGAGGGTAGACAGGAAAGCAAGGACTAGACTGTGAAGGTTAAACACATGGCTGCAAGAGTTTGCACTGTGATCGTATATGGGACAAGACTACAGATAGGGAACTCGATTTCTTGACGCTCAGGAAAGTAAAGAATGTAGTGTGAGTCAGGGAAGATGTGTAGGAGGAAGACCGACAAGGTTTGAAAATGACTTAAACCTAGGAGCAATGAAGAACAGGGGTCAAAGGTGAGCCCCATCTCCTGGGTGAATGATGACATTATCAGCATAAGAAGACAGACTACTTAGGTTGGACAGTTGTCCTTGAAGTTAGGATTTCTTAAGTCTAGCTCTTTGTCTGAGTCTGCTCAGGGACTAGTAGCTTTTTACCTTTTCTAGGTCTGAGTCTTCCTTAGGAATCTCCTGATGGGTCCCTAGAACACACTCACTGGCCTGGACCTTTGCCGCACCCTACCCAGACATGCTGTCTTGGCTCAGACTGAAGCACTCAAGTGCCCCAGCTCTTCTCCAGCCGTTAATCGTATCTTCTGTCCTTCTCCCAACCCAGGGATGCCAAGTGTGGGAAGATCCAGTGTGAAAGCTCTGAGGCCCGGCCCCTGGAATCTAATGCAGTACCTATTGATACTACCATCACCTTAAATGGGAAGCAGTTCTTCTGCCGGGGTACCCATGTCTACCGGGGTCCTGAGGAGGAAGAGGAGGGTGACATGCTGGACCCAGGCCTGGTGATGACTGGAACCAAGTGTGGCTATAACCATGTGAGTCCCTTCCCTACCCCCAAGTAGGAACTGAGCTTCAGAGAGGAGAGGCTGAGAAGGGTGAGCTCTGGAGGGCAATGTGGGGCTCAGTGCCCAACCTCCTCTATTTCTGAGCCTCAGCAGATTCTTTTATAAAAGCTTGAATAGTAATAACAACAGGCTCTCACCCACAGACTGAGGATTAGGCAAGCTCATTTCTCTAAAACACATGAAGGTGCTATTTAGGATCATGTGAAATGAAAATGGACTAAGAGGCAGGAGAGATAGTTCAGCAGTCAAGAGCACTGGCTGTTCTTGCAGAGGACCAGGGTTCAGTTCCTAGTGCTCACATGGCAGCTCACAACTGTCTGTAACTCCAGTTCCAGGAAATCTGATGCCTTCTTCTGGCCTCCACAGGAACTGCCTATGCATGGTATATATACATATATGCAGGCAAAACACTCATAAATATTAGTAAATTCTTTAAAAAATTAAAAATTTAAAAATTAGACTAAGTCATCAGGTATGATAGCACATGCCTTTAATCCTAGCACTCAGACCCTGTCTCAAAAAGACCAAAAAAAGACAAGGAAACCCAGGGAGACGGTGCCACCCATCTCACAGATTTAATTATGTTAATGAATTATAAAACTATGAAACACATGGTATAGTTCTTAGCACAGAGTAGGCTCCTGCCAAAATCATTCATTTTTAGGCATAATATTAAAATTAGTGTATGCCAATAAGTTATGCCAGTAAGTGAATAAAAGGTAATCAACATAATTCTAAAATAGAACATCACAGGGCTGGAGGGATAGCACAGCCATTGAAGGCTAAGGCTAACAACCAAAAATGAAAATATAACATCATGATTATCAATTTGTTGTTTTTAACATATTTGTTATCCCCTCCCTAGTCACAAAGGGGACTGTCTTATCCTTCCTGTAATAAGTAATTTGAAGGGTCTCCATTTGGGTTCTTATACATCCTGGTATTCTAATCCTCCCGGGGTGCCCCCATTTCTGTACTGATGGCTGTTCCCCCCTTGCTGCAGATTTGTTTCGAGGGGCAATGCAGGAACACATCATTCTTTGAGACCGAAGGCTGTGGAAAGAAGTGCAATGGTCACGGGGTATGTGTGCAAGGGTCTGGGCTTCTGGTGGGGTATGCATGCAGGGGTCTGTCTGGGCTTCTGGGGGTTGGTGTCATGGGGACACGCCCTGTGGGAGAGCTCTGGTCACCTCTTCTGTCCCTTCACTGTAGGTCTGCAACAACAACCAAAACTGCCATTGCTTCCATGGCTGGGCTCCGCCTTTCTGCAATGCCCCAGGACAAGGGGGCAGCATCGACAGTGGCCCTATGCCCCCCCAGAGTGAGTGTTCCTCTTTTGTGAGAACGGCAGAGACCATGGGGACACGTGGCTGTTGGCAGGGATGTCCAGTCTTTTGACATTACAGCATGACACTGTTGTCTACAAACATGTTGGGCCATGTTCATAGCAGTGCTGGGAAACATGTGACCTATGGGACACAGGTTCAACATATTACAAAGAGTTCATGTTGCCGGGCATGGTGGCGCTTGCCTTTAATCCCAGCACTTGGGAGGCAGAGGTTGACAGATGAATCTGAGAGTTCAAGGCCAGCCTGGTCTACATATTGAGTTCCAGGACAGCTGGGGCTACAGGGAGACCCTGTCTCAAAAAGATGAAAAAACAAACAAACAAAATCCAAAAAAGCTCATGTTAAGTGTGCTTTACATCCTGATTCTGTAGGTGAGCAAGTCAAGATAAAAAGAGGCTGAGTAGGCGGGGCCTCTGAAGCCTTGGAGTCTGGGCTCAGTCATCTTTCTGTCCTTTTACTGAGGAAGCTGAACCTACTTAAAGTGATTAAGGAGGACTCTAAGTTATTGAATATTCACATCCATTTGAGGGGATGGACTTCTAACTAGTCTTTTGGGGAGCGCCTAAAAATAATCACAATCCAGGGGTATGTTAGGGTAGGTTAGACTTGGCTAAACGAAGGCTAAAATACTGGAAACGAGTCACGGAAAAGGTTTGTAGCTTTTTTAGTGGAAATCTGAGGGACTCTAGCCCTGCAGTTTCCAAACTTTATCTTTGAATAATAGCAAAGTACTTAAATGAAAAACATAAAGCTGGGTGTGGTAGTTCATGCCTATAACTCTCAGAAGGCTGAGGCAGGAGGATTGCTTCAAATTTGAGGCCAACCTGGACTACACAGTGAGTTCCAGGCCAAACTAAGCTACCAAGTGAGAGCCTGTCATAAAAGACAAAGGAAGAACCAAAAATAAAACGAAGAAGAAAGAGCCTACTGTGTAAAACGGATCAAAGTGGTGCTTCGTTGGAACACGTTTGACTCATGAGGATGTTGGAGCAGCTTTGGTGAAGTGAAACGTGGTTGTGGGCTGAGGGTGAGAGTTCTAGTGTGGAGGGGTCTGAGCCAGTATTTCTGGCCGTTGCTTTGTGTCCAGGAAAATGGTGATGCAGGCTGGAAATGAACGGCATCTGATAACAGCTTGAGCTGGTTCTCTTGAAAGCCTGTCTTGTGACTGAACAGAAAAGCCTGTGGGATTTGGTCTATACACAAGTGGGCCCGACTCTTTAAGCTAGTTTTAGTATGCTTTTTAAATTAGTATTGTAATAACTTGTAAGGTAAAATAATTAATACAAATTAAATGAGAATCAGTTGTCTGAAGCATCAAGGATTTGCCATTTTGCTACAGCCCAAATAGCTTTTTTCTAATTCTCTTCCTCCGCTCTCCTGCAGGTGTGGGTCCTGTGGTCGCCGGGGTGTTTTCGGCCCTCTTCATGCTGGCGGTCCTCATGCTGATATACCACTGCTGTAGGCAGAACAAGAAGCTGGGCAAGCCCTCAGCCCTCCCTTTCAAGCTGAGGCAACAGTTTAGGTGGGGCAGGGTGCTTTGCCTGGGACTTGGGGAGTCCCTTCTAGATCACAGAGCCCTTCACCAGCAGTACCTTGTAAAAGAGTTGGTGGTGGTAGGTCTAATTCAGGGAAGATGAATGCAGGGAACACCCTGTCCTCACATGTTCTGTGCTGCTCTGTCACCATGGCAGACATTACTAGATGATCTGATTATAACTTTCTACTGAGCCTGGTCATGGCTTGAAAATCCTTCTTAGTAGAAAGTTCTCAGCCAGTTCAAACTGGAATACATAAAACTTATTTGCCATTCTTCATCTGATTGATTTGTACCTCATTTTAAAGAGCAGAAAATTGAGGCAACAGAAGAGGGATGATGACTAGTTGAGGTCAGTTGCAGGGATGGCTAGACACTAACCCAAGAAGACTGCTGATTCATCCCTTTGGATAGTAGCGAAGCATATTCTCAAAGCTTGCTGTTAGGGCAGGAATTTTTCTACCCTGGATCTTTCTAGATACATGCCTTAGGAGGTTGGGTGATGACATTCTGAGTCTCCTTAGTGGGGAAAGTCCTTCAGAAGGCAAGGAGAGAAAGCTCCACTTTGTACCAGGCCAATCTCTTCTTTGGGTGTTCCCTGCCGGCCACACGTGTGTCCTGACTTAGGAGATAGGATCATCCCACTTCCTCCAGAGGAGAGTTAGATTTGTCAGTTGGCCTGGGTCTAGGGCTCAGTCTCTACCCCTTCCTGAACATCTTCCTTCCCCTCCATTCTCTGTTTCCAGTTGTCCTTTCAGGGTGTCTCAAGGTGGCGGAACTGGCCACGCCAACCCAACTTTCAAGTTGCAGACACCCCAGGGCAAGCGAAAGGTAAGAGTCTTGCCAGTTGACCTTGATTACCTTCTCCGTTTTCTCTGGTGGGTTATCCTAAGAATTTATGTATGCCTATGGGATTAGGAATAAAAGCCATGTTATTGGCTTGGGAGACGTGTCAGTTGTCTCTAATGTCCTCTGGAGACTTTAAAGGCTTCATCTGATGCCTGGGATCCTAGGGGTTTAACAGGTCAGGCTGTCTGCCCCACCTGAGGCCTCTGGTCACCTATTGAGACACACACATAGAACACCCTTAGTCTTCAACACATTGAAGATTCCTTACCTCAGCTCTTTCTTCATCTCATGCATGTAGGTGACTAACACTCCTGAAACCCTCCGGAAGCCTTCCCAACCTCCTCCCCGGCCCCCTCCAGGCGCCCTACATGGTGGGTCCCCACCTGTACCACTGCCAGTACATTTGAACAGGGTGACTAGGAGCTCTCCAGGGCCCGGGGCTCAAGTAGAGAGAAAGGAGTCGGCCAGGAGGCCTCCCCCAAGCCGGCCTGTGCCCCCTGCACCAAATTGCCTCCTGAACCAGGTAAGTGGATCCTTATTGACTCTGGGCTGATCATTCCCCGTTACAGACCCCCTGTAATGAGGGACACTGGGAAGGTGTCCTCGCTGGGTCTGACTACCTTTTCTGTGTTCTGGGGAAACCAGTGGGCTCCCAGAGGGTTATTAACGAGTGCACAATGTCCTCCCTGGACAGTCCCTAAGTCACAATGATGCTTCCTTCCTACTTTCCACCCAAAATTAACTTCTTTCAACTTCCCCAAGCTTTTCATGCCTCCAAGGCATTGCAGAGCTATTCTGCCCAGTACACACTTTCTCCCTTTGTGTGGCCAGCTCCTATTCACCCTCAGCTGTGACACTAGAGCCACTCCTCCCATAGAACTTCTTTTCCCCCCTGGGTCTGAGCCTGGTGCCTCTCTCCATAGTACCTGACCCTCTAAATTCTACCTGCTGGTATCTCCCACTCACTGGGGAGTCTTACTGAAGGATGTCCCCTGATGCCTTGCTCATTTGAGGGGGTCTCTAGGAGGTGACATGTCTAGGCTATCCCTCTCCCCGGTGACTGGCACTCAGAGAACAGAGATGCTGCCCAGTGGGTTATTCATTTGGTATGTATGCTCTACCAGTTCCCTAGTGCAGAACTGGGCTGTGGCCCAGAATGGTGGCTTTTAGAACTTTGTGTTTGGATATGACTCTTCAGATGACTGCGTTTCTTTGGTATGGTCTTGAAAACTCCCTAGAGCCTGGACTGCTCTGATCTTATTAAGGACCATGGAGTTGGCTGCAGGCTTAGGATGGTCCCTAGGACATGGTGCAGTGAGAGGTTGTGGCAGAGCTGAGGGTTCCCATCCAGAACAGCAGTGATACAAAGTTGGTTCTGTGCTGTAACACTGCTCCTCTTGAGTTCCTCTGTGTGAGACTGAGGTGTGATGGGAAATCCACATAGAGGTGTAAAGGGGAGAGGGGAGAAGAGAAGGGTAGAAAGCAAGACAGGAGAAAATGAAAGGGAGAGGGAGAACATTACTTCCAAAGAGAAACATTTCATTGAAAACACATGATTTTGGAAGGAAAGTCAAGATTTTGAGCAGAAAACTTCATATATAGAGAGAGAAAGAGAGAGAGAGAGAGAAAGAGAGAGAGAGAGAGAGAGAGAGGGAGAGATCAAGAACAGAGAGCACCAGCAGTCATTGCTGTCTGGAGGCTAAAAATCCAAATCAAGTTAACTGTTTGGTTCCCACAAGGCCTCTGTCGTTAATTTTTAGTGTCTAACTGGTGTCGCTGTGCCCTCATAGGGCTTTCCCTCTGTCCTTGAGCCTTTCTCCTGTCTCCTGGATCCACAGTTCTTTCCCTAAGGACACTGTGATGGACAGCTTTAGTGTCAACTTGACTCACCTGGGTTGAGGGAGCCTCAATTGGGGAATTGCCTCTATTGGACTGGCCTGTGGCCATGTCTGAGGGGCATCTTCTTGATGAGTGATATGGGAGGGCCCAGCCCACTGTGGGTGGTGCCACCCCTGGGCAGGTGGGCCTGTGTTGCATAAGAAAGCAGGTTGAGCAGGGGCCAAAGGAGCAAGCCTGTAAGCAGCATTCCTCCATGGCCTGTGCTCCAGCTTCTGCCTCTAGGTTCCTGCCTTGAGTTCCTACCTTGGCTCCCGGAAGAACTGTGACCTGGGAGATGTAAGCTAAATAAACCCTTTCCTCCCTAAGTTGGTACTGGTCAGAGTGTTTTGTTACAGCAATGGAGAAACGAACTAGAACAGACACCAAACTGGTTTAGGACCCAGAGCCCTAATGGCCTCATTTTCATATAAACCACCTCTTATTTTCTTTTTAAACATTGATTTATCGATCATTTATTATTTTGGGGGGAGGGGACAGTGTGTGGAAAGATGTTAGAGGAAAACTTTCAGAAGTCAGCTCTCTCCTTTCACCATGTGGGTTCCAGGGATGAAACTCAGGTCGTTAGGCTTAGTGGCAAGTGCCTTTATGGGTTCAATCAGCTCGGTACTATTGTCAGCCATGGAGCAAGGCAGTCTCCTTCAGAGGCAGTCCTGTATTAATTCACCTTCAAAGTGTCAGCTATAATTTTATGGTGCAAACTGAGCATGCCCAGACTCCTTTTCTACTCACCACTTTAAACATGTACTCCATGACCTTGAGCTAAGTATGCCTGAAAAATGTGTCTATTGTCCTTTCTTTGTGAATTATGACCTTAAGCTGAGCAAGTTCAGGAACGTGCTCCATAGCTGGGAGTGCTTAGGAATGGCCGACCTCCATATGGATATGAATAGTTCCCTCTAGATAAAGTTCCTAGTGCTTACGTAAGTTATTAACACCCATTACCTTTCCACCTTCCCCTTCAGCTCCCCGACCTCTGCTTCTTTTATGCCTTAGCTTTGCTTAGTTTGCTTTGCATTCATGGAGATGTAAACCAGTTGCTTTAGGTTACAATAGCGGACTGGCTACTCTGGTAGGTGCAGTGTGGACATTGCGATAAGGCTCTAGGCTCCTCTGTAGATAACAACCCCCCTGGGGCTCATTTTGCAGCTTCCCAACTGCATCCTGATGCCCACACCCAGCTGTCTTTCCCTAGAAGGTCTGAGTCCTCCCCAGCAGTCCTGGCTCCAGCCCTGCTTCCGTAAGATCAAAATCCTCACTCCCTAGCCTGCTCACCCCACCCTGGGCTCTCTGTGGAATTGACTGGTATCCCTCTCTGGGAGAGATGCTAGTCATTCATTTAATCAGCTTTGAGTGCTGTGTTGAGTGCTTCCAGCGTATCAGGCTTCCAGAAGCCTGAGATGTTCTCATGACCCTGACATGCAGGCCCCCTGCCTGGCTTCTACTCTAGTTGGAGTTAGAGAAGGGGAGAAAGAGAAAATAAAAACCAGCTTAATAAGTCAGTGCATTATTTATGTGGGAAAATAGAAGTGATACAAAAATAACTAGAGCTCAATTAGAGTTAGCTAGGTGTGATCATGCACACCTTTAATCCCTGTATTTGGGAGGCAGAAGTCAAGAGGATCTCTGTGAGTTGGAGGACAGCCTTGTCTACATAGTGAGTTCCAGGCCAGTGAGTGCTACGTGGTGAGACCCTGTCTCTATATAAATAAATGGATGAATAAGTAAATAAATAAATGGTTAGGGATACCATGTGCCAGCGTAGGGATTGTAGTAATTTCAAATAAGGTAGTCGGGGGGCTGGAGAGATGGCTTATCAGTTAAGAGCACTGGCTGCTCTTGCAGAGGATTCCCAGCACCCACCTGGCAGCTAAAAACTGTCCGTAACTTCAGGCCTAGGGGAATCCGATGCCTCTTCTGACCTCCATGGGCATTGTGTGACGTGAGTGCACTTATATACATGCAAGCAAATAAATTCATATGCATACAATAAAAACAACAAATAAAATATTAAAAAATAAGGTAGGGAGGTGAAGAATGAATGAGATAATATTCATACACAGAAGGAAAATTTCCCCGTAGCTGTGGGACCCATAGTCAACCACTGTGAACAAACAAACTTGCTTTCTTCTTTCTTAAAGGTTAATTTGCCCAGGTATTGCACACATGGTCTTCAAGAGATTGAATGTTCGGTGGAAGATGTAGCTCAGCCAACAGAGTGCTTGCCTAGTATGCACAAAGCCCTAGATTAAGTCCCCAGCACCACGTAAAACCAGGCGTTGTGGTGCACACCTGTTAATCCCAGAACTTGCTGTAATCTCAGAACTCGGGAGGTAGGGGCAGAAGTTCAAGATCATCCTGGGCTACATAGCAAGTTTGGGAGTTTGAGGCCAGCCTGGGCTACGTGAGACCTTATCTTGCCACCACTTCCTCCTGCCAAAAGAAATTTTCCTGGCCTGTGCCCACCCACTTCCACCCTATCCCAGGGTAACCACTGTTGTTAGTTTGGTCTGGCCTTGTCCTGGTTGTCCTCTGTTCAGTTCTAGGCAGGGTTCGGTGGTCTGTTTGATACACACTCTGCTTCAGCCTTTTCTTTTAGCAACGCCTTTCTCATCAGCTCAAACCCACCCGTTTCCTGCTTTCTACATGTGGCAGCATGTACTACTTTGTACTTTTAGATTTTTTTCTCTACCAGTGGAAACTTTAGATGTTTCTGAGTTCTTTGATATTATAAACAGTGCCACAAGGAACATCCCTGCAAAACATTTTTGTGTACCTGTGCAAGCAGTTCTCTAACACAGACAACAGAAAGTGTGATTTACATGCCAGAGAGGGATCATTTCCCATTTTATTAGATATGACCAGCTTGGTTTTCCAAAAGGACCCCCTTTTTTCTAAGCATGTAAAAACATTATAGACAAACACACCCATAGACGCACACACACACAATTCCTTTTGAAGTGGGACCATGCAGTATGTATGCTACTTTGTCTGATTTTTATCCATACAGTATTAGGCATATTTTCTTTCAAAAGGTACACTGAAGTGTGACTTCTCATTTCTTGCAGGATTTCTCCAGGCCTCAGCCACCCCAGAAGGCACTCCCAGCAAATCCTGTGCCAGGCCGCAAGACCCTCCCCAGGCCAGGTGGTACCCCCCTGCTGCAACCGCCTGCTGCTCTTCCTAAGCATCCCCAGCCCCTGGCAGCACCTGTTCCAAAAGTGAGTCTCCAGAGGTATCCAGCAGCACTGTGGGGGAGGGCGGGGGTGTGGCTGAGGAGGCAGACCAGTTCGCTCTTCTCACAGCATGTACTAAACTTCCAGAATAGAAGCCAGGAGCACAAACGGCCTTCCTTGGAGCCTGCTTGGCTGTCCCTTACATGAGCAAGAGAGTAACTTGTCTTCATGTAAAAGGTGGTGCTCAGAAGTCTGAGCTCTGGTCTGGTAGTTTTCAGCTGCCATGGCACCTGAGTAGCTGGGCCACCCCAAGCAAGTCCTTAATTTATTAAAAAAAAAAAAAGACGTAAGAATGGCCAGCAAGATGGCTCAGCAGGTAAAGGTGCTTGCTGCAAAGCCTGATGATCTGATTTCAATCTCCTGGACCCACAAGATGGAAGGAGAGAACTGACTCCTGTGAGTTGTCCTTCCACAATGTTCTGTGCGCTGCCAACATACACATGCACAAAGTAAGTAAAATATAGTAAAGGAAGGAGTGAGAACAGGAACCAGTGCCATGAGGCTACTGTGGAAGGTGAGACTATTAGTTTATATAAATCCCCTGGCTTGCAACCCTTTTCTTAGTACTTTCCTGTGGGCCACATGCTTCTGCTTAGCCTAGGGTGCTGGGTCTTCAGGGTGAGGTGAGGAGGTGGCTGACAGCCCCTTTATTCCCTTGAAACACTGTATTTTGCTGAAGTTTTACAAAAGAGAGGAGGGCCGACTTGCCAGCTTTGGGGGTGGGGTGCCCACCTCACTCCCTGCAAGGACTGACGGCGCTGGTGAACCGTCATAGGGACAGACTTCTGAAAATCATGCAAGTTTTTCTGGCTATCAAACAGAGAAGACAGCTGCCCCGTGACCCTCTGTCCAGCACTGAGCTCAGACCTTTCTTCCTCCCATCTCTATCTTTACAGTTTCCTGAGTACAGATCACAGAGGATTGGAGGGATATCTAGCTCCAAGATCTAGAACTATCTGGAAGTTTCTTGCTCCCCTTGAAGACTCTGGATGCCATGGAGGGTCCAGAAGAAAGAAGCCTACCTGACCATCTTGGAGTTTCTCCAGCCTCCTAGCTCTCCCCATCTCTGGAGTCTGCCTTCTTGATTCAGTGCCTCCCTGCTTCCTTGGAGGCCCAGAGGGACTTCTATCCGATGACTTCTAAGTGTTGTTTTGTGCAATATACAGCCCGGGTAGGGAAGGGAAGCACATAGAGGAGGATGGGGGCAGCTTCTCCCTCAGCCTCCTGGCCCCAGGGGGAGGGGGGCAGTGATGAAGATGGTCAGAGAAGTGTGAGCTGGTGACCTCTGGGAAAGATGCTTAGTGACTCCTACTGGGCTAAGGTTGGAGAGTCACCCACCCAAGTCTCTAGGTCGAGGGTATACACAAGAGCTTCTATTGTTTTTAATCTCGTTTAGGATCCCAGGATGCACAGAGGCTGGCCCTTACCCGTCCCTTGTATCTTTTAGGGACTGAGGAAGGGTCAAATTAACCACTGTTGCATCTCTGCCCAGGCCTTGGTCAAGGTGATGGCTCCTGGCTATTTGGCTGCATGTAACAAGCCGTGCCCCTCCTCAACCACCGCTCACGTCCCCATCACCTTATTCACATGAGTCACTCTCTGACTCAGACAGGTACTATTTGTAGGCAGTGTAGACAGCAGAGGAGGTACCAGCCTGAGCCTCCTCTGAGCCATGATGCCAAAGGTTGCTAGGACCCTCAGAGTCCCTGGTTGTATCCCCATGCTCCAAGCGTTACTTTCTCCTCCCCCGACCTCCCTATCCTAAGGTGCTTTGGTGTTGATCCTCAGCAGTCCTGACTTGCTGCTGACAATGTGCTTGTGACCTATGAATCAGGATCCTGCCTCATGAGGTGGCCACTGGCCTTCCCACCCTGGATCTTGAGAGCATTAAGCCTAATGGGCTTGGCGGGGTGGTGGTGGGAGTGTCACAGTGCTGCTTGTCATTGTGTTTTGTGGCCTCAGCAGGGTGAGGGGGCGCTCTCCTTATCCCTAACCTATATATATATACAGGTGAGGTTCCCCAGGACGACCACAGGTATAAAGGGAACAGACATCCTCATCTAATAGGTCCCCAACTATTAGAAAAGTACGCATGGGGGAAGAGGGTCAGCTCTCCGGCTTGAGGTGGGAATGTTGACTCTCAGCAGATAGCAGACCTCTTCGGAAGCTGTTCACAGCCATGGTGGATCAGATCTAGGGCCCCCAACTCTCTTCTCAAGCAAACTTTTATTACCCATTGGTCATTTCCTGGTCACTGCCCATATGTGATCCTCTCAGAAAGAGCTCTGGGCAGGTGGGGATGGGACTTGGGTAGATCCCATCTTCCCTGGGGCTCAGAAGGGGGGGCTACATGGTGCTCTGCTAGATAGACAGTTCTTACAAATTTGCTGGGCTTGGCCTCTGAGAGGCCATCTTCCACCCCCAGAAAGGTGCTGGGCAGCTTTGCAGAGGGGCCTCTAGGGACCTCCCTGCCACCTATAGCAAGCAGTTGTTTACTATCAGAAGCCTCCACGAGGAGGGGACTGAGATTTGACTCCCCACCTAACAGCTCAGGGCTTCTTTATAGTTCTTTGCACGTAGTAAGTAGGAGATGTGGGTCAGGCACCTGGCAAAAAGCATGGGCTGGGGGTAGAACGATCTCAGGAAAGTGCTTTTTTCTTCCTCAGGGTGGCCATGCCATTCACATTGTGTCTCCCTCACATGAGTTCTCCTTGGCCCAGGTCCAGCTTCCACTTTCTCATTGCCTGATCCATTTAAGCGCTACACCAAATGTCCAATGCCTAGAAGGCTCAGTCCCAGAAAAGGTGACCCTTCCTCACCTCATATCAGAGAGTAACCAACAAGGCACTTCCCTTAAACCAAACCCCTCATCTCCTAGAAGTACCTATGGCCCACACAGCCTTTCTCCCTCATATCAGGGGGCAGGTGACTCTGAGTGATAATGCCACAGCCATGGTACTGACATGAGCCTTTTAAACCTGAAGTTCTCTGTCCCTAGAATCTACCAGAAAAGAGACCTGGTTGTTATTGCATTTTTGATTATTATTGTTTAATTTTGTTTTCTTCTTTTCATTACTTTAATACCACCTCCATTCCATACGCTTATACTGTGAACTGGAAGAGGGTAGAATTTTTGAATTTAGTACAGATTTTTGGCAGCCTTTTTGTTCACCATTTTATCCTGGCTCTGTTTGGCAGGCCAAGGAGGTTTCTGGGTGAGAAACCCTCCCCTCTGCTTCGAGGGCCCATACAGATACATCTGGACTTAGCAAAGGAGAGACTTTGCTCCAAAGGATTGTCACAAGAAGGGGAAGAAGAGACTTGCCATAGAAAGGGGAGGGGGCTGTTGCAACAGAACACTTGGGCCAACCACCCCAAGTCTGCAGGTACCAAAGCCCAGGCAGAAAACACCTTTTCTATATGGAAGAAGTGAACAAGACTAGAAAATAACTCTTTAGGAGATCTTTTTATGCCCAACCACTTGGGAGAGGAGTTGCCTGTCAGCTGATGCTGAGGGTAGGTCAAAGCTCAGGGTCTAGAGGGGAACAGAGGAAGGAAGGAAGCATAACAGGATTTGGCCTGTTGAGTCAATATATACGTCACTCAGTTGGAGAAGGGTGTACATTTTTTTTTTTTTTTAATTTGAGATAGGATCTCGTGTATTCCAGTTTGGCCTTTAACTCACTGTGAAGCCAAGGATGACCTTTGAACTCCTGCCCCTCCTTCCTCCACCTGTTAGGTGCTGAGATTACAGGTGTATGCCACCATGCCTTGGTGTGGTGCTGGGATCCAACCCAAGGCTTCATGCATGTTAGGCAAGCACTCTACCCACTTGAGCTACATCTGCAGCCCAGGATGTAAATCTTTTTAGAAGCTGAATTAGCTGCCTGCCAACTTTAGAACCCTGAAGCGGATTTCTGAACTGTAAACCTCAGGGAGACAGCAGCCCTGCTTCCCAGTCTCCTCGGTGGGAGGTTTAGCCTGGGTCCTCCATGTTGTAGCTGCCTGCTTGTGCTCAGTTCCTTTTAGCCATGCCGACTTCCACTAATGGTAAAAGCCCTTTTCTGCCCTGCTCCAAGACACTTGCAGATTGTATAGTCTGAGTAATCTCTGAGATGCTATAATCCCTTCTGCTGGAAGAGCCCTTCGCCACCTTGCAATGAACTGTTTTCATAAAGCTCCCCCCCCGCCCCAGATTTCAGTTAATTTGCTTCTTTGACAAAGGGATGTAAGACTTGTAGTTTTAAAGTCGGAGGTCAGCTCTAAAGCCAGTCATGTCATCAAATACGTGTAATAACAGCCCCGCTGGGAGCCCCCACGCAAGCCGGGGAACACCAACTGGAAAGGTGCCCCCTCCCTAGGAAAGCCTGCTGAGAGAGGTTCTGTAGAATCCAAGCCCAGCACCCCCAAAGCCACCCTCCCAGTGTCCTCGTGCGCCACTCACTATGTGTACGTCTGTGTCTGGGATCCAGGGTAAATGTGAATTTTCTTTTTATTTGGGAGATTGTTCACAGAAAACAGGTCCTCTTCTCTCTTGTTCACCTATTAATTGTTTACAATATTTGTACATCTATGCAAAATACTTGAATGGGCCATGGTGCCTTTTTTTTTTTTTTTCCTTGTTTGTATTTAATTAAAACAAATTGTCATTTGGAATGCTATCTGTTTGGGTAACTCTTCTTTTGTGCGTGTCGATGTCCCAGTACTTGGACCACTTAGGATAAGTGACATGTG
The DNA here is from genome assembly GCF_000622305.1 of Nannospalax galili. Lineage (NCBI taxonomy): Eukaryota > Metazoa > Chordata > Mammalia > Rodentia > Spalacidae > Nannospalax > Nannospalax galili. The sequence goes on along the minus strand of NW_008350255.1, from coordinate 417,152 downwards.
GACCCAGAATGTGATCCCGCAGAGACCAGCAAACTTCCTATGAGGCCATGACCCTGAGCCATAGCAAAACCCAGGGTTTCCCATGGTCAGTAGGGGGGGCTGCTTGCTTTGGATCTCTACAAAAGATGATCTAAGTGAATTAAATCATGGATCATTAAAGTCTTTAACGATCTTGAAATTCTAATACATCTTCTATACTGTTGCGCTTAACGGATAGCCAAGACCCTCTGTCAGCACCTCACCTTGCTAGGGGTTGGACTGAAGGGAGAGGCTTGTCCAAGATCTCTTGGACTGGGTGGGCAGGTGCAGGAGGACCAGGTTGGATGTGCTTTAGACTCCCCAGGGCTGTGTGATAACACCCTCGTGCTTATTTAACTCCCAATCTCAGTTTGAAGTTTTCTAAGACAAGCAATGATAACCATGAGAGGGTGCAGTACCCACTGAGGGTTCAGCCAGTGTGAGGCACTGTGTCATGTGATTACCTCATTCATTCAATAGAAATACTGGGAGAGCATCCTTGATATGTGAGAAACTCTCTACCATGCCTGGTTCCTGGTAAGGGCTCAGGCATCAACGGAGGATGAGTGCTCTTCAAAGGTGTCTGTTCCAAAAGCAACCTTCCCCACTTGAGTGAGGGCAGAACTTTGGAAGACCCTGAAGGACTTTGCCTTTTTAGAAACTAGGGGCCGGCCTCCCAGCATATGTGAGGAACCCATTGAATCCTATTGCTCCTTGTTCAAGGAAAGCAAAACACATATTTCAAGTAAACACACTCTGAAGGTTTTATTCTCGGCGCCAAGAACATAAGCTTGGGGGGGTTTCCCAAGATTCAATGTGTTGCATTGATTTTTTAGTTATTGTCAGTCAGAAATCCACATTCATGAAAAAACTGGGGATTTGAGGTGGAAATGTTCAGGGGCCCAGAGTGTTGATCTGCCCTTGGAACTCCAAGGCCAGAAAGACTTTGGCCTGGATGCGGCTGCACTTAGGGGACCAGATGTCAACATAGCAAGCAGGTAGGGAGCTTTGCACGATAGCTCTGCACCTTCACAGGATGGCTGAGGATCAAGTCTTCCCTCTTTTCTACAAACTGGCCCATAACATCCCTTTCTTAGGGTCCTTGTGCCAGCCCTATACCCTTGCAGCTGGAAGAAGGGAAGAAAAAGAGCCCAGTTATCTCCAGCTGTTCCTCTTCTATGCAGACTTCTGGCCAAATGTGAGGGCACCAAAGGTGGCCCCCAGGGGAGGGCGATGTTGGAGCATTCCTGGTACATGGTTGTGATGCTTCCACTGTGAGGAGTTAGCTTGTCAGTTGAGATGGACTCAGTCACAATAAGGCCAACACCCAGAATAAACGCTGTGCCACACCTGTACTTCCACTTGGTCATTGAGATTCAAAGCCGATCCCATTAGCCGAGGCCTATAAAGTTGCTACTTAGAAATGACTCAACACCTTCTTGGCCTGAGTTCCTGGTTGGGTTTCAGAGTTGGCCCAGATGTTATCTCCGGGTTTCCGGAGAGCCCATGACTACTTTCTTGCCAATCTTGACATTGTTCCTCACACTTTCTCCACCTCCCTGAATCACAGTCTGGTCTACGCCTTGAAGCAAAGCAAGTTGCATTCTCCCGAGTTCCAGCTCAACAGCTGGGTTGCTTTGGAGAGCAAAGGAACTGCTGGTCTCTTTCCAGAGAAGACTAAGAAACAGATGGGATTTGGACAGCAGAGCTGGGCTGAGGCATCTCCTGTTGTTGGATTCTAAGATTATAGCTTGCATGTCTCAGTGGCTGGTGCCTTGGAATGGATAGAGAGGGAAAGGGTGGCATTGACATTGCATGGACGGACCGAGAGATGCGACCTCTAGGCTGGAGTGCTTGGAGAAGGGGGCAGTTGAAACGTCTCAGTAAGAAGGCTTTCACAGTAAGAAGGTGAAGAGCTAACAAAAGCAGCAGACCACTCGGCTCCCTCTGTGCACCTCAAGATGGAGAAGCAGATTGCTCTCTGGGTCTCTGCAGGATCCATTCTTGGGCTAAGAACTGGCAGTTCAGTCTCTCAGGAAAATCAGTGTAAAGGATTTCCTGATGACCAATGTCTGAGGGCAGTTCTAGAACTGGGTTACATTCAGCAGGTCAAATTCTATCTTCTCTCCAACAACACAGAGATACCACTGAGGGAACTAAAGGGAAGGGAGGCCCAGGGGCTTTCTGGCTCCAACAGAAACTAGGGGATTTGGTCATTGAGGCTGTGTCTCTAGGAAGTTTTGCCACCACCCTTTACTGGGTAGAGATTTTTTTTTTTTTTTGTCCTAGAAACAGCGATGAGGTATAAACGACAATCTCAAGACAGCCCTTGGCAACAGCTGTGCTGAAGGTAACCAGGTGGTTTTGAACACGAGAGGTCAGGCTGGACCATGGGGCTCCTCTTCTAGTTTATTCCAGGCTCTACGAATTGATCATAAATACTTTGGGCTTCTGTTGTGGTGATGGCGTGCTGGCAAGTTCTATGTTGTCCACAAGGACATTCTTGTCTTCTAGTTTAATGACAGTGGGCTCTGGGGCAGGAGCTGGGCCTGTGTTTTTGTGCATGTGTGGCAAGCTGATTTGGCTGACATCCAAGTCTTTGAAAGCATGAAGCATGAATACACCCAAGATGATAGAGACAAAGCCAGACAGGGTGCCCACAATGTCCAGGGCAGACATGGTGTGCCACTCCTTGAAGAGGATAATGGAGGAGACCACTACCACTGTGGTAAATAACACATAGTAGATAGGGAAGACCAGTGAGGTGTTAAAAATGTCCAGCGCCCTGTTGAGGAAGTTGACCTGTATGATGATGGAAAGTCCCAGGATGAGGGACAGGATGTAGGGAAGGGGGTGCCGCACAACCGGTAACCCCCTGAAGAAGTTGTTGATGGTGATACCCAGGCCCTTGACGGCAGTCACAGAGAAGGATCCAATCACAGAGCAGATGATGATGTAAATGAGAATGTTCCTCTGCCCATAACGCGGGGCAACGATGAAGATGAGGACGAGGCAGAGCACCACCAGAAGCACAGCAAATACTACGAACCCTTCGGGAAGGAGGAACATAGATCATTCAGTGAAGGATGCAGACATCTAGGGCGCAGACCCATGGCAGGGGGAGGCTGCTCTACTGTCAGACATACCTGGGCTCTGGCACCAGCTTCTGACCTTTTGGTAACTTGTGCAAGTTATTGAACACCAAAGCTCTCAGTAGCCCCATTTGTAAAATAGGAC
>NW_008350255.1:404575-413592 GCF_000622305.1 Nannospalax galili | reverse complement strand
TCTTTTTTTTTTTTTTTTCTTTTTGAGACAGGGTCTCCCTGTAGCCCCAGCTGGCCTGGAACTCAGTATGTAAACCAGGCTGGCCTTGAACTCACAGAGACCCACCTGCCTCTGCCTGCTGGCCTGGAACTCAGTATGTAGACCAGAATAGCTTTGAACTCAGAGATCCAGCTGCCTCTGCCTCCTGAGTGCTGGGTTTAAAGGCATGCACCACCATACCCAGCCTCAAAATAGGACTTTTTAAGGCTGTTTTGTAATGAGATAATGAATATTCATGTTTAAATGGTTTTATAATGAATATGCATGCATTTAGAGGAGTGCTTTGCATATAATGAACAATAAATGGAATCTCTGTCGAGCCAGAAAGCCTTGTTCACTGGTACCACCCACCAACTTCCTTTCTGTGGTTCCCTCCAGGGGGCAGCACCGAGATGGTCAAAACCCCATTAGACCTTCTACACAATTCAGCCCCCAGTGTCTTCCCTGCCTGGTGCTGGAAGCCTACCTGTGTCTTTCATCTTGGAAGTCATTTCTACCACAGTAGTGACTTTCTCCTCCTTGGGGGCATGGATCACCATCACTGTGCTGCCAGCCACACAGATGGCGCAGCCCAGCTTCCCCAGCAGGTTCAGGCTTTCTCCCAGGCAGTATGAGGAGAAGATGGCACTGCACAGGAGGATGGGAGAAAGCAATTGAGATAAGCATGCTTGTCCTATTCTTCCAAAGACACATGGGGGCTGAGCAAGAACTCACTCTACTCTGTGTGGAAGCCTTTCTAGAACCTAGAACCGTATCCCCAGCATTCAAAAACAGAAATGCATTTCTATGGGGTTGTGATGTGGCTGGAGGCATACAAATATGTGCAGATTTCTTTCATTTTTGAGATGGAAATCATCCCCAAACCAAAGTGCAGAAAGAGCTCTTTGAACTACTCTCCTCTGACTTCTAACTGGCTGAACATATTGGCTGTTGGTGTTGCTAGGAGCCATTTTTCAGCCATGGCTTGTGATACCTCTGGCTTCAGGGAGCTCACCCCTTTACAAGCCAGATGAGCCCATTGGCAGTTCATTCTACGTATTCACCCAAAATAGCACCTTCTGGTAATTTCTACTTCCTGCCCCATTTCTGGTCCTTGGGTCATAGAGATCAAATCTATTCTTTCTTTCATGTGTTTATGCCTATACAAATAACCACAGTGATGATTATAGATACTGTGTCTTGGGGTTTGTGATTCCCTACTAGGTCCTGGGCCAGGAACCTCCATTTATTATCTTGTTAACATCTAACAACTCTGGGAAGTTAAATCTACTGTTCCCATTTTATAGATGAGAAAACTGGGCCCATAAAACTCAAAAATCTCAACAAAATCATTTTACTGGTAAGTGGCAGGGCAGGGTTTGAGCTCAAGGTTGATTTTATAAAGCTAATGGGTTTTCTTCCACATCTCATTAAAGAGAAGGTCACTTCCCTGAGTCTTCATTTACTGGGCAAGAGTTCTCTAGTTCCTTATATGAATCCTATTTCCTTCTGAGCCCCTAGGTAGGGAGCTGGGCAAGCTGGGGGTAAGCACTGAGCAAGCTTCTCTTAGTATTGGTAAAAAATCTGTTGACTGCCCTGAAACACATTTAGCTTCAAAATCTTGGCCAATGGACTGGAGAGATGGCTCAGCAGTTAAGAGCACTGTCTACTCTTGCAGAAGACCAGGGTTCAGTTCCCAGAGCCCACATGGCAGTTAACAACTGCAGGTAACTCCAGTTCCAGGGCATCTGATACCCTTTTTGGGCCTCTGCACGTATTGCACACACACATATACTTAACAAACACGTAGGCAAAACACACATACACATAAAAATAAAAAATAAGGACTGTAGAGATAGCTCAACAGTTAAGAGCACTGGCTGTTCTTGCAGAAGCACAAGTTTGAATCCCAGCACCCACATAGTGGCTAACAACCGCCCATAACTCCAGCTCCAGGGAATTAGATGTCTTCTTCTGTCTTCCTTGGGCATTGCATGACATGGGTGCACTTACATACATTCAGGCAATACAAGCATACACATAAAATAAAAATAAAAAAAATAATTTTTTTTTTTTTTTTAGTCTTTTTGAGACAGGGTCTCCCTGTAGCCCCAGCTGTCCTGGAACTCACTATGTAGACCAGGCTGGCCTTGATCTCACAGAGATCCGCCTGCCTCTGCCTTCTGAGTGCTGGGATTAAAGGCATGCGCCACCACGCCCAGCTAAAAATAAAATATTTTTTAAGTAGTTAAAAAAAATCTAAGCCTTGGCTCAAGGTGTCAGAAGGAGGGCATTGAGGTCTAAGTTCAGTTCCCTGTCTGTCTCCTATCTCTGCTATAAAAATGCTCAAACTATTTTACCTACAATATCTTATTTGAGAGACTGGCTGCCTTTACACAGGCAGGGCATACAAGGAGGCAGAGACATGAGGATCCCTGAGACTCATAAGCCCCCAGCCTAGCTAGCTGGTGAGCTCCAGGTTTAGTGAGAGACACTGACTATAAACAATAAGGTGGAAAGTAATTAAGAAAGATACCTAAGCCTGACCTCTCACCTCCATGGGCAGCTCACACATGTGCGTGTGCATCTGTATGCACACCTGTACACACTCACCTGTATGTATACACAATCGAAAACAAACAAAAAATACTTGGGTAGTTTGATCTAGGGTTCATGTTCCTAATCCACTGAGGGGACACTGAAGTCAGTGGCAGCCATCAATCCCAGGGCCAGGTGCTCTGAACAGCACACTGCCTCTTTCCAGAGCTGGGACTGGCCTGGGTGCCTAAATACCAAGAGGTAGTTATTCCCACTTTGGTAATTCCAGGTCTTAATAAATTGAAAACAGGAAAGAGCCAGAGATGCTTAAGAGGGGACAATAACCTTATGAGGACGCTTAGTGCTCCCAGCGGTGTGACGACTGTTGCAGGTGCAAATGCATAAGCCCCAAAATTGGCAACTTCTCCAGCAGACACTAGGAAATTAGAGAAAAGAGGCCAGTGTGACGCCAAGGCACCATGTCCATTCCTGACGCATCTGGGCAGAGATGATTTCAGTCAGTATTAACTGTACGTAGAACCCAAGACCAGCACTCCTTAACATCCCATCCTTGTTGGGCATGGTAGAGTATGCCTTTAATCCTAACACTCAAGAAGCAGAGGCAGGCAGATCTCTGAGAGATAGAGGTCAGCCTGGTCTGCATACTGAGTTCCGGGCCATCTGGGACTACAGAACTACAGGGAGACCCTGTCTCAAAAAAGAAAAAAAAAGAAAGAAAAAGAAAAGGAGAAAGAAAGAAAGAAAGAAAGAAAGAAAGAGAGAGAGAGAGAGAGAGAGAAAGAAAGAAAGAAAGAAAGAAAGAAAGAAAGAAAGAAAGAAAGAAAGAAAGAAAGAAAGAAAGATCCCATATCTCCTAGGAGACAGGTCAGACCCAGACCGTCTTGGGAAAATTCTCCCACTGTAAAGGTGGCAAGGGACATGTGAAGTGACATGACAACAGTACCATGAGGAGCCATCATGTTCTGCATGTCCCTTAGTTTCTAGTTCACACACAGTTAAGAGTGTCTCATGGACTGCCAATATTCTGGTCTACATCTTTAAGGTAATTTCTAGAAAGTTAGTTATCAAATAAACAGTTAAAATTATGAATTCTTTGAGTACCACTAGGTCCATGGACTCCTTTTCTTTTTAAAAATATTTTATTTTTATTTTTTATGTGTATGAGTTTATTGACTGCATGTGTGTAAGTGCATCCATGTTATGCAATGCCTGAGGAGGTCAGAAGAAGGCATCGGATTCTCTGGAACTGGAATTATGGACAGTTGTTAGCTGCCATGTGGGTGCTGGGAATTGAACCCAGGTCCTCTGCAGGCGCAGTCAATGCTCTCAACTGCTGACATCTTTTCAGCCCAACCACTTGGTCCCTGGACTTCTTTTGCCTAGCATAACTGTGGGCATTCTAAACTATCAAGCAGGTTAGAAAAGACTGAATTACCAAAGAGCCAAAATTCTTCCATCCAAGCTTCCAGTCCACCCAGGTCTACAAGTGCCTTTCCATCTTTTTGCTGTAGAGAGCAGCCAGAACCTCCTGTTTGAAGGCAGATGGCCACTGGACTAGCTCTGCCCAGGATAAAGATCACCACACCCACCTGGAAGACTATACATAGAAAGTATTAATTTCTACCTAAAAGAATTGGGCTTTGGGGCTAGGAAGGTGGTTCCATGGATAAGAGTACTTCCCATGCAAGCAAGAGGACCTGAGCTTAAATCCCCAAGACCCACATAAAAGCCAGACATGGCTGTGTGTTCCTGAGGACCTAGCACTGGTGAATGGAGACCCATGGATCCTGGAAACTCACTGGCCAGCCAGCTTAGCTAAAATGGCAAGCTTTAGATTTAGTGAGAGACCCTGTCTCAAAAACTAGAGAGATGGAGGAAGAGATCTGATGTCCTCCTGAGGTCTCTGCATGCTTGCTCACAGGGACATGCACTCCCCACTTGTGCACACAACACACACACGCACACACACACACACGCACACGCACACACAATAATAATAATAATAATAATAAATACAATTTTAAAATTGGGTTTTGATACCCAGAGAGAGTGGGTCGACAATGTTGGAAATCTGTGAGTGTACACATCTGGGCAAAGTGGCAGAGCAGCCATGTTCTCTAAGTGGTTCAACCAATTAATTGTCATGGTATAGGAACACTGTCTTAGGATCCCAGAGTCTACCATGAGGAGGCCCTGGAGGCAAGTGTGCTGCCAAGAGGCAGTGATGTCAGTGCCTTGTATCGGAAAGAATATGCCTGCATCATTTTTTTTAAACAGGGTCTGATATATTCCATGTCAGTCTTGAACTTGATATGTAAGTGAGGGGTGGCCTTGAACTTCTCTTTTCCCATCTCTGGAGTGCTGGGATTTCAGGCATGTTCCATCATGTCTGTTTTTTGTGATGCTTGGAGTCAAACCAGGGCTTTGCGCATGTTAGAAAAGTACTTTATCAACTGAGTTACTATACCCACACCTTTAACTTCATGGAAGAGACCTCACTTAGGATTGAAAAGTGATCTGAGATGAGAGTAAGATGCCTAAACTGACATGGTTTCCCTGAAGAAGCTGGCCTTGGGTTCTCAGTTTCAATACCAGAGACAGAACCATCCCATCTGTCCCTCCCTTCATCTCCACCCCAGCTCTGAGGGGGTCAACTGTTCTTAATAGCAAAAGAACCACTTACTGGTGGCAAATCCAACCCACCACATCGGGTCCTTCAGGTAGCCATAGCCTCCGTCCACTGTAGAAGGAAACGGGCACAAAGTTAGAATTTGGCCACACTTTCCCAAGCTCTGCTTTGACTCCCTGGTGTGTAAATGTTTCCTGGGACTTGATTCTTGGCATCTATATGCAGTACCCCATTTCCTATCTGTGGCATGGACCTGTCTTCTGGGTCCAGCTGTGTATCTGATTATTTACTTGACATCTCTTAGATCTCTCACAGACATCCTAATTTCTACCCTAACCAGAATTCTTGGCATTCATTGATCCTCCGCTACCTGCTAAATGAAACAGTAAATGGCACCTCTAGAAACCAGGGTCCTTCTCTGCCCTCTTGCATCCAGTCTGTCTGGCTGATTCTGTCACTAAAAAGTGCTCGTGTGTGTCCTCCCGCCGTCGTCATTTCTGGCCAGGAGGAGGCAGTGGCTTCACTAGTGGTCACTCTGATTCTCTTCTTGTCCCTGCCACAATTCCCTTCTTTCACTGCAGCCAGGGGTCTTTTAAAAATGTAACTCAGAGGGGCTGGAGAGATGGTTCAGTGGTTAAGAGCATTGACTGCTCTTGCAGAGGACCCAGGTTCGATTCCCAGCACCCACATGGCAGCTAGGAACCGTCCTTGACTCCAGTTCCAGGAGAATCCGATGCCCTCTTCTGACCTCTGTGGCACTGTATGACATGGGTGCACTTACATACAGGCAGGCAATACACTCATATGAATAAAATAAAAATTATATATATAAATGTAACTCAGATGGCAACACTTTTCAATGCATAGCTGTCCCATGGCTTCCAGTTACTCTAAGGCTAAAGACCCGAATCCTTACCAAGATCAGGCATAGCCTTGGTCTGCTCATCTCTCCAAACGCCCCTGCTGCCACTCTTCTCTCTTTGAATTCTTCAAGGATGATTCGCTGTTTCCTGCCCCAAGGCCTTTGCCTACATTTTTCCCTATATCCAGAATGTTCTTCCTATAGTGTTTACCTGAATCACATGCACTCTATGCATCTCTGTTGCTTCCCCTACGATGCCCTCTCTGGCTTCTCAATTCCATTCAGTCCCCATGAGTTTCTCTCTCTTTTTCTTTTTTTTAAGTTTTATTTCATGTATATGAGTGTATTGCCTGCATTATGTAAGTGCATCAGTGTCATGCAGTGCCCATGGAGGACAGAAGAGGGCGTCAGATCCCCTGGAACTGGAGTTATGGATGGCTGTTAGCCGCCATGTGGGTACTGGAATTAGAACCTGGGTCTTCTGCAAGAACAGCCATTGCTCTTAATTGCTGAGCTGTGTCTCCAACCCTGCCCATGGAGGACAGAAGAGGGCGTCAGATCCCCTGGAACTGGAGTTATGGGTGGCTGTTAGCCGCCATGTGGGTACTGGAATTCGAACCTGGGTCTTCTGCAAGAACAGCCATTGCTCTTGATTGCTGAGCTGTGTCTCCAACCCCGAGATTCTGTTTCATAACACCCAGCCCTTCTCCTTCATGGTTCCTATCACTTAAAATTGTAGTTGATCTGCTCATCTTCTGATGAGAACTGGGTATGTTCAGAGGCCAGAACATATCCGGTGCTCAACGGCAACAACAGTTGTAAAGATAGAGGTGGCAGTAGGTGTCTGAAGGGACTGAGATGGTTCTGCGAATGCCTGTTTTTCTTTTGAGTCAGGTCTATAAAGGACTCAGAATCTTCTTCCAATGCTAAAAGCGTTCTGTTCTAAGAGTTGGAATCTCAGAAGACCCTGAAATATCAGATTGGGGGGAAAAACGGATCCTACTGAAGTTATCCTTCCGTTAGCCACTGAACACAAGCAGACGTTTTTTCAGCACTTTGGGAGGTCACCGGCCTTCCCAACACTTGTCTAGACGGAAGGAAGAGCAGCAGCGGCCTGCCAGCCTTCTCCTTGCATCTCTCTGTGATCTCCATTTCTTTTCTTGCTTTTTGTTTGGTTTTGGTTTGGCTTTCAGTTTTGTTTGTTTGTTTTTTGTTTTGAGACAGACTCTTATAGCCCAGGCTGGCCTTGAACTCCCTATATAGCTAATAACCTTGAACTTCAATCCTCCTGCTTTTACCTCCCACAGACTGGGATTACAGGCCTGCATTACCACACCTGATTTTATATGGTGGTAGGGATCTAACCCAGGGCCTTATACATGCTAGGCATGCCCTCTGACAACTGAGCTACGTGCCCAGCTCCATTTTCCATTTTTGAGTACACATGGGCTCTACTAGACCCTCCTATTTAGGTAACATTGATACAAATGCCAGTGTTTATTCCACGTCCCAAGTATCTTTCTAAACAGGTTATAGCTGAGCTAGTCAAAAAACCCCACATCCAAAATATCTTAAAATCTCAAACATTTTGGATGCTGAAATAACCCCTCAAGTGGAAAATTCTATACCATAAACTTGGTTTCATGCATAAAATTATTAATCAGCCATGTAAAATTACCTTCAGATGCTGCGTGAAAGTTATGTAAGAAACATAATGAATTTCATATTCAGGTTTGAGCTCCATTCCCAGGCTACCTCATTATGTACCTGCAAATATCCCCAGATCTGAAAACAAACCTGAAACCCCAAGCACTGTTGGTTCTAAGTGTTTTGTGTAAGACATAACTTGTACGTGAATGGCCCGTGCAACTGATAATTATTTTTCTTCCTCTTTCTTATTCTGGCAGAGCTGGGGACCAAACCCAGGACCTTGTACATGCTAGACAGACATTCTACCACTGAGTCATTACACCCCCAGCCCCTTGGTTATTTTTTATTTTTATTTATTTTATTTATTTATTTATTTTTGAAGCAGGATCTTTGTATATAGGTTAGGCTGCCTGGAACTCACTATGAACATGTGATCCCCCTGCCTCCACCTCTGCCGGAATGACATGCATCATTCCTGGAAAACTGACATTCTTATGTCTATTTTATAAAATGATGAATCTGAAGTACGTAAAAGAATATTTTTCTTGCCTAGAATCCCACTGCCAGGAATTGAGAAGCCAGAATTGAAATTGTAAAGTTCTGCTTCCAAAGTGTGGGAACAGCCATTGAACAGGCCCAAACTTGAATGTGTCAGTCATCGTCCCCAAACCTGTTCCTCCCCTGCATTCATAGCCAAATACAGCACCATCATCTTCCCAGTTGCTCAAGTCAGAAACCTGAGTCATCCTTGACTCCTCTCTACCCTCCCCTTGCAGCCAGAAAACTACAAGGCTGGCGAGTTCCACCTCCCCAAGCCATCTGTGGAATCCACCACTAATCTCCTTCCGCAGTGCAGAAGTTCCATTTTCCTGCTCATACCATTGGTCTCCCCACTTAAACCATCCTCTACCCAGCAACCAGGGAACTTTTCAAAGCTGTCACACTCCTACCTAAAACATCACAGTCAGTCACTTAACAATTGCACTCAACTCTGCAGCCCAGTTTATGAGACCCTTCCCGGCAGGCTCTTACCTCTTGCATGCTCTGGTCATTCTGAATTGCTTTCAGTTCCTAATCCAGATCATACTCTTACCTCTGAACCTTTGCACATGCTGATCCTCCTACCAGTAATGCTTGTCCTCCTCATTCCCCTTTTCCCCTGCTATTCAAATTTGTGTCTCAGTCTAAGAATCAACTTTTAGAGAAAAGTTTCCCTCTGTACCCCCAAATCTGAGCTTTGTATGCCCCTTGAAAATATTCCCTCAATGAGTGGGCATGGATTTGATCAAAATACCTTAT
>NW_008350255.1:381142-404550 GCF_000622305.1 Nannospalax galili | reverse complement strand
TATTCCCTCGGGAGGTGGAGAGATGGTTCAGCAGTTAAGACCACTGACTGCTCTCACAGAGAACCGGGGTTCAATTCCCAGCACCCACATGATGGCTAACACCCGTTTGTAAATCCACTCCTGGGGGATTCAATGCCTTCTTCCGACCTCTGAGGGCATTGCACAACATGGGTGCACTTACATCCATGCAGGCAATACACTCATACACATAAAAATAATAAAATATTTTTTAAGAAAGAAAATATTCCCTTGAAAGTCTGTATTTTCCCTCATGATGGCACTTAATACACCATAGGACACTTGCCTGTTGTCTGTCTGTCTCTTCCATTTGACCAATGTTCTACAGGGACATTGCATCCCCATGCCTCACACTGTACCTGACACACAGCAGGCATACAATAAATGGTGTTTCCACAAGTGAATTCCTTTTACACATGATTTCTTTTTTCAAAGATGTTTCATGGAATCACATCCTAGTTTCCAAATGAGCAAGTCTCAGTGCTTGCACTGTGATTCAGCTGCAAGTAGCTAGGGCACATCAGAGTCTGCAGTGCTGCGGACAGAGCTTTTGTGATCCCATTTCACTGAAGTTGTGACTTGCCTGGGAGGCTGGTAAGAAGCAAAATGTAGTCTAAGCTTGGAGTATCTGATGCTCCATCCTGAGGCTTTTCCCCAGTTGCACATCATCAAGTTTCCAGATTGTAAAGGAAGTCTCCCAGCTGCTGGCAGTCTGGATTCTCAGGCATGAGCCTCCAATGCCCACTTGAGGCTCCATCCTTGGAATGCAGCCCAGTTCTCTGGGATGGGAAACCATCCATCAAGGGCTTAGCTGCCCCATGCCCATCCTCTCCTGCCCAAAGAGCCTACCTGCCCGCGTGGCCCCGGTAGCCACGAGTCGGATGAGGCCTTTCTTCTTAAAGATGACACTGCTGCCAATGAGGAAAGAGGAGAGGATGGCGAGACCCAGGCCAATGTAGAAGCCATAGTTCTTCCTGACACTCTCTTGCCAGCTGATCAAGGTGGCATTACTGGGCACCCCAGGGCTGAGGCCACTGACAATCTGGCACAGGACTTCTTGGGAGGAACAGTAGAGGCTGACTAGGGAACCTGTGGGGGAAGAGCATGGTGAGGGTCATGCTTGGGGACATGGGCACACTTCAAAAATATTGAAATTGACCACTGATTTAGATTTCATACTTCCATTCTGTGGCTCCACCCACACACCCACGAATAATTGCTTCTGTTCACTAAGTTATTGCTAAGGACTTTATTTGCATGGATTTAGCAAATTTTAAGACCACTTGTCAAGTAGGTGACATCTTTAATTCTCATCCCATAGACATGGAAATGGGGACAATAAGGAGTCAGGTACTTGCATAAGGACATATAGCTTATCTGACTTCAGAATTTTAACCTGTGGCTCTGATGGCCCCCCACCAGGTGGGGGCCCCCCAAGCTCTCAGGAACATTGTGTCCAACCTTCTGGGCTTGTGGGCCTCCAGTACCTACTAAACTGACTGAGTGGATTCTTCTCTTTCATGTCATATCTCTACAGAGGAAATGTTGCTGGGCTGAGAGTCCACTGAGCTCCTTCTTGGTCTGAAGATGACTGAGGGGTGAGCTTCCTGTGTGTGGTACCCCATCATTCCAGGCCTTGTTTCTGAGACCTGTGATGCCTGTAGTTAGTGGCCTGCTTCAGACCGCAAAAAGATTGGTGTCCCTGCTATCCCACACAGACAGTTTACAGTGTGCTCTCCTTGGTCTAGTGTCCCCAGGAGTCTGACTCTTCCCTCGAGCACCAGAGCCAGCCCCCATCTTGCCTGTTCCCAAGGAGACCCTTAGGAACACAGGGAAGACCCTCAGTGAAATGCAAAGCTATGCAATTTCAATGAAACAGAAGAAAGCACAATCAGGACTCTGCCAGTGCTGCCGTGCACATGACCCCTATTCTAGAGTTTTCCTTGAGGATCCTTAACAACCACTGTATGAAACATGCACAATAACCATTTCCAGATCATTAGTTGAGAAACTGAAAACTGACACCTGTAATAAATGGCGAATTCAAAAAGACCCCATGTTCACCGGATGGCCAAGCCCACACCCAGAACCACCACACACTCCCAATAAAGCAGGTTGCACCACAGGGCAGGAATGTGGGGAAGCTCAGGAGATCAGTTTCTCTCCGGCCATGCCAACCTCTGAGTGAACATCTGGCGTGCTCTCTGACCAGATGTGCCCCTGCAATTTATCAGTTTACTCCACACTCATGTTTGCCATGGGTTCAGTCTTTCTAAGTGTCTGATTTCTACCCACAGAAGGCCCCTTTCCAGTCCTAAGTCACAAGGGCCTAGGCTCCAGATACTGGACCAGGCACTTCTCAAAACAAGATGAAACTAGCTAGCCGGAAAGGCCCCAAAATCCAAGGGCAAGACATCAGGATTTTGGCACATCTGCAGCAGAGTGACATCTTGGTGGGGCAGAATAAGGATAATGTTGACCATTCAAACACAGGCTGGAACCATACAGAAACAGAGACGGAAAAGCCCGTTAAAAATTCCAGCCAGTTGGGGGGTAGGAGTAGTCAGGGACTGGAGAGATGGTTCAGCAGTTAAAAGCATATATTGCTCTTGCAGAGGACTCAAGTTTAATTTCCACCTCCCATGTCAGACGACTCACAGCTACCTGTAACTCCAACTCCAGAGGATCCAATGCCTCTAGCCCCTGAACATACACATGCGCGCGCGCGCACACACACACACACACACACACACACACGCACCACACAATTAAAAAACAAAAAGAGCCAGGCATAGTGGTGCACACCTTTAATCCCAGCACTCTGGAGGCAGAGACAGGTAGATCTCTGAGAGACTGAATCCAGCCTGGTCTACATAGCCAGTTCCAGCAGGCAAAACACTCATACACTAAAAAAATAAATAAATAAATAAATACAAATATAAATCTTAAAAAAAAAAAATCCAACCAATCTTGGATAGAGCTTTATGTTCAAATACTTGCCTGGGATGAACAAGGCCCTAGGTTCCATCTCCAGTACCAGGAAGAGTAGGTGGATCTCTGTGAGTGGTCTACACAGCTAGTTCTAGGCCAGCCGGTGCTACGTAGCTCCGGGCCAGCCAGTGCTGCTTAGTGAGACCCTGTCTCAAACTCCCCCAGCCTCCACACTCAAATAGTGAGAGGGTAGGAGGAAGAGCAGAAAAGGGGGGGAGGGCAAATATAGAAAAGGGACAATTATATATGTGTATGAAATTGTCACAACAAGCCCATTATAATGTAAAAAACCCAGCCAGTCTAACTCAGGAAACTAAGACTTCACAAAGGAAAAAGACCTGTTGGAGTCACACAAACACTTGGTGGTAGACTTAGGACTGGAACCCAGCAGGGCACATCCACGTGTCTTTTGCTATGGAAAGGCCTGTCTTTCCCACCATCTGTGTCTCAATCAAGGAATGGAGAGACAAGACACTGTCATCCCCAGCCTAATCAGACTGGTTGTGCATGGCTCACTCCTGTTCCACCAGCTCAGGCATCCTTGCCTAAGAGCCCCATCTGAGGAATTCTCTGAGCCAGAGCCTGTGCCCTTCCCCTTCCCCTGCTTCCTCAAGGTTTGTCGCTGATGGGTGGAGCCAGAGGACTCACCTCAACTTAAGCTGTCCTTTGAGGTCGTTGGTCCCTATGAGGTCTTTGGCCCATGAGGTCTGCAGTGTCCAGTGAACTCAGCACCTCCAGAGTCAAATTCTCCCAGTATAGTGAAGAGAAAAAGAGAGGGAAGGTAGCTAAAAGGAGCACCTTAGAGTGGGTGCTCATCTGAAAAATGGGTTCCAGGTCCATAATTCCTGTCTTCTCCTCTAGAATGGTCTAGAATGCCTGTTGCCTGAGGTTAAAAGGTGACTCAGGAGATCAAGGTCATCCACTACTCAAAAGCTGGCTTTGAAAGCTTCACTGAAGAAGGGTGGAATTTAGGGAACTGGTATACCTCATTGGCATTTCTAAGACAAGAGGAAAATGGAGCCGGACCAAGAAAGGAATCAAGTACAGAAAGAAACACAGATACAGGTGTTCCATCCAAGAGCAGTTTTAGATCCTCCCCTGTGTTACCTGGAACAAATGATTAGCTTGGCCAGAAACCCATTTCTCTATCTCTAGAACGGGGATAATAAAATTGTAACTACAAGCCCTAGGGGTGCAGGTCAGAGTTAGAATGCTTGCCTAGAATTGTCCAAGACTAATTCCAACACTGCAATAAAGAAAAACATAGAAAAGGGAAAGAACAGGAAAATATGAAGGAAAAAGTTTAAAGTCTGAGCGCAGGGGCTAGTGAGATGGCAGGGTGGGTGAAGCCCTTGTCCGCTCAGGGCTGGTACTTGAGCATACTCTCCCCCTACAACCAACAGGAAAATGGAAGGCCTCTGTCCTCTGATAGCCATAGTCCACCATGGCACATGTGCCCACACACACATCATGCTCACACACATGCACATATACTAATGATAATTTTCTTTTTTTAAATCTAGCCATGGTGGCACACACCTGCAGTCTCAGCTGAGAAGGGCTGAGGCAGGAGGATCTCAGGTTTGAAGTAAATCTGGGCAATTTAGCAAACTTTTGTCTTAAGATAATAAGAATATAAATAGAAAAGAAATAATTACCTACTTTGTCGGTGTTACTTCAAGGATTAAATGAGATAGTTCAGGAAGGCTCAGGGCCTCTACCTGGTTAAGAACTGTCTGTGAAGCCAAATGTCTTTCCTGGGCATTGCCTGAGGCTCTTTCTCTCCCTTTTTGAAAGGTGTGGATTTGGGGGTGGTGAATCTCTGTGTCCCTCTGCGCTCTGCCTTTGGTGACAGACAGACAGGCAGATGTGGGCAGGTGTAGTGCCTGCAGAGACTCCACACTACCCCTGAGCCCCCCACCCCATCCACTTCGCGGGCCACCTGCTCCAACGCGCTGCGCTCCCTTTCCCTCTTTTCCGTCTCTGCTCCCGCAGCTGCCATCAGGGGGGTCACATCTCCGACAGATCTTCAGGACAGTCTGAGAACCGAGTGTGTGAGTGTGCGGGGGGCAGGGATCGATTCGCGCTAGCCTCCCCCTCCCCAGTTTTGTGACCCTGGCAGGCAGGCAGGCAGGCAGGCGAGGAGAAGGTGCTCAGGTCCCCGCCCTGCAGCACGCACCGTTCTCGCAGCTGCCGTTGGTGTAGGCTACCCGCAGCTCCATGGGGACCTGGGCGCACCACCCGGGCGCAGCGGACGGCCCCCGGGATCCACGGCTCCGGGACCGGTGGCCGCGACTTGCCACGGCGTGGTTCGGGCACAGGAAGCCGCTGGGGTCCTGACCCGGGGGTGGGGAGAGTGACGCGCCCCGGAGGGGAGGGTCCCCGGGGAGGAGTCACCCCGAGCCTTGGGCAACCCTGATGCCGAGGAACCAGCTCACCTCCCGGGGTGCGACCGCAGCTGGGCGCCCAGCCACCAAGTCACCGTCCCGTGTCAAGGGCAAAAGAGAGGGGGCGGGTCCCCGCCTTTCCGGGACGCTAGCACCCGCATCTGGCTCCCTCTGTGGCAGAGTTGATGAGCCCGGGCGGATGGAGCAAGAGGAGGCCACTTTGGGAGGTGGAAGTGCCAAGGAGGGCTCTGAGAACCTGGGTCCTCCCCTGCTTCCTTCCCTCCTCCCTTGTCTCATTCATTCAGTTAGTTTACAAGTCAGATCTATGCTGGGCCCTTAGGTTGCTGGAAGAGAGCGCCCAATAAATATTCAATACATATTTGTGTTGAATGATTGAATGGCAGAGGATTGGTCAACTGAATGAAAGAAGGAAATGAAGGGCTTGGAGGTCCAAATGAATCAGGCTATTCTTTTCTTGTATAGTAATGGGGGGGGGTGTGTGTGCAAATTAAGACCAATTATTTAGAAGCAGATTTTTTTCAAATTACCATTAATAAATTGTTTAGATATATAATAAAATTATGAGTATGCATACAATAAAATTGTGATGAATGTATATTTGTAAAAGTGATGGAATATATAGATAGATATAGCTAAAGTTGTGATGGCATGTACATATGTGTACAAATACATACATATGTGGGATGTATGGACATTTCGTTATCTTCGTTGTAACTGTTTCACAATACATACGTATAAAAATCATCACATTGTATACTTTAAACATGCAGCTTTTTAAAACATTTATTTGTTTTGTGTATGTATGTATGTGGGTGTGCATGCCACAGGATTCCATGGTATGTATGTGGTATGTATGTATGTGGGCGTGCATGCCACAGGATTCTGAGGACAAGTTTCCAGAGTCCATTCTCTCCTTCCACCATGTAGGTCTTAGGAATCCAACTCAGGTCCTCAGGCTTGGTTGCAAGCACCTTTACCTGCTGAGCCATCTCACCGGCTCTGTAGTTTTTATTTGTCATTAATACGTCATACAAACAATATCAAGCCACAAAAGTATACTTTCCTCCATGGGTAAAACCAAGTGAGAAAAAATACTGACCCAAACCATGAAAACACTGTGTAGTGCTTGCTACAGGCCAGCCAGAGTTCTAAGTGCTGGCAACCATATGGAGCATGCACCTTTATTATCTACAGAGTGGAGACTGAGGCATGGTGATCAGGTAACATGCCCAGGATCTCAGGTGGAACCTGGGAGTGCCCGGATGAAACTTGTCCAGTCAGCAGCCACACTAAGCCTCCTGGCACATTAGGCTGAGATGAACTCCAGCTCCCAGACATAGGGGCTGTAGGTCAGCTCTGGCCATGAAGGAGGAAGCTCCAGAGAAAGCAGTGATCTGTAGAGTCCTCATTAGGCACATGCTCACAGGCTTTCTCGTTAAATTTCCTATGAAGCAGATACCCTTTCTATGTCCGTGGAAGGGAGTGGGGTGAGGGCAGAGCTGCCTGGGCCCCCAGTCTGTCTTCCCATGAATACTCCTTCACTGTCCTATTTGTGACCTCCTACGTAGTCCTTGAAGGATGGGTTCTTCTCACATGGGGCATCCTCTAATTTTCTGGATTTGTCACTTGCTTTCTACAAAGATTAGATCCCTTATCTGTCCAGCTTTCTTTTTTGCCCCTTCCTGGTGGGTGAACTACCATGGGGGGAGGGGGAGGCTTGGGACAGATAGGTAGAGGCTGGAGGAGAAGGAGCAGTCATCAGCATGGCAAAGAGAACACATCCAAGCACACCTGCACCCCAGACCTGCCCTTCACATTGAAGGGATATGGAGCCAGAGTCCAGAGGTGAGTGCCTTTAAGACCGCTGTGAGTCAGACTGCTGAGCAAAATGAAACTGGAATGGCTGGAAACTATCAATTGATCTTACCATGCTACCTCCCAGGGAGGGTGTGATAAGAGCACGCTCTTCTCCTAGTAAACGTTTGTTTCTGCAGCACATGTTGGCCACGGCGCGAACTCTAAACACTCCCCACCATCAGACTTTTGTTCTAAAGACAGAGGGGAGCAGACACAAATTGTGTCTCTGGTTAGAATTTTTTCAAATCCTAATTCTTCTAGCTGTGTGGAGGAATTAGTGACAAATAAAAACTGTGTGTGTGTGTGTGTGTGTGTGTGTGTGTGTGTGTGTGTGCGTGCGTGTGTGTGTGTATGTGTGTGTTGGGGGCATGCTTGTGTGGTAAGAACGCATAAGATCTAGTGGACTTTCTTAGTGGCCTGGCCTTTTAAAAGCACGACACAAGATGTTTAGATTGTGCTTGCCACAACTGTGTGCAGATTTGGAGAGACAGATGAATGTATTCTTTAATACATTTATTTCATAGGTATTTGTCTTGTGAGGAATCACTAAGTTTGAAGGTCCTGGCCAGCAGTCTTCTTGCCTGGGTTAGGGCAGTGCTGAATCTGCTCTGTGCTGGGACAGGGCTTTCCAATGCCAGGTGAATTTCGTGTTTTAGGCAGTAGTTTGAGGTGGAGAGAGCTGGGGCCTACAGCAGGGCCTTCTGCACCCTCTCTGGGCCTCAGGCTCCTCATCTGCTCCAGGAGGGGGCAGGGCCTCTCCAGGCTGGCATTAGGGCACTTATTAGAACACATATAAAGGGCCCTATTGAACTATAGGCTCCTCTGCTGCTGATCTGACAAAGCCCTTTTCTCCTCCAGCCACAATGGCCCTGTCAGGCAGGTAGCTGGGCCTCAAGCATTGTCTCCCCAGAAAAGAACAACAGGGCTCACTGTTTGACCCAGGCCCTGTCTCTCGGGCGGGGAGGGGGGGGCACTTTGGGAGGATCTGACCAGCTAGGGACAGATGGGTTCTGTCCCTAGCCAAGGACTGGGGAATTAGCTGTAAGTCTTTTGGCCAGTTATATAGGGATGAGAGAGAAAGCAAATTTATTAGAAACCAAGCTTCTAAACCTTCATTTTTCTAGGCACATGTCCAAGTGTTGATACTAAAGAGCTAGACAGATCCATGGGGAACCACCGGCCACATGTGCCTATTGAGTTCCTGACAAGTGCCCAGACCAAATGGTGATAGGTTACAAGCATTGAACAACCCTAGTAAGCTTTTGGACCAGACAGTTCTTTGATGTTGGGGTCTTTCTGGTGTAGCGTAAGTTGTTTAGCAGAATCCTTGGCCTCTACCTTCAGTTACCACGAACACACACATCTCCACCTTCTGTCCCATGTTTTTTTTAAAAAAAAAACATTTTATTTATTATTTATATTTTATGTGTATGAGTGGATCTAAGAGCACCTGGGTCATGCAATGCCTATGGAGGTCAGAAGAGGGTGTCAGAGCCCCTGGAACTGGAGTTACAGATGGTTGTTAGCTGCCATATGGTTGCTGGGAATCAAATCCGGATCCTCTGAAAAAACAATCAGTGCTCTTAACTGCTGAGCCATCTCTCCAGCCCCCAACCTTCTTATTTCCCAGAGGGGGAAACCAAGGCACAAAGTAAGGCAAAGTCATGATCAACCGCTTGGCTAACTTGTGACAGAATCAGCATATTATTCAAAGTCATTTGAAATCTAGCTCAATTACTTTGATCTCCCTCTATTCTTTCTTTTTGGACAGAAAGTGATGATCTGAGGGTAAATAATGTATTAAACCACAAGAATATTTTGGAGCCATTTTCTAAGGATGAGCCAGGGTGTTAAATTTTTTACTTTCATCGTCGCATTTAACTGCCACAAGCTTATGCATTTGGCTACTGTTGTTATTCCCTGTTTAGAAATGAGAAAACTGAGGCTTGGGAGGTAAAGGAACTTGCCTGCAATTAAACAGTGGCTCTATGATGAAACCCAGCAGACTCGTTCTCAAACCAGCTTCTTGGTCTCACTTCTCAGCTGATCCTATCGCAAGTGCTATCTGCCTACAGGAGGAAGGTTTGGTATCACTGCAGAGGGCAGAGCTCACTCTGAGGCCTGTGTGTGGAAGTGTAGCATTGTCTGGCCTTGGTGTGACTGTACAGAGTCTAATGCACTTAAATGCTGTGTAAGATTATCAGATCTTACTGAAATTGTTACTTGCTGCAGACCTTTCATGCGTATCACGCTAATCTTTACACAATCCCATGTTGGGACAATCTCATAACATGCAGGACTTTAGAAAGTCACATTTATTCATTTTATTTCTTGGGGTGTGATGCGCATGCCATGGTGCACATGTGGAGGTCAGAGGACTACTTGCTGGAGTTAGTTCTCTCCTTCCATCACATGGGTTCCAGGGATTAAACTCAGTTCATTTATCCACGGACCATTTTACCAGGCTGGAATGTGATGTTGTCTGTATTTTATAGCTGTTGATAGTGAGTCTATGAAGCCATGTGACTTACTCAAGGTCACACAGATAGTAAGTAGTTAAGCCTGGATTTGGCTCTTTGTGTGCCCGGACTCTGCCTCCTCTGTTCTCTGCCATTTGCTTCTGAGTCACCTGAAACCTCAGGGTAGGGGATGATGAGAATTGGTAGTAACTACTCCTCTGTGAGCCTGTTTGGACCTGTAGTACTTTTTATGTGGGACACAGTGAGCTCCAAGCATGGACAGAGGAAGAGTGACTCTACAGTGGGAAATCGGCTTGAAAACAGAGCAAATGTAACCCAGGCTTTGTTCTTCTCCTTCTTTTTTCAGAAAACCATTGATTTACTAGATATACAGGCAGATAAGCTCCATAACTTTGTTAAGAGCCAAAATGAATCTGGCAGAAACAAATTTCAAATTTTTTTTTTTTTTTTTTTTTTTTTTTATCTTTTTGAGACAGGGTTTCCCTGTAGCCTCAGCTGACCTGGAACTCGCTATATAGACCAGGTTGGCCTCAATTT
The DNA here is from genome assembly GCF_000622305.1 of Nannospalax galili. Lineage (NCBI taxonomy): Eukaryota > Metazoa > Chordata > Mammalia > Rodentia > Spalacidae > Nannospalax > Nannospalax galili. Next base: position 394,259 of record NW_008350255.1, on the reverse strand, counting down.
CACTGAAATCTGCCTGCCTCTGCCTCCCAAGTGCTGGGATTAGAGGCATGCACCACCACACTGGGACTTGAAATAGACCACCTCCCCCCAAAATTTTAATCCCAGCACTTGGGAGGCAGAGGCAGAGGCAGGTGGATCTCCATGAGTTCAAGGCCAGCCTGGTCAACTTAGTGAATTCCAGGTTAGCTGGGGCTACAGGGAGACCCTGTCTCAAAAAAAAGAAAGAAAGAAAATATTGAAAACTGAGAGTTGTTATCGTTTTTGTAAACTCATCTCAGACTGATGTTTGAAAGGTTGATATGAAAAGCCAGAGTGAGTATTAGTCCTTGTTCTGTCATTAAACACACGGGACTTGAGACCGTCCTATCCCACCTGGTCTCAGTTTCCCCAATATGTGTAATGAAGAGGAAGGACTAGGTTACTGACTTTCAGAGCAGTCCCCCGACCTCTCTGCTATTCTTAGAGCCATCAGAGTAGATAGCAGACATATTTCTTCCCAAAACAGAAAATTACATGGACAGACAACAACCGAACCTCCTTCAAATTCAGCCTCTTGTTGCTTTCAGGGAAGGACCTCGAAGCCTGTTTCCTTCATTTCTGACTGGTTTTCCTTCCTACCACTCCCCCTCCCTTTTAGCAGAGTCTGACAACCTATCCATGCTAGGACTTGGAAGCTCCTAGGTTAACATCAGGGGGTTGTGTGGTCTGCTGGGCACATGTCATGGGCACCAAACATTGCTTTTATGGAACGCTCTCAGAAACAGATTAGGATTTTGAAGAATGACCAGAGAGGCTTATAGAGGTGTTCTTCTAGGCTCTGAATCCTCTTGATTGTTCAGGTCCAGTTGTCAGGGCCCTGGGACACTGGCATGTATTACCAGGTAGGTGTGAATACTCCTACATGGTGCTGTAGTCTGAGTCTCAAAGGGGAGTTCCTAACACACTCAATTCAGGGTGGCATGTGATGTGGGCCTGGTAGGAGAGGGATGTTTTATTTGCCACCTCAAACACCTCCAGGAATTCTGAGGAGGAACAACTTTGTGGTTATATATAGGTATCACCTCAGCCACTCATAATGCAATAACTATGGTGATATGGGTTTGTATCTTATAGAGCACAAAGCCAAAAACAAGCTCAGTCAAGAAATCAGACAGTAGAGAAAGATTTTTTGTTTGTAGCAGGTAAGGAGTAATTCCAAAGCAAGACCTTCTCTGAACAGAGGAAGTTTAGGAATCACATATATATAGGGAAGCACTTAGGGGTGGGCATACTTCTGAGCATGGTCGGTTTATGATCACAGTTTTAGAAAAATGGCAGCCACAATTTAGCCTGAGGTCATGAAGTATATGTCCCAGAGGACAGAATGGCGGACAGAAACACTTTAGGGCATGCTCAGTTTGTATCATAGAGATAGTGAGACAGTAGCTCCTCTAAGTATACTCAGTTTTTTTTCCCCATAAAAAAATTTTAAAGTATTTTATTTATTATTTTTATTTTATGTGTACGAGTGTATTGCCTTCATGCATGCAGGTGCACCTGTGTGGTGCAAACCCCAAGGAGGTCAGAAGAGGGCATCGGATCCCTGGAACTAGAGTTACAGATGGTTGTTAGCTGTGATGTGGGTGCTGGGAATTGAACCCAAGTCCTCTGCAAGAGCAGCCAGTGCTCCTAACCACTGGGCCATCTCTCCAGCTTTATTTTTCCAAAAAATTTTAACTGGAACAAAAGGAAATGGCTCTTTGAAGGTGCTTTCATTTCCGAGTTTTCCCCAGCCTTCCTTAGCCCTAACAATAATAGCTGTGTGACCTTAAGCAAGTTACTTTTTAGGCTCCAGCTGTTTTACCTATAGATATAATGAGGATAATAATTTAATGGTTATTATTTTCTTAATAATAATAAAGTGATCTCTTAATGAATACAAGCTATTTGCAGATTTGGTGTATTTCCCTGTAATTTATCAGCAAACCCTCACAATAACTTCACATTACCAACTAACAAATGAGGGACCTGAGGCACAGGGCAGTTAGCTGACATGCCCCCATTCCCAAAGCTATAGCTATCAAATGGCACACTAAGATGCGTATTTTGTTCCAAAGACAACATTTTCATCTGCAACATGATACCACCATCTTACACCTAAACCTGCCTCAAAGGTCTGGCTTGAGGCTCTTAACAGACAATCACAAACATAAACCTAGAGCTGGCATACGGTAGGTGCTCGGCTAGGAGTTCTCGTTCCTATTCTCCATCATCAGAGGCCCGTAATAGGTCTGAAGGAGCTGATGAGTGTCTACAAGTTCCTCTCTTAGCAGAGATGACAGCTGTCTTATCTCGGGAACATGCAATGGGGTCTCCTGTAGCCGAGTCTGGCTTTGAACTGACTGTATAGCCACGGATGATACTGAACCTATTATCCTCCTGCCTTTGTTTCCTGAGTGCTGGGCTTGCAGGCATGTGCCATCATGCCCAGTTCATGTGGTGCTGGGGTAGAACCCAGGACTCTGGATGCTAGGCTACTGTGCTATATTCCCAGTCAAACTTCTTTAATGAATGTTTCCCAATCTGTGTTCCAAGAGATACCACATTGTCCTACGTTTTGTAAAGCTACATCCTGTATCCCTGTCTTAGAGATGTCCACTAAATGTTAGTATATTAAAGGCACTGAGCTGGCCTGCTATAAAAATTCTGCCTAATTTAGCTTAACGAGAACAAACTTAATTGGCCATTGAATTCCAACCCTAACCATATTCTACAGAACACATTTGGGAGGAAGCTGATTCCTGTTCTTTCGTGCGCATAAGGCCATTTGTGGCCAGAGATTTCACACAGGGTGCCTAAGGCCATCTAGCCTCCCTATGGTGCCCGCTTGTAAATGAGGCCCTTTTCTCAAATTCATTGCCGAGATGCAGGGGAGAGGGCTAAATCAGGAGTCAAACAGCCTGAGTTAAGCTCTTCCTTTACCTTTCTCTAGCCATGTGCCCCTGAGCAGTTTCTTTAATTGGGTTTCCACTTCCTCTTCAGATATATGCGGATAACACGGTACACACTTCATAACTCATGTGGGGATTAAGCAAGTGAGGAAATTAAATGTTTAGAACAGCATCTGGCACCAGGTAAGTACAGAAGTTTATTAACACTACCCGCTGGAGTTTTGCATAAAATGTAATTCATCAGAGCATCCAGGGCAGAGGAGGTCAGGGCTAGTGTTTCCAGCCATGGCCTGCCAGGAGGGAGGCCAGAGATTGGAAGGGGCTGGGGAGGCTGGTGCTGTAGTCATGGCCTCAGGTGGAAGCACTCCTTTGTACTTTCTCACACTGTCTCTTCTGCCCATCTATCACCTGAGCTCAGAGGAATCTACACTGAAGTCAGTTTAGGAAGCTAGACAGGTCTGGGAGAGGAGCTGGGGTAAGCAGGACTGACTCATGCAAGGGTATCAGCTTTTGAACCAGATGGTTTTGGCATCAAATTCAAGCAATGACTTCCTATTTGAATGCTTTTTGTCAAGTCACTTAACTTCTTTGAGTCTCAGTTTCTCTATTTGTAATGTAAGATAATCACAACTCCGACTTCTGAGGCTTTCTGGGACGAACAAAGGGACAATGGTTAAGGATTCATTCAGTGTATGGCAGGTCCTGTTCTAGCAAACAGGGACAGTTCATGTCACACCAAGAAGGTCCCTGTTCTTAAGGACCTTACATTCTAGAAGGGGTGGATATGCCACAAAAAGAAACAAAGAAATGCAAAAGAGAGAGAGAATGCAAAGTATGGTAATGGAACATAAAAATACAATACAGCGAGGGAGAGATTGAATGATCAAGGTCTGCGAAAGCCTCCCCCAGGTGGAGGTGCTCAAACAGGTCTGATTGTCACTGAGTGGATGCCAACTTTCCACATGTCCTCTTCTCTTCTCCAACTTCCATTGTCTTTAATCCAAGGAGAGATAGGAACAGGTTCTCCTTCCCCCTGGAGCAGGAATTCAGCCTCCTTGACTCATTAACTTTCTGCCAACACACGTGCACTGGAAATTCAGGTTTGCGTGCCTGAGCTGCTTGAGAGATCCCAAAGGAATTCAGAGTGTGGGCTGAGGTTTCCTCAGCGCTTGTCAGGTGAGGCAGTGGGATAAGCATCCCCCCACCTTCCAGGCCCTCTGCCCATCCAATACGAGGCAGCTCTGCCCACTCGCACAGGGCAGAGGCACAGGCGTGCCCCCTCTGTATTGATCGCAGACCAAGGTTGTGAGCCCATGAGAAGCCATATCCTCTTTTTCAGTCCGGTTAAGCTCAACCAGTGATTTGCTTTCAGTGAATGTAGGTGTTTATTGGCTACTGGCCCATTAAGTATTTGTGCTTTGGTACCTCTGGCTCTCCACACCCAGGAAACCTGTTCTGTGGAGTGCTTTGGCCTTTAGTCAAACTCTGGTAGGACTAGAAGTGATTGGTCTTCATTTTAGAAAAGGTCATACTTATATTTTAGGCCTTTTGGAGGCCCCAGGTATCTTTAAGACTGACAGACATCACCACACCTGCCCCAGAAGGATGTACACATCATTTTACACATAGGGGAACACTGGTTCATCAATTTGTTTGGTTATTGACCAAAGGGAAAATATCATATATATATATATGTTTATATTTGATTTATTTTAATTTTATGTGTATGAGTGTATTGCCTGCATGTATCTAAATGCACCTATGTTGTGCAGCGCCCTTGGGGGACAGAGGAGGGTTTTGGATCCCCTGAAACTGGAGTTACAGATGGTTGTTAGCCGCCATATGGGTGCTGGGATTCAAACCTGGGTCTTCTGCAAGAACAGTCAGTGTTCTTAACCACTGAGCCATCCCTCCAGCCCCATATCCTATATTTCTGAATGTACATCTATGGAGGCAGAACCTCATAGAGCATAGTGATAAATATTAAGCATGAGGCTCAGTGGATTTTCACAGGTGTGTAGACCCTTATAACTCTTCTGCAGATAATATTCCTTTCCAGCCGTCACAATGACCCAAAGAAATTTTCGTTTTCTGCTTGTTTGTTTGAGATGGAATGTCATGTAGCTCAGGCTGACCTTGATCTCACTATGTAGCAGAGGATAACCTTGAATTCTTTATTCCCCTGCCTTTACCTCCTAAGTACTGGAATTATAAGCCTGTGCTACCATTCCCAGCTAGAAATTTGGCAGTACTATGGAGATCTTTAAAGTGCTCACTTCTGCCAGAGATAGGTAAATTCTTTCAACATTATCACCATCCCATAAGTACAAGATATTTATAATGATTCTGTGTGGTAGCTACTTACATGGTCTTCTCCCCCTCTGCACAGAGGCTCCTTGGAAGTTCAGCCTTGCATTATTAATGCTGGTACTGAGGGATACCACTGTTGCTGACACAGACACCCAGACACTCAATAAGATATGTGTATGTTGAACCGAACTGAAGGACCACCTCTGGATCATGTGGCTTCTCTAAGTTAATACTATTAATAACAACTGCCAAGTCATTGCATGATAAGCACTGTGCTCACACTTGTGTAATTTCAATTGTCACATGTACATTATAAGTAAATTGGGGCTGGAAAGATGGCTCAACAGTTAAGAGCTCTTTCTCCTCTTATAGAGGACCAGGTTTTGGTTCCCAGCTAACAACTGTTCATAACTCCAGTTGCAGGGGATCCAACACCCTCTTCTCACCTCTGTGGGTACTATATGCAAAATGGTACAGAGTCATACACACAGGCAAAACACTCATACATGTAAGATTTTAAAAATAAATAAAAAATATATTTTTAAAAAGTAATGGTCTCCATAGTGAATCCAGGACAGCTGTGGCTACAGGAAGACCCTGTCTCAAAAAGATTTAAAAAAAAAAGGTAAGCTGTAGTTTCACTATTTCAGTTTTGGTTTATTGAGGATGAGTCTTATTCAAGAAAGACTCCAAAGCTGGCTAGTGGTGGCTGGGGTCGGGGAGGGCAATTGCAAGTATGCCCCCGAGGTCCCCTACTGTATACTAACCTGCTAGTATACAGAGCTAGTATACTGCTCTGCTAGTAGAAGGGGGCTGGGGGCAGAAGATTGCAGGACTGGAGTTACAGAAAGAGGAGACTGCTTTTCCTCTTCGTGTGTAACACCTTAGCTCCCTAAAGATGACCTCAGGGCTGTGTCTCCATCCCTACCTTGGTTGTTGTTTAGAATAATGAATATGATATAAAGGCTTTCTAAGAAAGAACTATTTTAAAACATTTTTAATTGCTGGGCATGGTGGGGCACACCTTTAAAATCCCAGCTCTCTTGGGAGGCAGAGTCAAGCTGATCTCTGGGATACTGAGGCCAGCCTGGTCTACAAGCAAGTTCTAGGTCAGCTAGGGTTACAGGGAGACCCTGTCTAAAAACAATTTCTTTAAAACAAAATTGTTGGGGAACCCTGCTGTTAAGGTCGGCTCCTTTCTCAGCCTTAGGTGGGTTTCCTAAGTATTGTCGGATGGCAGCTATTACAGGGAGGAAGGAAAGGGGCAAATGGTGCCTTTTCTGGATTCCCTTTTTACAAGACAAATAGGCAAAACTGGTCCAGACCTCTGGGTGGGAAATGTCTGCCGACAGGATCCAGGGTGCAAATTGAAATATTTCATTCCAAAATTTTGAGCCTTCCTTTTGGGAAATCTTAAGTCCTCTTGATTTAAGTAGGGCTCTAAGGGAGCTGACTTGGTCAATTTTTATTTTTTGGGCTGTTGAATTTGTTACCAGGCAATCGTCAGGATTTTTTTCTTTTTTTTTTTTAGGGCTGTTGAATCTGCTGTTGGGCAATCTTTACAGTCTTTTTCATTGTTTGAACCCTCCCCTTTATTATCCCCTGGTGCTAGTAAATTCTCCAAAATAAGTTTTAGAAATTTTGTTTATTACTTTTTATGTGTATGAGTGTATTGCCTGCATGTGTGTAAGTGCACCCATGTCATGCAATGCTTGTAGAGGCCAGAAGAAGGCATTGGATCCCCCTGAAACGGGGAGTTACAAAAGGTTGTTAGCTGCCATGTGGGTTCTGGGAATTGAACCTGTGTCCTTTGCAAGAGCAGCCAGTGATCTTAACTGCTGAGCCATCTCTGCAGCCACAACAACAACAACAAAAAATTAAATTAACTAATTCAGTGAGAGAGAGAGAGAGAGAGAGGCACAGATATCAGAGACCACCTTGGCGGAGACAGGCTTGCCTTCCACTCGCCTGTTTCTGCTGCTGCACTGTGTGTGTCAGGCTAGATGGCCATGAGCTTCTGGGCAAGTCTGCTGTCGCTGCCTCACATCTCACCATAGTAGTGCTGAGATTACAGATGTGCGCCACCACCCTCAGCTTTTTACGTGCGTTCCTTGGACTGAACTCAGGTGGTTAGGCTTTCACATCTATTAATTTTACTGTCATCTGCTCTGCCAAAGATCATATTTTATGTTATAAATGTTGCATACGCTTTTGGCAAAAGTAAATCTCTATAGTTCAGAAGTGTGCAAATGTAGAACACAGGTCCTCTGACTATCCTATGCCCAAGAAGTAGTCACTAACATTGACAGAGTCTTTGCTTTCCTTTCAGAAGATATGTGCATCTAGCCTCAACAGTCAAAATTCTTTATTTTAAAAAATGTTTACTTTTTGGTCTTGTTTTGGAGGCAGGTCTCCCTGTAGCCCCAGCTGGCCTGAAACTCACTATGTAGACCAGACTGGCCTTGAACTCAGAGATTCACCTGTGTCTTCCTCCCAAGTGCTCAGATTGAAAGTGTGTGCCACCATGCCCCGCTCAAAATTCTTTTTTGTTTTGGACTTTTTGAGACAGGGTCTCTCTGTAGCCCCAGCTGTCCTGGAACTCACTATGTAGACCTGGGTGGCCTTGAACTCACAGAGATCCACCTGCCTCTGCCTCTGCCTCCTGAGTGCTAAGATTAAAGGCGTGCGCCACCATGCCTGGCTCAAAATTCTTTTTTTTCTTTTTTTTTTTTAAAGAATTAGTTTTATTTTATCTTTATGAGTGTATTGCCTGAATGTATGCAAGTGCACCTGTGTCATGCAGTGCCTCGGAGGTCTGAAGTGGGCAGTGGATTCCCTAGAACAGGAGTTATAGATGGTTGTTAGCCACCATGTGGGTGTTGGGAATTGGACCCAGGTCCTCTGCGAGAGCAGTCAGTCCTCTTAACTGCTGAGCCATCTCTCCAGCCCCTCAAAATTCTTTTTTAAAAAGTAAAATCACATTATATGAATTGTACCACAAGTTGCTTTTCTTTTTGCAAGATAACTTGGAAACTTCTTGATATTAGTGCACATGAATAGACAATCATTTTTACAGTACTGAATGTTTTTAGAATGTTCTACTTTATGAACATTTCTGACACTATTCTGCTGATTTTCTGCAGGACAGGTAGCTTTTGGGTTTAAGGTCTATGAACTCTGCTGTTAAGGACATTTTTGTAAAGGACACTTCTTTTGAAGTTTTCCTTCCTTTCTTCCTTCCATCTGTCCCACCTCCTCTCTCCCTCCCTCCCTTCCTTCTTCCCTCCCTCCCTCCCTTGTTTCAATTTTATTCAGGCCCCTTAACTCCTAGAAGTGAGTATTTTGGAATGATTTTGATTGGGGGAATTACCTCCCTCCCTCCCTCCCTCCCATCTGCCCCACCTCCTCCCTTCCCATCCCCTTTCCTCTTCCTCTTCCTTCAACTTCTCCCAATCCTCCTGCCTCAGCTTCCTGAATGCTTGAATTATAGGTATGTGCCACTATTCCCAATAACATACCCTATTTTTCATGTCTTTGTGTGCACATGTGTTTACATGTGTGTGTGTACGCACATGTATGTGGAGATCTAAGCTCAGGAATCTCCCTTGATTGCTCACCACCTTATTCACTGAGGCAGGGTCTCTCAGTTAAACCCAGAGCTTGATGATGGATTATAGTAGCTAGCCAGCTCGCCCCAGGGATCCCCTACCTCTGCCTTCTGAGTTCTGCAGTTACAGGCAGGCTACCATACCTCCCCCAGCATGTACATGCATGATGGGAATCCAAACTCTTGTCCTCAAGGCTTGCTTAGCAAGCACTTTATCCAATGGGCCATCTCCACCACCCCCACACATGTCTACAATTGTACCTTTAGAATAAATTATAGCAATGGAATTGCTGGGTTGAAAGACATGGGACTTCTCCCAAAGGACTGTGTGGTTAGCTAAATATTAGCATTCCCCTCCCCCAACAATGGCTGGATCCTGTGACTATGTTGACTTACATTGTGAAAAGACTTTTTTAATTTGATTATGTTGAGTATCTTAAGATGTGCTGTAGAGCGTCAGTTGTCAATTTGACACACCTGGGAAGAAGGAGCCCCGATTGGAGAATTTCTATTACTGGATTGGCCTGTGGTCATGTCTGTGAAGCATCTTCTTGATTGTTGAGTGAGTAGGGGGACCCAGCCCACTGTGGGTGGTGCCACCCTGGGCAGGTGGGCCTGGGTTGTTTAAGAAAGCAGGCTCAGCACAGGCCAAAGGGAGCAAGCAGCTCCTGTTGGTTCCTGCCTTGAGTTCCTGCCCTGACTTCCCTCAATGATGAGCTGTCATCAGAATGTGTAAACCAGGTAAACGTTTTTCTCCCCAATTTGGTTTTGGTAGGAGTGTTTTATCACAGCAGTAGAAAGTAACTAGGACACATGTAGCCTGGATTTTCCTGGCTTTTCCAGGTGGCCCCAACATAATAATAGAAATTCTTATAAGAAGAAGGCAGGTGGGTCAGAGTCAGAGGGGACCATGGGAAGATGGGAGCCGATGCTGAAGTGATATGACCACAGCCAGAAACCTCTAGAAGCAAGAGTAAACAAGGCCCTGATTGTTCCCTGGAGTGTCCAGAGGAAAGCATCCTTCCAGACACCTTCACTTTAGGGTCAGTGGTTGAGTCAAAAGACTTTAAAATTTTATTTATTTTTAAGTTTCATATGTGTGAGAGCGTATTACCTGCATGTATGTGCAAAGCCATGGAGGTCCAAAGAGGGTGCTGGATCCCTTGAAACTGGAGTTAAAGATGGTTGTTAGCTGGATATGGAACCTGGGTCCTCTGCAAGAGCAAGCAGTGCTCTTAACCATTGGGCCATCTCTCCAGCCCTGACTTTTAAAAAAAAATGTCCATAAGATAAGTTTGTGTTGCTCAGCTTGGGAAAGCTCACACTGTCTGGGCAAGAAATCTTTGGAAGAGCATCTGGGTACCAAGGACATTTAGAGGATGGAGAAAATGAGACCTGAGGTAGAAAGGCTAACAGTAGGCCTAGGTCCTGTGTCTCCAGTGCTCTATGCTGTTTTCCCCACATATCTTACTGTTCAAGAGAAGCAGCAGTGTGGGGAAGCATCTGGGCCTGGGTTGAGCTGAAACCTCATCACAGGTGAGTCCAGTTTTCTTAGTTCATCCCTAAGCAGTAAAGGCCTCCCATGGGCTTGCCTTCCCATCCATCTGTTGGGCAGGAAATGCATACACAGGAAGCCCAACCTGGGGATCCTGGCTTCAGGTCCTGAGAATGAATCGTGGGGAGTTCTTGGGAACCAGAGAGCATGCTGAAGAGAGGCTGGGGTGGGCCCTCTCTCCTCTGCTTTGAGGATCAGCCCTTGCTGAATCCTAGCCTCTTGTGGTCATCCATTTTCCTCTCCATCTGGTTTCTTTTCCATAGCTTAGTGTTTTGAAATCTGTTGGGGAATAATTTCAGATTGATTAGAGGCTAGGGATGAGTGAGAACTTCCAAGATTAACTTACCCCAGGGTGTCCTAAATGGAAATCCAGTTTCGAGGGAAAGAAACAGACCATGAGGACCCAGCTGCAGAGGGAAGAGGGGCTTGAGGTGGCTGACTGACTTCACTGGACCTGGGCCAGTGGTTGGTCCCTGCAGGGTGGAGGCGTCATGCAGTCACTGAAGTCTTGCAACAGCCACCCAGTACATGTTGCCACATTACCACTCTTTGTTGATAAAGAAATGGATGCTCTTTGAGATTAAGATCGTACTGCACTACTGCTGGGCGTGATGGCGCGCGTCTTTAATCCCAGTACTCAGGAGGTAGGGGCAGGTGATCTCTGAGTTCAAGGCCATTCTGGTCTCCAAAGTGAGTTCAGGCCAGCTGGGACTACAAGAAGACCCTATCTCAAAAGGTCCAAAACATAGAACTTACCTCTTTCCAACAACCTAGCTTGTGTTCTTGTCTGAGGAGTGTCCCAAGAGAAAGAAAATTAGCACCTACAAACTTCGTCTTCAGCCCTGTCTGGTTTTTTGTTGTTGTTTGCTTTTTGGTTTTGTTTTCGATGGGGTCTCACTATGTAGCTTTGGCTGGCCCGGAATTCCATATGTAGATCAGGCTGGCCTTGAACTCACAGAGATCCAAACTTGCAGGCATCAGACTGCCTCTGCCTCCTGAGTGCTGGAATCCAAGGCCTGCGCCACCAGGCCCAGCTCTTCCCTTTCCTGTTTGTGCCTCTCCCTCCCACCTCCACTTTCTGCTCACTTGTCTTTGCTTTCCACAGTCCTCTAGGACAGCTGTAACAGCTGGAATCAGTTGGTTCTTTTTGCTCATGCCAGCGCCACTTTTAAGGTAGGTCAACTTATCGATATCAAGTGCCTGATAAGCTTTGGATTAGATAGTAAGGTGGGCAGGGCAAACTGGCTCAGCAGACACAGGCAGACCCACTGTCCAAGGCCTGGGTGCTATGGTGATGAAGACAGACATAGTCTCTATTCTTGTGAACTGTATTCATTAAATGGTCATGCAGTTAACATTGGATAACTTAGAAAAAGGAGCAAGAAGGTCAAAGACAGAATGCTTGGAGATACTGCTCTCTTAGAGCAACTGGGACTCAGGCTTACAGATGGAAGGGGAGCGATGAGACTTGAAGGATGACAGAAACCTTCAGTCTGTCCAGACTAGGAAGGTTGGAGTGACATTTCTGGCAGGTAGGGCAGGTGTGGGTCCAGGGAACAAGGAAGGAGCCCTGAGTCCCAGGAAGAATGAAGATATACTTGTTGAGCCTCTGTTGTCATTTGAGTTTGGATCCTAGTGTATACCATGGGGTAATGCTGGGCATGGTGGTACACACTTGGGAAGCGAAGGCACGTGGATCTCTGAGTTCAAGGTCAGCCTGGTCTACGTAGTGAGTTTCAGGCCCATCAGGGCTGCATAGTAAGACCCTGTCTGAAAATTTAAAATAAACAAATAAACGGAATAGGGTGACGGTGTCGGTGCTGTGGGAAGACAGTAAATTATGTGATAGAGGTGTGGCGGAGGAGGAGGGATACACCTGGCTGTCTGCCTCATCAATCCTGGTTCCATTGCCAACACCAGTGAATCCAGTTGACTTTCTCCAGCTCACCCAGTCTTAGTTCCCTGCCAGAAGGTGTTTTAGGAATGCTCCAATCTGGGTCTCTTTGATTTTTTTTTTTTTTTTTTTTTTTTTTTTTCTTGTCCCTGTGAAACTCCAGAAGGCAGAAATCTCTGGCTCATATTCAGACTAAAGAGGGTGAAGTTTAGAGGCTGCTTATTTCTTGCTCTGATAGCATCTTGCAGCATGTTTTCTCAGGGAACCACCCCCTTCCCTACTCTGCAGGAAGCCTGGGCTAGCTAGACAGCAAAGCATCTGGGGCCCAGCAGGAATCGGCCCAGGAGGGAATGTGGTGGAGACACTTGAGTAAATCAAACCATATGGAAAAGTGAAGGCTGGCTGTGGGAGCTAGTGGCTCACCTCCTACACAGCCTCTACCCTGTTTAGTGTAGCAGGGTCTGGGGCAAAGGTACCACACACCTTATGTCTCTAAGTAATTAAGAGTTCCATATCTCTCTAAGACACATATAAAACATGCTGTGTTCCAGACTTTACACTTTATCACACTAAATAAAGTAAATGTATAGATGTAAAATCATGGATTTTAATGAGAAAGCAGACAAAAGCCAAGTTAATTATATTAGGTGGTTATGTATTTCTGAGTTGCTACATTTAAAATATGTAATCCACATTCTATGAAGGTATTCCAATTTTTCTTATTTTTAACAACGTTATTTTAAGGAGAAAGAAGAAACTCAACAGAGGTAGGATCATAGGAGCAAGGGTATTAGTAAGGAAGAAAGGGGGGGGGAAGAGGG